>NC_141141.1:2280769-2586538 GCF_053477565.2 Lygodium microphyllum | reverse complement strand
CACATCAACTGAAGCATTCACAATCGTTAGTAAAATAATACAATTAAACCGACAAAAGTGAATACCTAGCAGTCTTCAGCTACATAAATAAATCAACTGGTTAGAAATAAATCCTAACCTTAATTTATTACGAGTGCGCACTCTAAACTCATAAACGTTTATTAATTTAATATGCATTTTGCGGAATCACCCGCTATGGAATCACCCATGTACACACTAAATTAATGAAACGCCCGAAAAGGACAGGCGTCCCCATCAACTTCTCGCACAAAGAATCCTCTTTGTGTATGAGCCCCGGTCATCTAAGTTTACGGAATCCACCGTAAAACCTCACGGAATCCACCGTGGAATATGCCTCCTGGCATCATTCCCAGCAGCTGGATATATTGTATTTTCATGCCCTCTGTTTGCCTAGCAGATACCTGGTCCTGTTGGAAAGGATGTGCTGTCTCCAATTTTTTTAAAATCCTCCCAAAAACTTTGTAGATGAATCCTTATGTATGGATCGTTTCCAACAACATCAATCTTTTAAGAGGGATCATCTTCATTGATACCTTTCCAATGTATGGTGGATACTTTTTAATGAAAATTTTTCTTTTTGAAGGAGTCATTCAGATGGTTGTGTGGTGTATTAGTGTTTGTGTTGTGAGTTCATTTATGTCAAATGAACGTGGTGGTTTCCTATTGGATTTTGTATACGAGCTACATTTTAGAGATTTGTGGTGTTGGGGTCGTGGATGGAGAATTGAAGCTGATGCTGATGAAGAAGAAGAAAACTTTTATATCCTTTACAAAATTTGTTGTGATTTTTAGTTTGCTAAGAGGTGTTAATGTATAAAGGGTTTTCCTTTCTTTGTATTTTTATATCAGAACCAGGTTATAAGTTGGGGTCATGGTGGATGGATTCTTTTTGAGAAGATATTGAAGATCAAAGTTGAGCTTTTCTCTGAACTTGTATTCCCTTTTTCCTGGGTCGCGAGGACGCTTCCTTATTAAGTGTGGGGATATGTTGAGTGTTGAAATGACTTGTTTTTGGGCTGATTTTTGTTGTTTTTGAGAGCTGAATGGTTGATTTTATGAGATGATTGATTGATTTCGAAGTGGTTTGAGAGTGTTTTGGATGATAATGATTGTGTTTTGGAAGTTCATGATGTTTATTGGTGGTTCTATGATGTTCTGATAGGTTCTGATTGGTTCTGTATACCTTCTGTTTTGCTCTATTTTGGTCTGTTTTGTTCTAATTGTCTTATATAAGGAGGGATGGAGTATTGATTGATGAAGATTGAGATCTTGTGAAAGTTTATTGAATGTTTTGTGAGAGTTTGGAATGATTTGAGAGTGAGTTATGTGGTTTTGATGACCTTCTGTAACCTTCTGTAGGTCTTCTGTAGAGCTTCTGTCTCTGTTCTGTTCTGTTCTGTACTGTAGCTGTTGTACTGTTCTGTAGACTGTTCTGTATGCTTCTGTATGTGTTTTGATGGATGAGAGTGTAGCTTATGAAAGTTTTCTAGCCTTGGAAAGAGGTGAATACAAGTGCAAAAGAGCTTAAAGAAGTGGAAGAAGTAGCTGCCAAAGACTCAAGTGAAGACTAGAGTGAAGTGACTGTAGTGAGCTATGAAAGGACACTGTAGTGGCTCTGGTGACTCTTCATATCAGACATACCTCTTGGGAGGGGTATCCACGACCTAAGAGGGATTATTAAGAGTGATTTTGAGAGATTGTAGTGAGGAGATGATGTATTATTGATGGAGAGAGAGAGAGAGAGCCAGAGATAGCCAATTCTACTAAAACAGAGTGATTGTATATGAGAGATTGAGAGAGAAGACTATGAAGATATTGAAGATGAATACTATGTGATGTATTTCCATTCAAAGATGGTGTATTCCTTTTCTTTCTTTGTTCTATTGATGGATTTTATGAAGATATTGAAGAATATGGTTGATTCTATTAAAAACCGTGGGAGATCTACATGATGATGCATGAAGATTTGTTGTGCCTGGTGTTCTTTTCTTCATTGTGATCATATGAAACATGATAAACAAGCTTGTTGATGTTACAAGATAGATTTTCTTGCAAGAGAATTCCCTTTTCCTTGTTCTTCCTCTCGGGGCTCTACCAATGCCCAGTTGTACCTGAGGTTTAGTTCATGGACCTTGGTCCACTTTCACTTGGGTTCCTCCAAGAAGTCTTGGAGAGGCTTGAGATTGGTGGCTGCGTTGCGTGCCAGTAGGTCTGTTAAGTGCCCCAGTATCCCCTGGAGTTCTCTCCTGTTGGTAGGCACTTGAAAAGTGACAGGCTTGGGTCCTTCATGGAGACTTGCTGCCATCTTGTAGACAGGTGGAGGAGGCGTTTCTCTTGGCTTGCCAATTGTTTTAACAGCTTGCTTGTATGCCTCTTGATCTGAGAACGGCAGGTCAAGTATGGCGAGAACGTGCATCCAATCCCGCTCGTCCTCCGGGCATGGGATATACTGTCAAGAATCGCGTGGTGGAGGGGGTTGCTCAAGATGTTGCGCCGAACACACACAGAATGCACAAGGAGAAGCTCACTCAAGAGACAAGAAGAGAGATGGATGCCAAAACGTTTTCTTGCTGATTTCTTCTTCTTCTTCCACACTCTTTACCATGTACACAAAGTATAGATAAGATACAACTTAAAAGGAAAGTGGCCTACTAAGTTAAACAATGCATAACCGACTACACTAGTCGACTGGTGCTATAACTATGCCAGCTGTAAATAGGTGTAACGACCTGAATATAATAAGTAATGAGTCAGTGGCCATGTGAGATGCATAATGACCACCGACGTGCTAGGTGTAGACGTGTGGACCCATCTAACCAGGCGGTCCATCATCAATGTCCGCATGTGTTGAGCTTGTCATCTCAACACTCCCCCTCAAGCTCAAATGCATCTCTGCAACTCCAAGTAAGCTTCAAAACTTTTAAAGGTTCTATGTCCCCAATGCCTTCGTGAAGATGTCAGCTATCTAGTCCTGTGTGCTGACATACACCAAGTCAATCTCACCTGCTAGTACCTTCTCTCTCACAAAGTGGTAGTGTACCTCAATATGTTTTGTCCTGGCATGGAACACAGGGTTGCTAGCCAACTGTATACTGCTCATGTTGTCACAATAAATGACAACTGGACCTTCCACCTGCACATCCAAATCAGCCAATAGCTTTTGCAGCCATACTACCTCACATGCTACAACAGCAGCACCTCTATACTCAGCCTCTGTACTCGACAAAGCGACTGTAGATTACTTTTTGTTGCTCCATGCAACTGCTGCACTACCAAGAGAGAACATGTATCCGCTGGTAGATCTTCTATCAGACATACTACCAGCCCAATCTGCATCTGTGTATCCAAACACCTGTACATCTGTACCTGCCTCATAGAAAAGTCCGTAATGTAATGTGGACTTCACATATCTCAATATGCGTCTGACTGCATCCAAATGTGGCTTTCTAGGTACTTGCATAAACTGACTCACAAGACCAACAGCGTAGCTCAAGTCTGGCCTTATAATGGTCATGTAAATCAAACTCCCCACTATCCTCTTGAACATAGTAGGGTCTTCTATCTCATCCCCAACATCAGCACTCAACTTTACATTCTGCTCCAATGGGACTGAAAGTGGTTTGCATGCAGTCATACCATACTTGGACAACATATCCAAGCCATACTGTCTTTGGGACAGCCATATACCATCATCACATCTGATCACCTCAATGCCAAGGAAGTACCTTAGCTCACCTAAATCCTTCATCTCAAACTTCATCTTCAAACAGCCCTTGACTTCAGCAATCTCACTATCACTATCACCTGTAATAATCAAGTCATCCACATAGATGACTATGATGACCAAACCTGCTTCTCCCTTTCTCACATAAAGTGAGTGATCAGCATCAGAAACATAAAAGCCAATATTGACCAGATACTCTCTGATCTTGTCAGACCATGCTCTAGGTGCTTGCTTGAGCCCATAGAGTGCCTTCTTCAACCTGCACACATACGTGGGATGCTCTAAATCTTCATAACCTGCTGGCTGATCCATATACACTTCTTCCTGCAAATCACCATGCAAGAAGGCATTCTTTACATCCATTTGCTGCAACCTCCAACCTTTGGCTGCTACCAAAGCAATCACACATCTGACAATTGCCATCCTAGCAACTGGACTGAAGGTTTCATCATAATCTATGCCATATGTCTGGGCATAGCTTTTTGCAACCAGCCTAGCTTTGTACCTGCTAATAGAACCATCTGCATTGTGCTTAATCTTATAAACCCACTTACATCCAATAGCTTTCTTTCCCTTCAGCAATGATACTAGATCCCAAGTCTTATTGGCCTCTAATGCAGCCATCTCCTCATCCATTGTTGCATCCCAATGAGCATGACCAATAGCCTCCTCAAAACATGTGGGCTCAACATCCTCAACTAGTTTCACCATATAAGCATAATGGTGAGCTGCATAACCTTCAAAACCAAATCTTTTAACAGGGTATCTCACCCTGCTAGACCTACGTACCACTGGATCACTCAATGGAGTCTTTGCATTAACGCGTGCTCTCTGCACACCTGGAGTCCTCACTGAAGGAATGCCAAGCTCATCATCTAAGCTCTTTGAGCCACTAGAGTCTCCATCAAGAACTGCATCAATGCCTTCTGACACTTTATTCTTTCCTTTGTCTTTACATGTAGTGCTACTAGATGCACCTGAAGATGTAGAGGTACTCCTTAGTCTCCCAGACCAAGGACTACTAGATGATGTCTCTGGTCCACTAAGAGTTTGTGATTCTTGCTTTTCAGCCTGCAAATGAGTATCATGATCATCATCAACATCCAATGCATCACCAGTAGATGCATACCAACTGCTCATTTCATCAAAGATGACATCCCTGCTCACTCTGAACTTACATGTGATAGGGTTGTAACAGCGATACCCTTTCTGCTCTAAAGAGTATCCAATAAAGATATACTTTTCAGCCTTTGGATCCAGTTTTCTCTGCAACTCATCTGGCACATGAACATACGCAATGCAGCCAAACACTTTCAAGTGTAAAACATCAGGCTTCTTACCTGTAAAACATTCTTCAGGGGTCATACCATGAACTGCAGCTGTGGGAGTTATGTTCATAATATAAACAACAGTATGAACAGCCTCAGACAAAAAATGCTTAGGCATATTCTTTTCAGCCATCAAGGCGCATGCAACTTCTGCAATATGCCTGTTTTTTCTTTCTGCAACCCCATTTTGCTGTGGGGTATACCTGCATGTGAATTGTCTCTTTATCCCATGAGACCTCAGAAAATCACTGAACTCATTTGAGAGGTACTCTCCCCCTCCATCTGACCTCAAGCACTTTACTTTCAATTCTGTTTCTCTTTCAACTACAGCCTTGAAAGTTCTAAAGTGCTCAAATGCTTCACTCTTTTCCTTCATAAAATATACCCACAACTTTCTAGAACAATCATCAATGAATGTGACAAAGTATGAACTGCCTCCAAGAGATACATTTTGTGTAGGCCCCCAAATGTATGTATGCACAACATCAAGGATATTTCTGCTTACATCTCTGTCATGTGAAAAGGGTTGTCTTGCCTGCTTACCAAACTGATATGCTTCACATACCTTCTGAAATTCTGCAACTTTAAAAGTAGGCAACCCTTTGGATTGCATTAATTTCAGCCTTTGTACATTTGCATGTCCAATACATTTGTGCCAAATTTCAATGTCTACAACAACACCTTTTCCTTTGGCATACATAGCAGCATTCATAGTAGGAATTCCAGCGTCCAGAGTAAACATACGTCCAACTCTACTTCCCTTTGCTACCAACTTGCACTTGTCATTGAAATCTTCTACAAAGCATCCCTTTGCATTAAATCTGACTTGCAGCCCTTGCTCTACCATTTGACCGACTGACACCAAGTTCTTTGTAATAGATGGCACATGTAATACATCTGAAAGACTCTTTGTCTTACCATCATGCAAGGACAAGGGAACTTTTCCAATGTGTGAAATTGGGTGGCATGAGTCATCATCCGTCTGCACATAACCTGCATTCTGCAAATTTTGCATCTCTCCAAACCATTCTGCATGGCTGGTCATATGATTGGATGCACCTGAATCAACATACCAAACATCATCATGTGCTCCCTTTCCTGTAACAGCATTCAGCATATGCTGCATAACAAATAGACGTTCATTTTTGTCTTCATTCTGTCGTGAAGATGATGCATAGTTTCCTTGCTGCAACTTACACTGCGGATATCATCTCTCTTAGCATAACATTGGGCTGCAATATGACCTGTTTTGCCACAATAGTGGCACACAATACCAGAGTTGTTAGAACCTCTGTTCTGCCATCCACCTCTTCCTCTAAAGCTCCCCCTGCCTCTAAAGTTACCACGACCTCCTGAAACCTGCATATCGTGAAATTGCTGATTCAATCTATTTTGCTGGTTGTCACTACCACGTCCTGTACCACGGCCTCTTGAAGAGAACCTGCCACGTCCCCTTCCTGAACTGGAGTAGAAAGCTTGGACCTGTTCACCGCTTCTTTCAGATGTCTCACTCTGCATGTTGATCTCTTTAGTGATCATAAGAGAGACCAACTCATCGAAATCTGGAAATGACTTTCTGACATATACGGAAGTTACAAAAGACTTCCAACCCTTTTCATTATTAAGTCCACCCAAGGTAGACGACACCAAATCATCATTATCGGGCATTGCATCAATTGCTGCCAAGGCATCTGCAATGCTCCTTACCTTCAATGCATACTCATTGACAGACATCTTCCCTTTATTCAATGTATTCAACTCTTGCTTGAGTTGAATCTTTCGTGCCTTTGTATTTACAGAAAACATACTTTCAAGTATGGTCCAAGCTGCATATGCATTCTCTGCATTTCTAATGTGTCCCAACATATTATTGTTAATTACTGCAGACAACCAATATATGACCTTCTTGTCTTTTGCATTCCGTTCCTTTCGTGCCTTTGTCTCTTCTGCAGTTGGAGGATCACTCACCTCCGGCTCCTTTTCTTCACCTGAAACGAACTCGTAGAGGCCTTTTCCAATAAGAAAGTTCGTGACACGGAACTTCCATGAAGGGTAGTTGTTCTTGTCGAGCTTCTCAATGATGGGGCTTCCACTATTCTCTGCCATTATCACAAGAATAATACCAAACAGCAAGCAAATCTTCTGCAACCCTCGACCTGTAGTGCACAGCAATACACCAGACAACCTTTTTCACTTTCTGCTCAACAATACATGCAATTTGCAACCAGTTTGCAGATAAACCTTGTGTTTACTCACTGGTAAACACCTTTGATCTTACAGATCTGAAATCTGTAACCTGCGCACCCACTTTTGGTTGATACAGCCGAAGTCACAGCGTACCCTGAAACTGCTGTCCGCAACCTTGTGGCTCTAAAACGGGCCCTGAAACGGCCTCAAATGCCCAAAATAACTGCGGGAAAGCCCTAAAGGGCCGATCTGCATAATATACAGCGCTCTTCGCGCACACCAAATCTCACTGCAATCTGAGATTTTTGCTATGCCCTGCTTCCGGTGCCTCCACAAGCACTATCCAAGAGAAAGAGTGGAAGGATGGGAGAGCTTCTTACCCGTGGCTTGCTTGCTCTAACCTTGCTTCTTCTCCTTTGCTTCAACCTTTGAAATCAACCTCTCTTAGTGGTGCGGCTCTGATACCATGTCAAGAATCGCGTGGTGGAGGGGGTTGCTCAAGATGTTGTGCGGAACACACACAAAATGCACAAGGAGAAGCTCACTCAAGAGACAAGAAGAGAGATGGATGCCAAAACGTTTTCTTGCTGATTTCTTCTTCTTCTTCCACACTCTTTACCATGTACGCAAAGTATAGATAAGATACAACATAAAAGGAAAGTGGCCTACTAAGTCAAACAATGCATAACCGACTACATTAGTCGACTGGCACTATAACTATGCCAGTTGTAAATAGGTGTAACGACCTGAATATAATAAGTAATGAGTCAGTGGCCATGTGAGATGCATAATGACCACCGACGTGCTAGGTGTAGACGTGTGGACCCATCTAACCAGGCGGTCCATCATCAATGTCCGCATGTGTTGAGCTTGTCATCTCAACATATACTTAGTTAAGGACCCATAGGGTTCCTTGTCCTGGGTGTTTCCCTTGAGTAGAGTAGAGATGGCGTCTAGGTCGACTGGCGAGGTTTTCCAAGTGTCCATCTCTATTCTCACAGCATTAGCTCGGTTGCCCAGGAAGATCAAGCTGTTACCCTAGTCTTCGATAAGTCTAGCATTGCGCATCCAGGGTTAACCTAATAAGACATCATAGTCCACTCCCTTCATGACGATAAAGTCGACAGAGAATTGGACTCCTGCAATCTTCACCGGCCAATTCTTCAAGACCCCGAATGGTTTCACTTGCATACCGTTTGCTAGCGTGACGTTAAACCGAGCAGCTTCGACATGCGGGTTTTCCCACTTCTGTAACACTACGTGGCTAAGCCCACTAACCCCAGCTCCTGTGTCTATAATCCCCTTTCTTGTTGCGTCTCCCAGGGCTAGGACTAGCAGGACTGCGTGCATCTCTGAGCCCTCCCAGAAGACATTGACGTGCAAGGATTTAGGGCCGGAGTGTAGTGTCAAACTTGGTAAGTGCGTCTCCGCATCCTAGTCTTGAGTATCTGTTGAGTGTTGAAATGACTTGTTTTTTGGCTGATTTTTGTTATTTTTGAGAGCTGAATGGTTGATTTTATGAGATTATTGATTGATTTAGAAGTGGTTTGAGAGTGTTTTAGATGATAATGATTGTGTTTTGGAAGTTCATGATGTTTATTGGTGGTTCTGTGATGTTCTGATAGGTTCTGAATGGTTCTGTATACCTTCTGTTTTGCTCTATTTTGGTCTGTTTTGTTCTGATTGTCTTCTGTAGGGAGGGATGGAGTATTGATTGATGAAGATTTAGATCTTGTGAAAGCTTATTGAATGGTTTGTGAGAGTTTTGAATGATTTGAGAATGAGTTATGTGGTTTTGATGACCTTCTGTAACTTTCTGTAGGTCTTTTGTAGAGCTTCTGCTTCTGTTCTGTTTCTGTTCTATTCTGTACTGTAGCTGTTCTGGTACTGTTCTGTAGACTGTTCTGTATGCTTCTGTAAGTGTTCTGTGGAATGTATGTGTGACTTTGGGGAAGTTTTCTAGCCTTGGAAAGAGGTGAATACAAGTGCAAAAGAGCTGAAAGAAGTGGAAGAAGTAGCTGCTGAAGACTCAAGAGAAGACTAGAGTGAAGTGACAGTAGTGAGCTATGAAAAGACACTGTAGTGGCTCTGGTGACTCTTCATATCAAACATACCTCTTGGGAGGGGTATCCACGACCTAAGAGTGATTATTGAGAGTGATTTTGAGAGATTGTAGTGAGGATATGATGTATTATTGATGGAGTGAGAGAGAGAGAGAGTCAGCGATAGCCAATTCTACTGAAACAGAGTGATTGTATATGAGAGATTGAGAGAGAAGACTATGAAGATATTGAAGATGAATACTATGTGATGTATTTCCATTCAAAGATGGTGTATTCCTTTGCTTTCTTTGTTCTATTGATGGATTTTGTGAAGATATTGAAGAATATGGTTGATTCTATTAAAAACCGTGGGAGATCTACATGATGCTGTATGAAGATTTGTTGTGCCTGGTGTTTTTTTCTTCATTGTGATCATATGAAACATGGTAAACAAGCTTGTTGATGTTACAAGATAGATTTTCTTGCAAGAGAATTCCCTTTTCCTTGGTATTCCTCTCGGGGCACCATGTTTTTGGTGCGTAGCCGGGGAAACTTGCCGTCAACAAGCACCAGAAGAGGCTGAAAATGAAGGAAATGGCATTGCCAAGAAGAGAAGAATTCAATGGATGTTTGTAAAGTTCCTTCTTCCACTGAAGAGTTGGAATTTCTCATAATCAAAGCCACTTTCCACAAGAATTTTATCCCACAATGGCGAAAACACATCACCATCATGATGCATGCTCTATGTAGTGGACAGTTTCCTCTTCCTGTTGAAGCAGCAGAAACTTGCACCTTGGTGGCAAACTGTTTGGGAATAAACTGAAGAGCAGAAACAGGGTGAATGACCATCCATGGAAGATTTGGCATTCATTGAGAAGTTTCCAAACAACATCAAGTGGGAGATTGTGAAGAAGCTTCAGGAGTCTTGGTCTGTAGAGGTTCACAAAGACAAGAAGGAAAAAAGTTGGAATTTGTTCATGGACGCTCAACAGCAAGATACATGGGATGCTTGGTGTACTGATAATCTTCTGTTTGTTCAATTAGCAACCCACAGGAAGCTGGTAGACAGAGTGTTTTTCACAACATACACTGTTGAAACCATCAGAAGTTGGCATTACTATGATGATGGCACCACCACAATTCTCAGACGTATGCATTTTGACACCTTCAGAACCGAATACCTTCCTCTGTGTAGTGGCATGAAAGCAGAATTCAGGGATGTTGAAAAGACAGAAGTAGAAGAAATGTTGGCAAGAGAGTCCTCCAGAGACTGAAGCCTTCTGTTAACCCTCTGTGGAGCACTAACAACATAGTGGAGCCACACCCCTGATGAATGACGCAATAAAAAGGCAAGCGTTAGAACGAGTCCAGAGGTACGTGAGAAGAGAGAAAGCAAAAATCAAGGCTGAGAGCGAGCTAGCCGCAGAATCCGCCTTTCACGCCCTTGCAGAACTCTTTAGAGAAGTCCCAATGGCACATCAAGCCCTTCCTTGTCCTGCTGGAGGTCCACTTCCAAGCCAGATCCATCCTGGAAATATTGATGACAGGCCAGCGAATGTAGTTCCATTGCCAGTTTTTAAGGGAGAGTACAATGAAGACCCCGATCTTCATGTAGCAGAGTTTATGGTAGTGTGTGTGGCTAACAATGCCAGAACCCCTGAGCATTGGTTAGCGATATTCCCCGCCACTTTTAAGGGTGCGGCGTTTCAGTGGTATGAGAGACAAGCAACAGGAACTTTTGGCACATGGGACGACCTGAAGTTGGCCTTCCTCACTAAATTTAGGTGTGAAGGTTTTGAAGAGCGGATGAGAGAGGAATTTATGAACCTAAGTCAGTCCTCTGGAGAAAGAGTGGAAGCTTATGTCTCAAGAATGGAATCCATGCTGAAGAGATGGACTAACCATAATCTAGATGATGGCATTTAGAAGGGGGTGTTTCTCAGAGGATTACAACCAGAAGTCCTTAAGTTTGTGGAGCTACAAAGACCAGCCACCCTGCAAGCTGCAACAGAAGGTGCAAGACTGTATGATGAAGTGGAAGCTAGATTGGCAATGAATACAGGAAGAGGAGTCCTACCTCCCCTGATGCCAGGAATGATGTATCCACCAAATGCAATCCCAGGGATTGTTCCCTACCCCTACCAACAGATGCCCCCGGTATCACAGTACAGTGCACCAAATCCACAGTGGCCACAATCCATGCCTCAAATGATGGCTCAACCACAACAACAATTGTTCCAACCAATTTCCTCAATGCCAAATCAGCAGCAACAATGGAACCCTACCAACTGGAGTCAACAGCCAACTGTTCAAATAGGAGCCCTGAATCAGAACCAGAACAGAGACCCCTCTGTACCATCCCAACCCGTTTATGCAGTGATTACAGAGACTCCTCAAAACCCTCCTGCCAGTGCCTCAGGAGGAGAAAGCTTGAAGGATTACTTATCTAACTCAGTTGCCAACATAAAAAAGGAGTTGATGGATGTGATTACAGAACAACTACAGACGCTGAAAGTGAATATCGCGAGCATATCCAACGTTGCAGGAGCAGGAAGAGATGTGATGCGGTCAAATACTTGGTGTGGTAAGTGTCATCAAGCAAGCCATTTAGCCACTGAATGTACACGAAAACCAACTATTCCTGGGGCCTTCTATTCCTACTGTTTGCGGAAGAACCATACAGAGGACATTTGCTCTCTGAAGGAGATGCATGATAGGAGAAGGAAGGAAGAAGATGCAAGATTTAACTTGCTAGAATCCAAAATGACAACACAAGATATTGGACCCAAGCCTAGAGAGTTTGGTCCTAATTTCGAACCCAGAAGATTTCCCTCCCAAAGTTACAGAGGAAGACAGTCTGGCGGTGGTCAGAGATCATAAGTGGAGCGTTACAGATGCGGAGAAAAGGGACACATCTCACCAAATTGTCCAAATCCTCGAAGGTCAGTGGATTACAAGCCCTTATGCAGTCGATGCAAAGGAGAAGGACACACTGCAAAAGACTGTCCAAGCCCAGCCCCAGTGAAAAACAGTGCTACTGATAGTCCGGCCAAGGCCCAAGAACCTACCTCCAATTTAGTGGAATTGGAAGTTGCTGCCATCACACGTGCAAAGCAGAAGGAACCACTTATCCAGAAAGAAAACAACTCCCCTGCCAGAACAGTGAAGTTCAAACTTCCACCAGAAGAACAGAACAGAACAGAGCCTAACAGTGCCATACAGAGCACTACAGTGCCACAGAGAGTTACAGAGACAGTTACAGAGACAGGACCAGAGGTCCAGGAGACAGAAGAGGAGGAAGTGCCACAAGTGGCAGAAGAAGCTCCTGTAATTCCTCTATTGGAAGAAAGAGGGAAAATGAAAATGGGTGTTGCCCCATTCCCTAATCGGTTAGAGAAGCCAGTGGATCCTATTAAGGAATACGATCTAGTCAGAGATCTAGATACCTTTAAACCAAACCTCACATTCCGACAATTATTGATGTTGTCTCCCAGTTGCCGGAAAAGGTTCAAAAGTATACTGACAAGAAGACGTGGCTTAAGGATTGCTCCCTCAACAACAACAAAGTCCAACAAGGCTCCAGAGCCTGTAAAAGAAGTGGATGTGGCTAATGCTTTCCTAGATCCGGTTACCCCAGAGACTGGTGTGTGGATAGAAGGCTGCTTCATTGCAAATGCACTGATTGATGGAGGCTCGTCAGTGAACATTATGACGGATGTGACAATGAAGGATCTAGGCCTACAAGGTGTGCAACCCACCCAATGGCTCATCAGACTGGCGGATCAGAGTAGGATCAAGCCTTTGGGCATTCTCCCATATGTGAAAACTACAGTGGCTAGAAAAGATTATTGGCTAACCTATCTGGTGGTGAAGCCAAACTCTTATGGTACATCCTATCCTCTGATACTAGGCACACCATGGCTTTTTGAAGCTCGAGCAAGGACGGATTGGTTCAAAGGAACCTTGACCTTGGGTAGAGGACCCAATAAAGTGGTGTTGAAACTGTATGGTTCTCAAAAAGGACATGGATCCACCTCCTTGGAATTATCTTCTGACTCCCCTAATGAGGTTATGGATGGAACATCAGCAGACGAAGATGCTATCAAACAGATCCTTCCCAAGAAAACAGTGGCACATTCCTTAATAGTGGATACTGTAAGCCGACATCCAAAAGATGCAAAGCCGTTATCAATGGGTGAATACTTCTTGCCTGAACCAGGAATGACTTCTGAAATCACTTCTGACAGTGACATCGAAGCATGGATGTATTGCTCCCCCTGTTACATGGCCATAGCAGAGCCAGAGACAGAGGCAGAAGAGGAAACAGAGAATCTATTCTTCTATTACAGAGCTCCTACAGAGACAGAAACAGAAGCAGAGATAGAAGCAGAAGCAGAGACAGAAGCAGAGACAAAGACAGACGCGGTTGAATATGATATGGACGCAGAAGATTATGAAAGTGAAACGGAAGAGTCTATCGCAACTGAAGAGGATATATATGGAGAAGAAGTTCCAGAAGCATCAGAAGCAGACGAGCTCATGCTATGGGACAGCATGGTGATGGTACCATTTGGTTTAGTAAATGGATCTTCTCATATGCAAAACCTTTATAAGAAATGGATTAAGGAGAACAAGCCGTCTTTTAGTAGTGGCTCATGCCATCCTCACCCATCCTTGCCAAAGAAAGATGATGATGATGCACCGTGCCAACAAGCACCAGTCCGACAAACCCAACCGGCATCAGAGGGTCCCTGTTATGTGACGTTCCTGGATGTATCATCAGAAGATGAGTCTTCAAGCCAAGAGGTAATTACTCTTGAAACCAAACCCGAAATATCTTTAATCCCATTCCAACATCTTAATGAGCAACCTAAGTCTCCACCAAAAGAAGAAATTGGTTCTAGTGGGACATCAGAAGAGGACACCACTCCCTTGAAGGAGTCGGATCTGTACCCAAAAGCAGTCCGCGGGACCTTCATCCGTGAAGTAGAAGGTGAAAGGTAGTTAACCTTTGTGGATGCAGAAGGCACTGAACGCCACTTGAAGGTGGGTAGTAGCCTCCCAGAAGAGGAATTGTCAACCTTGTACAACTTGTTGAAAGAAAATTTGGACGTGTTTGCATGGCCTTACAAAGACCTAAAGGGGATTGATCCCACAATATGTCAACATCATATTGACTTGGAGCCGGATGCCAAGCCAGTACGGCAACGACAGAGGCGAATGAATCCGAATTATTCCACATTGGTGAAAGCGGAGCTGCTGAAGCTTCTTGAAGCCGAGTTCATCTATCCAGTGGCAAATAGTGAATGGGTTTCACCCATCGTGGTTGTACCCAAGAAGAATGGCAAATTGCGAATATGTGTGGATTTCCGAAACCTTAATTCCAAGACAAAGAAGGATCACTTTCCTATCCCTTTCACAGACCAACTGTTGGACACAGTGGCAGGACATGAGCTTTATTCTCTTCTGGATGGATTCAGTGGATACAACCAAGTCCAAATCGCAGAAGAAGACCAATCCAAAACAACCTTCACCACAAAATGGGGGACCTACGCTTACCGAGTGATGCCATTTGGGCTTTGCAATGCCCCTGCTACTTTCCAGCGAGTCATGATGGCCGCATTTCAAAATCATCTGCATGACTTTATTGAGGTATATTTGGATGACTTATGTGTCTATAGTTTGATCCGTGAACACTGGGAACACCTGGAACAATGCTTTGACCGGTGCCGGGAGTATGGGATTTTCCTCAACCCCGACAAATGCATCTTTGGGGTCTCTTTTGGAGTCCTGTTGGGCCACATTGTCTCTGCACAAGGGATATCAACAGACCCTGCAAAGATTGAAAAGATCACAGCTTTGACAGCACCCTCCAACCTCAAACAGTTGAGGGGATTCTTAGGTCATGTGGGTTACTACAGAAGGTTTATAGCCCATTTTGCGACAAAGGCAACTTCCTTGCACAAGCTTCTGAGGAAAGATGCAGAGTTTACTTGGACCGAAGAATGTGACAAAGCCTTTCACACTCTGAAGCAGTGTTTGATAGAGGCACCCATTCTGCAACCTCCTGATTGGACAAAAGAGTTCCATGTACACACTGATGCATCAATTGAAGGTTTAGGTGCTGTCCTCTGCCAAAAGGGCTCCTTGAAGTTAGATCAACCGATCTATTATGCAAGCCGAAAAGTCACTGATAGGGAACGGAACTATACAGTGACAGAGCTGGAGTGCTTGGCAATGGTGTTTGCCCTGGAGAAGTTTCGCCATTACCTCCTATCCACCCACTTTAAATTTTATGTGGATCATGAGGCCCTGTCCTTCTTGATGAACAAAGCAGATGTGAAAGGACGAATGATGAGATGGCTCCTTCTATTTCAGGAGTTCGACTTTGAGGTGATTACTAAGCGTAGTCGTTTCCATGTTCTGGCTGATCATCTGTCGCGTATCCCACAAACTGCAGACGAGGAGCACGATGATCCAGACCTCCCTGATGCTTCCCTATTCTTGGTAGAAACTGTAACTCCCTGGTATGCAGACATTGCCAATCTGTTGGCAACCCAACAGTACCCTCATGGTATCTCTAGTCGGGAAAGGAAGAAGCTCATGCTAGAATCAGCCCCCTAGACCTTGTTAGGCGGTGCACTGTACAAGAAAGGCAAAGATGAAGTGCTCAGAAGATGTTTTGCAGGAGAAGAGATTGGGATTGTTCTGAAGGCTTGCCATGACGAGCCATGTGGAGGTCACTTTGCAGGAGAAGCTACAGCTAGGAAGGCTCTGCTAGCAGGATATTGGTGGCCTACAATTCACAAAGATTCCTATGATTACTGTAAAAGATGTGATGCTTGTCAAAGAATGGGGAAACCCACCAAGACAAATGCCATGCCACTGCAACCTATCCTTCCGTTGAAGCCGTTTGAGAAGTGGGGCATTGACTTCGTAGGTCCGATCGATCCTCCTACCAGAAGGAAACAGAACCGATATATCCTCGTATGTACGGATTATGTTACAAAGTGGTGTGAAGCTAAAGCCCTAAAGCGGGACGATGGTAACAGCATGGCCCTGTTCATGTACGAGAATATCATCACCCGTTTTGGTAGTTCCTTAGAGCTGGTAAGTGACAGAGGCACTCATTTCCTTAACAAAGTCATGGAAGAATTGACAGAGTTGTATAAGATCCGCCATCGCAAGTCCACTCCTTATTACCCCAGAGCCAACGGCCAAGTCGAAGTCACCAATCGCATCCTCTGCTCGATTCTGACAAGAACAATCGCCGCACATCGTCGTGATTGGGACGATCGACTTACAGAGGCCCTCTGGGCATACAGAACCTCCCATAAAGCAGCAACAGGACAGACACCCTTCCAGCTGGTGTATGGTACAAAAGCTTTTTTTCCTGTTGAACTGGAATTGCCCTCTTTGAGAGTGGCTATCAAAGAGCGTTTGGGGGACGATAATTCACTGCAACGCCGTCTCCTGCACTTGGAATGTTTGGACGAAATTCGTAGGATGGCTCTACAGTGCATGGAAGCCACGCAAGCTCGACGTAAGGCTTACCATGATAGCTTCATCAAGCACAAGGAGTTCAAAGAAGGTGATTTGGTCCTAGCCTATGATTCACGCTTTGGCAAGTTTCCTGGCAAGCTCCAACAGCGGTGGATGGGCCCCTATAAGGTACTTGCCGTCAACCCTAATGGCTCTGTCCAAGTACAGACCGTTGATGCCTCTGATGATCCCTTTTTGATCAATGGATATCGCCTGAAGAAGTACTTCCCTCCTTGGGAATCTTGACAATTACGGTCACTTGATCCTCTCTCTTATTGGCGCGGCACTGTACTTCTTATGATGCTACTTCTGATAGCCGTTCTTCAGTCAGTCCTGATGAGGTGGACGCAACCCTCTGTCCCCTCAAAACCCCCTTTCAGCCTTGATCTCTTATCCTCTATTTTCCACCAGCGACAGTGGCGAGGTGGGTTCTGACAAATGGTCTTTCTATCATTCCCTTGCTCAATATTGAAAAAAAAAAAAAGAAAAAAAAACAAAACATATCGGTCATGGGAGAAAAGGACTTAGGTCCCTGTCATGCCGACCTATTCTTCGAGCAAAGGTGGAAACACCCTTGGGAATAGGGGAAAATAAGAAAAAGAAAAAAAAAACAAAGAAGAAAAAGAAAAACAAGAAAAACAAATCTGTTATGAGAAAAAAAGGAAGCAATTCCCTGTCATAGCAGGCCTCGTTCCAGGAAAAGGTGGTAAACACCCTTGGGCGAGAAGTTGGCTGTGGAAAAGGTGGTAACACCCAGCAGTCCAGAAAGTGGATTCATTAATTGATATCCCTAGGATCCAATTCCGAAGCTGCCTCCCTTGGTACGCTGTGTCCTGGGTCTCTTTGTAAAGTGACTACCTATCCTCTAGCGGATGACATGTCCTATTCAACACAACGTTCGATTTGATGGCTACCTCCCTGGGTACGCCTCTTCAACAACTAATGACACGATCTTCATCGACAAACAATCGAGTGATGTGAGCTTTCATCCTAACCGGATGGGGAAGTGAGTAAGGTTGCCCTCTTGTATATATCACCAGAGAGTGAGACAGAGGGTGGGGCGAGAGACCAGTCTTTTCCCTTCAAATCAAATGAGAGGTGAGTAGTGTGAATGAAATGTTGCACGCACGGGATGGGCCTCTCAATGCACAAAGCACAATTTGTTTCTGTGCACTGCACCATAAGGCTCCCTTGCCTTCCTTCTCGAACCGTATGCCGGCACAGGGCGGGATGCACAGTTGCACCATCAAATGCGCACAAGGTATACAACCTTTGCACAAGTGACTGTGAGGATTACATCAATGGATTTCAGGAAAAGGCTGCCCTTCTGTAACTATCAACAGAGAGTGAGATAGAGGGTGGGCTGAGTGTGACTGGAGTTTCTTCAATCAAATACCGAGAGGTGAGATTGAGGGACGTTACGACACTTGGAGTCAGGTATGTTCCCCGTTTCCCTGTGCACCCACGGGATGGGTCTTTGCCGTCCTTATAAGCCACGCCACCCTGTTCTATACACTGCACCATAAGGCTCCCTTGCCTTCCTCCTTGCACTTATGCTAGACGGGTTGGACGCACTAATGCACCATCAACTGTGCACCCTGGCATACTCCTTCTGCACCATTCCCCCCTTGTCGATTCCTCAACCGGGTATGAGATATGGGTTTCAATCCTTATTCCTCGAGTGATATTAGTCATGGGGCGAGTGACTGTTCTTTCATTTCAATTGAGTGATTGTGAGTTGAGTGTAGTATCCCTCATCATCGATGAATTTCCTGTGATTCCTTCCATCAGCTACCTCCCTGGGTACTGCCGCGTGGTCCTTGCCATGACGAACGTGTGCCGAGAAGATGCCTTGGTCCCTCCAGCGCCGACAACAACACTGGACGTGCCATCGACACTCAACCTTGATTCTTGACGAAATTGGCCAAGTTTTTCTAACCCTACACTTTGGTTTCTTCGTGAGGGTCATGTTTTAAGTGTGGGGAAGTTAGTGGATGGTCTGTGGCGTGGTCCTAGGTCCCTGTTGCTCGGTTAACCCTATCCGTTAAGGTCTTAAGTGTGGGGACGCGTCCCTGCGCGTCTACATTGCATACCCTTCTGCATATGCCTTAACCTGTTCATGCATGGATGCCTTGCCTTGCTGTTACCCTAATGGGGTGCCTTTCCACCCATCCGGTTATGTTCCACCCACCCTTGGGACTGTTCCCCTGCAGTTTCCCTTCATTCCCTGATTTTGAGGTCCTGCCATGTGAATGCACCCTACGTTCACCAAAGTCCCAATCCAACCTTATAGCCCTGTTCCTCCCTTTGAATTGACCATTTTTCCTTTTTACCTACCTTTGTTCCGGTGCACGGTTTTTGAGTTATTAATTTTTGAAGCATTTTGCGTAAATTAGCCGGTTTTCCATGTGAATGCACTTTTCTTACTTCGGAACCATGCTCTGATGTCATAGCCCTGCCAACCACTTTTCCCCTGACGTTTTTCCTTTTTACTCCGAGTCATTTTGATACACGGTTTGTCTATTATTAATTTTTTGGTTTTTTAAGACTTTTTCATGCGTCTTTTTGCTATTTTTCCATGTGAACCTGCCCTATTTGCATCGGAATTCCAATTTGATTTGACAGCCGTGTCCCCTGTGCCTCCCCCCACCTTTTTCCTTTTTCCTTCACCCTCTTTCGCCTTCTGGATTTTTTATTATTCATTTTTAAATGAGTTTTCGGGAGTATTTTTGGAGTTTTTTGCATATGAACCCCTCCTATTTCCACCAAAACTGCATTTTAACATGATAACCCTGTGCCACTCCTTCTCGCGGACATTTTTCCTTCTTACTGCATGTCATTCCGGTGAACGGTTTGTCCGATATTAATTTCCGATCCCATTTTCGGGTTTGTTTTTTGGGTTTTTTCCATGAGAATGCGTCTTATCTCCGTCGGAATTATGTTTTGATGTGATAGGATTGTCGGGCACATCTTTTTGCACAGTTTTCTTTTTTTCTACACCTCATTCCGATGCATGGATTTTTCGATATTAATTTTTAATTGCGTTTTGTGGTTCGTTTTTTATGTTTTTTGCACATGACCGCCCTTTCCCCCCCGGAACCTCCGTCCCGTATTTTCCTTGTTTTCCCCCTGTTGTCTTGCCCACTTTTTGTTTTTACGCTATTTCGTTTTGCCGTCCGGATTGGGAGTTATTAAGTTTTCTTTATTTTTACGTGTATTCGCGCGCCCGTTTTGCGCATGAACGCGCCCTTTTTCGATTTTACGCATCTCCACGCGCCACGGTCGTGTCCGCATGACCCGTCCCGTCATCCCAGCGCCATTTCAATCCCGTCACGGTAAATTTTTTTACCCCGCCCCGCGCATGAGCGCGAGACGGGGGTACGCGTCCTTGTCCCTACCCAACCACCCTGCCCACCCCCTACCCTACCCTGCCCTTGTCCCTACCCAACCACCCTGTCCACCCCCTACCCTACCCTGCCCTTGTCCCTACCCAACCACCCTGCCCACCCCCTACCCTACCCTACCCTTGCCCCTACCCAACCACCCAGCCTGCCCATTGCCCCTGCCCACCCCTTCCCCCCAACCGCCCGACCCCTTCCCGCCCACCCTCTCTATCTCCCTCATCTCCCTCTTCCTCCTCCCCTCTTCTCCTTCTTTGTCGTCGCCATCCTCCCTCCTCTTCTCCCCCTTCCTCCTCTTCTTCTCCCTCTCTCCTCCTTCCTCCCCTCTCCTTCCCCTCCTTCCTCTCCCTCCAGCCAGCCGCCTGTAGCCTGTCTGCGACCGCCTCGGCCCCCCCTCCACAGCGCCCGAGTTGACGCCGCCGCCACCGTCCTCTCCTCCGCCCTCTCCTTCTCCCCCAGCACCCACCTCCCACCACCTCCTCCTCCTCTAACCCCACCTAGGTTAGTTACTAACCTTGGCTTAGTTGATACTAACCTAAGTTTAGTTAGGTTCACCATTAACTTAACTTAAGTTCAAAATTAACTCTAATCTAGTTAACTCAAACTAACCCTAGTTAGTTGGTCACTAACCCTAGTTAGTTCCCACTAACCTTAGTTAGGTTAACTAAACCTAACCCTAACTAGAAACCCTAACCCTAACTAGAAACCCTAACCCTAACTAGAACCCCTAACCCTAACTAGGAACCCTAACCCTAACTAGAAACCCTAACCCTAACTAGGAACCCTAACCCTAACTAGAACCCCTAACCCTAACTAGAAACCCTAACCCTAACTAGGAACCCTAACCCTAACTAGAACCCCTAACCCTAACTAGAAACCCTAACCCTAACTAGAAACCCTAACCCTAACTAGAAACCCTAACCCTAACCTTAACCCACCTTAGGTTACTTAACCCCCTTTAGGTTAGTTTCTACTAACTGGACTTAACTGACTTGTCTAACCTGACTAACCTAACCTGACTTGACTTCTTGTGACTACCATGACTTACCCACACTAACCAGACTTACCTAACTTATTTCTACTTGACTTATCTGATTAACATGATTTATGTGATTTAATTAATTTTTAAATTAATTTTTCCATCAAAATAATTTCAGAAAAATTTCTAAAAATTCCTTGTGCTTTTTGCCAATTTTTGGGAGTTTGTCTGCTGGAAATTACCTACCCTAAAATTTCTGAAAATTAAATATTTCCTAATTAATCCCCCCAATTGCCAATTAATGTAGAAAATTCATTTAAAAATAGTAAAAAATTCTAAAAAAAGTCTAAAAAATTCTCAAAAATTCCCCTTCACCTCCCTTGATCATTTTCCATCTATTCAACCATAAAAAATCACAACTTAACACAAAAAAAAATTTTAAAAAACTAAACAAATTAAAATTAAAAATAAAAATAAACAACCAACACAAACCAAATCCACACATCTGCTAAGGTGTTGTGTTTGTTGTTTCATCAGTGATCTTTACTTTTCCCTTATTGGATTCACTTCTTTTGGGAGACTCTTCCGTGCGCATTTCTGCATTACATACACACCCCTTCCAGGTATTTATTTTATGTGTTTTATTTATTTTCATTTTTCCCTTAATCACAAATTAATTTCCACGCGCATTCGCGCTCAACATATACATTATTTTTAACTTAAAATAAACCAGCCGTTCACTTAGTACGTGCTACGTGCGCTACAGAGGTACTTTTAAATTTTAATTAAAATGAACCAGCCGTCACAAGAGCACGCGCTGGCAAAAAAGCGCTCCACATCACCTTAATTTGTAATCAATGAATTACATTTAGAGACCCAGTCGGGTATCGAAGTCTGGGAATCGAATAACTGCACCGCTTCACCTAATAATTGGTAATTTAATTTCTAATAAGGAAACGCCGTTTTCTTGCTAAGGTTTATCACCTAATAAAAATTGACCCATTCTTAATAATTTATTAAAATCAACCCTTCATTAAATTAATTTCCCATCACTGCACTTAATTCCCCTTTTTAATGAATCGATTTCGTGGGATGGGTATGCGCCGTCATTAGCGTTATTTTCCATGGTCCAGTTTAGTTTATCACCGATGTAGTCTTGATATGTGTCGGATATGGTATTATTTTGGTTTTCTGTCTTTGTTACGGTTCGGGGTACGGTATGCAGTTTTTTTCTTTTATTGCCTGATACGGGGTTCTGGGTGTTTGTCTGATGCATCGCATGAAGCTTTCGGTCGCATTTGTCTCAAGGTCATGTCGAATTTTTTCTAGGATGTGGTTTGCTTGGGGTTAGTTGGTCGAGTCACGTTTTCTTATTTGGTTATTCTCTTATCTTTGGTTTTTTGTCTGTTGCTTTGCAGGCATTCTCCTTGATTGTCTGTGTTTGTGGTGTGTGTGTAACCATCTGAATGGCACCTTCTCATGCTCCTCCCCCTATCCAGTACGTCCCATCAGTTAGTAGGGATTACTCTTCCCTACTTACTTTTGAGCCTCTCACGAAGGCGGGACTTGCTGCTTTTGTGGCCACTCCTTTTCCATTGCTTCCAGAGGATTCATCGTTATGTGATGAGTTCCTGGCCTCTTACAGCAAGAAGACAGGACTAGTCCAAGGAATTTCTATGACTTTGACACCTCGAGGCTTATGGAAGGCTCTGTCTCTACCCTTCAAAGGTGAGCCTTTTGTGACCACTCATCACCTCTTCTCTAATGAAGAGATTCTAAAGCTGTTGCAAAAGCAAACAAGGGAAATCCTTGATGTTAAGAAGGTGATAAACTCTTCAGGAGTTTCTTTTTCTATGATCACTGATCCTGTATGGAAGACGCTCTGTCAGTTCCTTCAGGACAGGTTTATGCCTGCCAAAACGCCATCCCACTATTTGTCCAAAGAGCTTTTCACCGCTTCCAGGATGGTGTTGATAGGAGTTGCTATTGATTGGAACACTTACCTCCTCACTAAAATGGATCAGCATTTTGTCAAAGTCACCAGGGGTAATGTTACCAATGTCACATATGGATCATATTTGTCTGCCTTCTTGACCTATTCAGGTTTACAGAAGACTGTGCCTCCACCTCCTCCATCAAATCCAGTACCTCCTCCACCTTCAGAAGAGTCAGAACCCATTGACATAGAGGATGATGATTCTCCACCTCCCCTGGTCATACAGCGCAAACGCTTGAAGCGGGTACCGGATAAAGCTCCTTCTGTACTTCCTTCAGTACCCATCCTTGCTACTTCTGGCAGTGAACTCCTTGGGTATCTCACTTGCAATAACTTGTTCAGAGCACATCGCGAAGGCTCCTTGGAGATCTCAGTTCCTTCCTTGAACAGTCTCGTCTCAGGAGATGCCATTCCTTTCCTCTGCAAGGATATTCAAAGTTCCATTGAGTTGTCAGTGACAGCCTGTGTTCAATAGTTGTATGCGTCCTTTTATGAAGAGCTCATGCAGTCCAAAGACCAGTTGCATACGGCAACATCTGAGTTAGCTTTTGCTAAGGATACCCTAGCAGATTTGTTTAAGCAAATGGAACAACAAACCCAACTGGTTGCCACCCAAAGCGATGAGATTTCTTCATTGAAGACCCAGTTACTCGAGGCTCAATCACAGGTTACTAGCCTTTCAGCAGAGAAGAAGAGGATGTCCAGAGAAGCGAAGGAATTCCAAGCTCTCTTAGATGACAAGCTTTCAACTTTACAGACTGCTACTGACACAGTAACCAACCAAGCCTCCCAAATCCAGCAGTTGCAAGATCAGCTTGCAAAGTCCCGCTCTGTTCCTCCCAGCCCTCCTGTTCCATTGATTCCTTCTCTTTCACAGCAGGACTTGGCTGCTCTTCAGAGACAGGCTACTTTGTGCCCTCTATTCCAAGATAAAGTGGAAAGATTGCAGTCCAGAATGGACTTGTTATGGTCTACATTTGAGCAGTTTCAGGACTATGTCTTACCTGACCATTCTTTCTTTGTCCACTACCACTTAGAGAAGTTGGTCTTCTATATGAAGCTTTCCACGATGGATTTACCTTTTCCAGAGGATGGCTGGAGTGGGGCTTGGTCTGCTGAGTTGTTGACAGAGGTAGTCAGAATGGTCTTTGAAGATTCTGTCACACCAGATACCATGTTGATGCCATACATGTATCTACGAGGAGACTTGTTAATTCCAGATGAGGTAGATATGGCATGGTATGTGGGAGATGTGGTCTTACAGGCTGTTTTGTATGTCAACCATTTGGAGTTGCGCATAGCTGACATGTTCCAGGGTTATTCCTCCAAAGTGGCTGATTGTCATGATAATTCGTGGCATCCCATGATTGATTTGGTGGTCCTCAATCACAGACAAAACACCGCTCCTACCTTTGCCCAGAGTACTAATCAACTGAGGATGGATCTCTTGTCAAGAATCGCGTGGTGGAGGGGATTGCTCAAGATGCTGCGCCGAACGCACACAGAATGCACAAGGAGAAGCTCACTCAAGAGACAAGAAGAGAGATGGAGGCCAAAACGTTTTCTTGCTAATTTCTTCTTCTTCTTCCACACACCTCACAATATACACAAAGTATAGATAAGATACAAGATAAAAGGAAAGTGGCCTACTAAGTCAAACAATGCATAACCGACTACACTAGTCGACTGGCGCTATAACTATGCCAGCTGTAAATAGGTGTAACAACCTGAATATAATAAGTAGTGAGTCAGTGGCCATGTAAGAGTCATAATGACCACCGACGTGTTAGTGTAGACGTGTGGACCCATCTAACCAGGCGGTCCATCATCAATGTCCACATGTGTTGAGCTTGTCATCTCAACACTCCCCCTCAAGCTCAACTGCATCTCTGCAACTCCAAGTAAGCTTCGAAACTTTTGAAGCTTCTCTGTACCCAATGCCTTCGTGAAGATGTCAGCTATCTGATCCTGTGTGCTGACATACACCAAGTCAATCTCACCTGCTAGTACCTTCTCTCTCACAAAGTGGTAGTGTACCTCAATATGTTTTGTCCTGGCATGGAACACAGGGTTTCTAGCCAACTGTATACTGCTCATGTTGTCACAATAAATGACAACTGGACCTTCCACCTGCACATCCAAATCAGCCAATAACTTTTGCAGCCATACTAGCTCACATGCTACAACAGCAGTGTTAAGATATCGAGCTCCACTCGTGATACGCCAGGGTGACCGTTGTGTATTTATGTCACTGACTTGTCAGTTGCAGACGCGGTTGGTATACCGCCCATGAATAATAGCTACATGATAGCTATCCTTATCTACTCTAATTCGTGGCTCAGTTAGTATGCCAGCTTAGTTAGTTGAGTTTGGTTTGAGACCCATATATAGGGTTCTTCTATTTCTTTGTACTAGAGTTCTTTTGGCTTACACAACTAAGAAGAGGAAAACTGTTTTCAGCCTCCACCCTTGTGTGTATTCCCCCATTGTGCAAGCAAGAAAGCTTCAAGCGAGACTCCTTCTTTCTCTCCCACAATCTTGACATGGTATCAGAGCCTTGTTCGTGGTAAGGAGCTCAAGAAAGCAAGCCAAGCTCGCGGTGTTCTGGTAAGAGGAGCAGTGTTGCTTTCATCTTCTGTTTTGGGAGCAGATCTCTGCAGGTAGCACAGCCGAAAAGTGCAGGAGTGCATTGTCTCAGGTTGAGACGCCCTTCGCGGTGAAGCAAGAGGGCAGTATATGCTGCGGGTGCGGGCTTTAGCCCTCGGCGACCTTGTTTTTTTGATTTGAGGCCATTTCGGGGCCTGTTTTGGAGGCGGAAGTTTTTTGCACGCACTCAGGAAAAGGCCCAGTTTTATGCTGTGCAGCCACTGTTCTACAGGTCGGTGAAAAGTTAATGTAGAAATTGCATCGTATGCTTGTGCGCAGAGACATTGGGAGTTACAGAATCATCCTTGTTGCCTGTTGATGCAAAATCGTCACTAGGAAGTGACTGTGTGGTCAAATACCACTTTCGCCAGTTTTGCAGATTTTCCCTTGTGAGGGTGAAGCTGTGTTTTTTGCAGTAACAGAATTTTTTGCAGTCTTCTGTAATGGCATCTGATTCTCTTTCACAGATTGTCACTGAAAAGCTTGACAAGAACAACTTCCAAGCATGGAAGTTTAGAATGACGAATTTCCTTATGGGAAAAGGATATTGGGAATTTGTTGCAGGAAATGAAGAAGAACCAGTTCTTCCTGATGTTCCCAATCAACATCAAATGCAGGCATTTAAAGCATGGCATGAGAGAGCCAGGAAAGTTATGTATTGGCTGTCTATCAGCATTTCAGACTCTATGATTGTGCATATTCAGGATGCAAGTACGCCAAAGGAGGCATGGGATACTTTGTCAAAAATGTATAGCACAAATACACAAGCCAGGAAAATGCAGCTCAAGCAAGAGTTGCATAATGTGCAAAGAGAAAATATGAGCATCAATGACTACCACATGAAAGTGAAGAAGATTGCAGATGCACTTGCTTCCATCGGGTCGCCAGTGGAAGATGATGATTTAGTTTCTGTGACCTTGAATGGTCTAGGAAAGGATTATGCACAGTTTCGGACATCCATTTCAGTTCGTGAAAGATTTCCTAATTTTGAGGAGCTGATTGCTCTTCTAATTTCTGAGGAGCAAAGAAATGGTGGTGCATCTTCTTCAGGAGGAACTTCAAAAGAAGCTGTCTTCTACTCAAATGCTAGAAGAGGTAGAGGCAGAGGTAGAGGAGGCCGATTTGGAGGCCGTGGTAGAAATCAGAATATGTAACAAACTCAAGAAAACCAGTCCTAT
Source organism: Lygodium microphyllum (assembly GCF_053477565.2). Taxonomy (NCBI): domain Eukaryota; kingdom Viridiplantae; phylum Streptophyta; class Polypodiopsida; order Schizaeales; family Lygodiaceae; genus Lygodium; species Lygodium microphyllum. The sequence goes on along the minus strand of NC_141141.1, from coordinate 2,559,494 downwards.
GGAGGAGGACGTGGTAACTCTAGAGGCAGGGGGAGCCAAAGAGGTCGTGGTGGATGGCAAAGAGGTCAAAATGCAAATAGTAATGTTGAATGCTACTACTGTGGTAAAATGGGTCATATGGCTAAAGACTGCTATAAAAAGCAGAATGACATCATGAATGGAAAACTGCAACAAGGGAATTATGCATCTTCTAGTAGACAGGGTGATGACAGAAATGAGCATTTGTTCATGGTGCAGCACATGAACAATTCTGTGACAAGTGTAGAAGAAAGCAATGATGTATGGTATGTTGACTCAGGTGCATCAAACCACATGACAGGTCATGCAGAATGGATGGAGGATGCAAGGAAAATTGAAAAACCAGGATTTGTGGAGACTGGTGATGATACTGCACATCCTATTGTGCAGATTGGAAAAATTCCCTTGTCTATGCAGGATGGGAAAAAGAAATACCTGTCCGATGTATTTCATGTCCCGAATATCACCAAGAATCTGGTTTCTATCGGTCAAATGGTTGAGCAGGGCTTGCAGGTCAGATTTAATCCTCATGGATGCTTTGTTGAGGATATGAAAAATAAAGGTCGCTTGATAGCAAAAGGAAAGAAGAAGGGCAGAATGTTTACATTGGATGCAGACATGTCTGAATTGAGTGCAGCAATGTTTGCACATGGGACCGGTGTAGTTGCAGATATTGATATCTGGCATAAACGCATTGGTCATGTTAATGTACATCGACTTAAATCAATGCAGGCCCAAAATATTGTTGCAGGTTTGCCGAAATTCAAGGTTGCAGAAATGCATAAGGTATGTGAAGCCTGTCAGTTTGGAAAATAGGCAAGGAAACCATTTCCTAGACATGTTCAAGAGAGTAAGAAGCCATTGGAATTAATCCACTCTGATGTGTGGACAACTAAAGCTGCATCTCTTGGAGGCTGTCATTATTTTTTCAGTTTTATTGATGACTATAGCAGAAAAGTTTGGGTGTATTTTATGAAAAAGAAAAGTGAAGATTTTGGGCATTTCAAAACTCTTAAAGCTATGGTTGAAAAAGAAACAGGCTTGCAGATAAAATGCCTAAGGTCAGATGGAGGGGGAGAGTGCCTCTCAAATGAGTTTGCAAGGTTCCTGCAGGAGCATGGCATAAAGCAGCAATATTCATGCAGTCATACCCCACAACAAAATGGAATTGCAGAAAGAAAAAACAGGTATATTGGAGAGGTATCTCGTGCCATGCTCAATGAAAAAGACTTGCCATATTTTTATTGGGCTGAAGCAGTTGCTACAGCAGTCTACATAATGAACAGGACACCCACTGCAGCAATACATGGGATGACTCCAGAGGAGAGGTATACTGGTAGGAAACCAGATATTTCTCATTTGAAAATTTTTGGTTGCATTGCCTATGTACATGTGCCAGATGAGTTGAGATCCAAGTTGGATCCAAAAGCTGAGAAGTGTTGAGATATCGAGCTCCACTCGTGATACGCCAGGGTGACCGTTGTATATTTATGTCACCGACTTGTCAGTTGCAGACGCGGTTGGTACACCGCCCATGAATAATAGCTACATGATAGCTATCCTTATCTACTCTAGTTCGTGGCTCAGTTAGTATGCCACCTTAGTTAGTTGAGTTTGGTTTGAGACCCATATATAGGGTTCTTCTATTTCTTTGTACTTGAGTTCTTTTGGCTTACACAACTAAGAAGAGGAAAACTGTTTTTCAGCCTCCACCCTTGTGTGTCTTCCCCCATTGTGCAAGCAAGAAAGCTTCAAGCGAGACTCCTTCCTTCTCTCCCACAATCTTGACATGGTATCAGAGCCTTGTTCGTGGTAAGGAGCTCAAGAAAGCAAGCCAAGCTCGCGGTGGTCTGGTAAGAGGAGCAGTGTTGCTTTCATTTCCTGTTTTGGGAGCAGATCTCTGCAGGTAGCACAGCCGGAAATTGCAGGAGTGCATTGTCTCAGGTTGAGACGCCCTTCGCGGTGAAGCAAGAGGCGACCTTGTTTTTTTGATTTGAGGCCATTTCGGGGCCTGTTTTGCAGACGGAAGTTTTCTGCACGCACTCAAGAAAAGGCTCAGTTTTATGCTGTGCGACCACTGTTCTACAGGTCGGTGAAAAGTTACTGTAGAAATTGCATCGTATGCTTGTGCGCAGAGACATTGGGAGTTTCAGAATCATCCTTGGTTCTTGTTTATGCAAAATCGTCACTAGGAAGTGACTTTGTGGTCAAATACCACTTTTGCCAGTTTTGCAGATTTGCCCTTGTGAGGGTGAAGCTGTGTTTTTTGCAGTGACAGAATTTCTTGCAGTATTCTGTAATGGCGTCTGATTCTCTTTCACAGATTGTCACTGAAAAGCTTGACAAGAACAACTTCCAGGCATGGAAGTTTAGAATGACGAATTTCCTTATGGGAAAAGGATATTGGGAATTTGTTGCAGGAAATGAAGAAGAACCAGTTCTTCCTGATGTTCCCAATCAACAACAAATGCAGGCATTTAAAACATGGCATGAGAGAGCCAGAAAAGTTATGTATTGGCTGTCTATCAGTATTTCAGACTCTATGATTGTGCATATTCAGGATGCAAGTACGCCAAAGGAGGCATGGGATACTTTGTCAAAAATGTATAGCACAAATACGCAAGCCAGGAAAATGCAGCTCAAGCAAGAGTTGCATAATGTGCAAAGAGAAAGTATGAGCATCAACGACTACCACATGAAGGTGAAGAAGATTGCAGATGCACTTGCTTCCATTGGGTCGCCAGTGGAAGATGATGATTTAGTTTCCGTGACCTTGAATGGTCTAGGAAAGGATTATGCACAGTTTCGGACATCCATTTCAGTTCGTGAAAGATTTCCTGATTTTGAGGAGTTGATTGCTCTTCTAATTTCTGAGGAACAGAGAAATGGTGGTTCATCTTCTTCAGGAGGAACTTCAAAAGAAGCTGTCTTCTACTCAAATGCTGGAAGAGGTAGAGGCAGAGGTAGAGGAGGCCGATTTGGAGGCCGTGGCAGAAATCAGAATATGCAGCAAACTCAAGAAAACCAGTCCTATGGAGGAGGACGTGGTAACTCTAGAGGCAGGGGGAGCCAAAGAGGTCGTGGTGGATGGCAAAGAGGCCAAAATGCAAACAGTAATGTTGAATGCTACTACTGTGGTAAAATGGGTCATATGGCTAAAGACTGCTATAAAAAGCAGAATGACATCATGAATGGAAAACTGCAACAAGGGAATTATGCATCTTCTAGTAGACAGGGTGATGACAGAAATGAGCATTTGTTCATGGTGCAGCACATGAACAATTCTATGACAAGTGCAGAAGAAAGCAATGATGTATGGTATGTTGACTCAGGTGCATCAAACCACATGACAGGTCATGCAGAATGGATGGAGGATGCAAGGAAAATGGAAAAACCAGGATTTGTGGAGACTGGTGATGATACTGCACATCCTATTGTGCAGATTGGAAAAATTCCCTTGTCTATGCAGGGTGGGAAAAAGAAATACCTGTCCGATGTATTTCATGTCCCGAATATCACCAAGAATCTGGTTTCAGTTGGTCAAATGGTTGAACAGGGCTTGCAGGTCAGATTTAATCCTCATGGATGCTTTGTTGAGGATATGAAAAATAAAGGTCGCTTGATAGCAAAAGGAAAGAAGAAGGGCAGAATGTTTACATTGGATGCAGACATGTCTGAATTGAGTGCAGCAATGTTTGCACATGGGACCGGTGTAGTTGCAGATATTGATATCTGGCATAAACGCATTGGTCATGTTAATGTACAGCGACTTAAATCAATGCAGGCCCAAAATATTGTTGCAGGATTGCCCAAATTCAAGGTTGCAGAAATGCATAAGGTATGTGAAGCCTGTCAGTTTGGAAAACAGGCAAGGAAACCATTTCCTAGACATGTTCAAGAGAGTGAGAAGCCATTGGAATTAATTCACTCTGATGTGTGGACAACTAAAGCTGCATCTCTTGGAGGCTGTCATTATTTTGTCAGTTTTATTGATGACTATAGCAGAAAAGTTTGGGTGTATTTTATGAAAAAGAAAAGTGAAGTTTTTGGGCATTTCAAAACTCTTAAAGCTATGGTTGAAAAAGAAACAGGCTTGCAGATAAAATGCCTAAGGTCAGATGGAGGGGGAGAGTACCTCTCAAATGAGTTTGCAAAGTTCTTGCAGGAGCATGGCATAAAGCAGCAATATTCATGCAGTTATACCCCACAACAAAATGGAATTGCAGAAAGGAAAAACAGGCATATTGGAGAGGTATCTCGTGCCATGCTCAATGAAAAAGACTTGCCAGATTTTTATTGGGCTGAAGCAGTTGCTACAGCAGTCTACATAATGAACAGGACTCCCACTGCAGCAATACATGGAATGACTCCAGAGGAGAGGTATACTGGTAGGAAACCAGATATTTCTCATTTGAAAATTTTTGGTTGCATTGCCTATGTACATGTGCCAGATGAGCTGAGATCCAAGTTGGATCCAAAAGCTGAGAAGTGCATCTTTATTGGTTACTCTCTGCAGCAAAAAGGGTATAGATGCTATAACCCTTCTACTCGTAAGTTTACATTGAGCAGAGATGTTGTTTTTGATGAGATGAGTAGCTGGTATAGACCAGTAAATGTGATTGATGATGAAGATGCACAAAATGGTAATGCTACACAGAATTCACAGCAGCAGTCACAAAATATTAGTGGACCTGGAGCGTCCTCTAGCAGTGGTTCACATTCTTCGCCATGGACAGGCAGATTGAGATCAGGAGAATCTTCTCAAAGCAATGCAGATAGTGGTATGCAGGTATCACGAAAAGGAAAAGAGAAGGTTGATCAGCCCATGTTTGATGTGAATGCAGGTCACTCTTATGTGGATGGTGAATCCAGTGGCTCAGAACAGAGCATTGATGATGAGTTGGGTATTCCTTCTATTGTTACACCTGGAGTAAGGAAGACCAGGGATGTTTTGAGAGCACCTGGGAGTGAACCTACTTTGCGCAGGTCTACAAGAGCTAGGTATCCTGTGGATAGGCTGAAATATGATGGATTTACAGCCATTCACTATGCATATATGGTCAAAGTGATACAGGAACCAGAACCCACATCTTTTGAGCAAGCCATGGGAAAAGAAAAATGGGAGAAAGCCATGGATGAAGAAATGGATGCCTTGGAAGCAAATGCTACATGGGAGTTGGTACCTTTGCCTAAAGGTAAAAATGCAATTGGCTGTAAGTGGGTTTATAAGGTGAAGCACAATGCAGATGGTTCTGTGAACAGATACAAGGCAAGATTAGTAGTCAAGGGGTATGCACAAACATATGGCATTGACTATGAAGAAACATTCAGTCCGGTTGCAAGGATGGCAACTGTAAGAGCAGTCATTGCTATGGCTGCATCAAAGGGATGGTCTTTACATCAGATGGATGTAAAGAATGCCTTCTTGCATGGTGATTTGCAAGAAGAGGTCTATATGGAGCAGCCACCAGGTTATGTGCATGCTGTTCATCCTGAGTTTGTTTGCAGGTTGAAGAAAGCCCTGTATGGCTTGAAGCAAGCACCTAGAGCATGGTCTGACAAGATAGGACAGTATCTTGTCACTATTGGCTTTCAGATTTCCAAGGCAGATTTCTCACTTTATGTGAGAAAAACAGAGAAAGGTATTATGCTACTTGTCATTTATGTTGATGATTTGATTATGACAGGTGACAGTGATGAAGATATCCTTCATGTGAAAATGCTATTGAAGCAGAAGTTTGAGATGAAGGATTTGGGAGAGCTGCGTTATTTCTTGGGCATTGAGGTGATTAGATCACCAAGTGGGATACAGCTCTTGCAGAGGCAGTATGGATTGGACATGCTGTCCAAATATGGGATGACAGGCTGTAAGCCTATTTCAGTTCCTTTGGAGCAAAATGTGAAGCTGAGCACAGATGCAGGTGAGCTTCTAGAAGACCCTACTATGTATAGACGCATAGTAGGAAGTTTGATTTATATGACTATTACCAGGCCAGATTTGAGCTATGCTGTTGGATTGGTAAGTCAGTTTATGCAGGCTCCAAGGAAACCACATTTGGATGCGGCTAGACGCATACTTAGGTATGTGAAGTCCACATTGCAGTATGGACTATTTTATGAGACTGGGGTTCAGATACAGTTGCATGGATACACTGATGCTGATTGGGCTGGTAGTATTTCTGATAGACGATCTACCAGTGGATATGTATTCTCTTTTGGGAGTGCTGCAGTCACTTGGAGCAGCAAGAAACAGCCTACAGTTGCCTTGTCGAGCACAGAGGCTGAGTACAGGGGTGCAGCAATGGCTGCATGTGAGGTAGCTTGGTTGCATAAGCTACTTTATGATATGCATCAGTCTACAGATGGGCCAGTTGTCATTTATTGTGACAACATGAGTAGTATACACTTGGCAAATAACCCAGTCTATCATGCTAGAACAAAGCACATTGAGGTGCATTATCACTATGTGCGAGAGAGGGTTTTACTAGGTCTTATTGATCTAGTTTATGTCAGCACAGAGGATCAGGTAGCTGACATATTCACGAAGGCATTGGGCGCAGAGAAGCTGCGCAAGTTCAGAGACCTGCTTGGTGTGCAGGAATTGGGATTGAGCTCGAGGGGGAGTGTTGAGATATCGAGCTCCACTCGTGATACGCCAGGGTGACCGTTGTATATTTATGTCACCGACTTGTCAGTTGCAGACGCGGTTGGTACACCGCCCATGAATAATAGCTACATGATAGCTATCCTTATCTACTCTAGTTCGTGGCTCAGTTAGTATGCCACCTTAGTTAGTTGAGTTTGGTTTGAGACCCATATATAGGGTTCTTCTATTTCTTTGTACTTGAGTTCTTTTGGCTTACACAACTAAGAAGAGGAAAACTGTTTTTCAGCCTCCACCCTTGTGTGTCTTCCCCCATTGTGCAAGCAAGAAAGCTTCAAGCGAGACTCCTTCCTTCTCTCCCACAATCTTGACAAGAAGTGCATCTTTATTGGTTACTCTCTGCAGCAAAAAGGGTATAGATGCTATAACCCTTCTACTCGTAAGTTTACAGTGAGCAGAGATGTTGTTTTTGATGAGATGAGTAGCTGGTATAAACCAGTAAATGTGATTGATGATGTAGATGCACAAAATGGTAATGCTGCACAGAATTCACAGCATCAGTCACAAAATATTAGTGGACCTGGAACGTCCTCTAGCAGTGGTTCACATTCTTCGCCATGGACAGGCAGATAGAGATCAGGAGATTCTTCTCAAAGCAATGCAGATAGTGGTATGCAGGTATCACGAAAAGGAAAAGAGAAGGTTGATCAGCCCATGTTTGATGTGAATGCAGGTCACTCTTATGTGGATGGTGAATCCAGTGGCTCAGAACAGAGCATTGATGATGAGTTGGGTATTCCTTCTATTGTTACACCTGGAGTAAGGAAGACCAGGGATGTTTTGAGAGCACCTGGGAGTGAACCTACTTTGCGCAGGTCTACGAGAGCTAGGTATCCTGTGGATAGGCTGAAATATGATGGATTTACAGCCATTCACTATGCATATATGGTTAAAGTGATACAGGAACCAGAACCCACTTCTTTTGAGGAAGCCATGGGAAAAGAAAAATGGGAGAAAGCCATGGATGAAGAAATGGATGCCTTGGAAGCAAATGCTACATGGGAATTGGTACCTTTGCCTAAAGGTAAAAATGCAATTGGCTGTAAGTGGGTTTATAAGGTGAAGCACAATGCAGATGGTTCTGTGAATAGATACATGGCAAGATTAGTAGTCAAGGGGTATGCACAAACATATGGCATTGACTATGAAGAAACATTCAGTCCGGTTGCAAGGATGGCAACCGTAAGAGTAGTCATTGCTATGGCTGCATCAAAGGGATGGTCTTTACATCAGATGGATGTAAAGAATGCCTTCTTGCATGGTGATTTGCAAGAAGTCTATATGGAGCAGCCACCAGGTTATGTGCATGCTGTTCATCCTGAGTTTGTTTGCAGGTTGAAGAAAGCCTTGTATGGCTTGAAGCAAGCACCTAGAGCATGGTCTGACAAGATAGGACAGTATCTTGTCACTATTGGCTTTCAGATTTCCAAGGCAGATTTCTCACTTTATGTGAGAAAAACAGAGAAATGTATTATGCTACTTGTCATTTATGTTGATGATTTGATTATGACAGGTGACAGTGATGAAGATATCCTTCATGTGAAAATGCTATTGAAGCAGAAGTTTGAGATGAAGGATTTGGGAGAGCTGCGTTATTTCTTGGGCATTGAGGTGATTAGATCACCAAGTGGGATACAGCTCCTGCAGAGGCAGTATGGATTGGACATGCTGTCCAAATATGGGATGACAGGCTGTAAGCCTATTTCAGTTCCTTTGGAGCAGAATGTGAAGTTGAGCACAAATGCAGGTGAGCTTCTAGAAGACCCTACTATGTACAGACGCATAGTAGGAAGCTTGATTTATATGATTATTACCAGGCCAGATTTGAGCTATGTTGTTGGATTGGTAAGTCAGTTTATGCAGGCTCCAAGGAAACCACATTTGGATGCGGCTAGACGCATACTCAGGTATGTGAAGTCCACATTGCAGTATGGACTATTTTATGAGACTGGGGTTCAGATACAGTTGCATGGATACACTGATGTTGATTGGGATGGTAGTATTTCTGATAGACGATCTACCAGTGGATATGTATTCTCTTTTGGGAGTGCTGCAGTCACTTGGAGCAGCAAGAAACAGCCTACAGTTGCCTTGTCGAGCACAGAGGCTGAGTACAGGGGTGCAGCAATGGCTGCATGTGAGGTAGCTTGGTTGCATAAGCTACTTTATGATATGCATCAGTGTACAGATGGACCAGTTGTCATTTATTATGACAACATGAGTAGTATACACTTGGCAAATAACCCAGTCTATCATGCTAGAACAAAGCACATTGAGGTGCATTATCACTATGTGCGAGAGACGGTTTTACTAGGTCTTATTGATCTAGTTTATGTCAGCAAAGAGGATCAGGTAGCTGACATATTCACGAAGGCATTGGGCGTAGAGAAGCTGTGCAAGTTCAGAGACCTACTTGGTGTGCAGGAATTGGGATTGAGCTCGAGGGGGAGTGTTAAGATATCGAGCTCCACTCGTGATACGCCAGGGTGACCGTTGTGTATTTATGTCACTGACTTGTTAGTTGCAGACGCAGTTGGTATACCGCCCATGAATAATAGCTACATGATAGCTATCCTTATCTACTCTAGTTCGTGGCTCAGTTAGTATGCCACCTTAGTTAGTTGAGTTTGGTTTGAGACCCATATATAGGGTTCTTCTATTTCTTTGTACTAGAGTTCTTTTGGCTTACACAACTAAGAAGAGGAAAACTGTTTTCAGCCTCCACCCTTGTGTGTATTCCCCCATTGTGCAAGCAAGAAAGCTTCAAGCGAGACTCCTTCTTTCTCTCCCACAATCTTGACAAGTAGCACCTCTATACTTAGCCTCTGTACTCGACAAAGCAACTGTAGATTGCTTTTTGCTGCTCCAAGCAACTGTTGCACTACCAAGAGAGAACATGTATCCGCTGGTAGATCTTCTATCCGACATACTACCAGCCCAATCTGGATCTGTGTATCCAAACACATGTACGTCTGTACCTGCCTCATAGAAAAGTCCATAATTTAATGTGGACTTGACATATCTCAATATGCGTCTCACTGCATCCAAGTGTGGTTTTCTAGGTACTTGCATAAATTAACTCACAAGACCAACAACGTAGCTCAAGTCTGGCCTTGTAATAGTCATGTAAATCAAACTCCCCACTATCCTCCTGAACATAGTAGGGTCTTCTATCTCATCCCCAACATCAGCACTCAGCTTTACATTCTGCTCCAACGGGACTGAAAGTGGTTTGCATGCTGTCATACCATACTTGGACAACATATCCAAGCCATACTGTCTTTGGGACAGCCATATACCATCGTCACATATGACCACCTCAATGCCAAGGAAGTACCTTAGCTCACCTAGATCCTTCATCTCAAACTTCATCTTCAAACAACCCTTGACTTCAGCAATCCCACTATCACTATCACCTGTAATAATCAAGTCATCCACATAGATGACTATGATGACCAAACCTGCATCTCCTTTTCTCACATAAAGTGAGTGATCAGCATTAGAAACATAAAAACCAATATTGACAAAGATACTCTCTAATCTTGTCAGACCATGCTCTAGGTGCTTGCTTGAGCCCATAGAGTGCCTTTTTCAATCTGCACACATACGTGAGATGCTCTAAATCTTTATAACCTGCTGGCTGATCCATATACACTTCTTCCTGCAAATCACCATGCAAGAAGGCATTCTTTACATCCATTTGCTGCAACCTCCAACCTTTGGCTGCTGCCAAAGCAATCACATATCTGACAGTTGCCATCCTAGCAACTGGACTGAAGGTTTCATCATAATCTATGCCATATGTCTGGGCATAGCCTTTTGCAACCAGCCTAGCTTTGTACCTGCTAATAGAACCATCTGCATTGTGCTTAATCTTATAAACCCACTTACATCAAATAGCTTTCTTTCCCTTGGGCAATGATACTAGATCCCAAGTCTTATTAGCCTCTAATGCAGCCATCTCCTCATCCATTGCTGCATCCCAATGAGCATGACCAACAGCCTCCTCAAAACATGTAGGCTCAACATCCTCAACTAGTTTCACCATATAAGCATAATGGTGAGCTGCATAACCTTCAAAACCAAATCTTTTAACAGGGTATCTCATCCTGCTAGACCTGCGTGCCACTGGATCACTCAATGGAGTCTTTGCATCAGCCCGTGCTCTCTGCACACCTGGAGTTCTCACTGAAGGAATGCCAAGCTCATCATCTAAGCTCTCTGAGCCACTGGAGTCTCCATCAAGAACTGCATCAATACCTTCTGACACTTTATTCTTTCCTTTGTCTTTACCTGTAGTGCTACTAGATGCACCTGAAGATGTAGAGGTACTCCTTAGTCTCCCAGACCAAGGACTACTAGATGATGTCTCTGGTCCACTAAGAGTCCGTGATTCTTGCTTTTCAGCCTGCACATGAGTGTCATGATCATCATCAACATCCAATGCATCACCACTAGATGCATACCAACTGCTCATTTCATCAAAGATGACATCCCTGCTCACTCTGAACTTACATGTGACAGGGTTGTAACAGCGATACCCTTTCTGCTCTAAAGAATATCCAATAAAGACACACTTTTCAGCCTTTGGATCCGGTTTCTTCCGCAACTCATCTGGCACATGAATATACCCAATGCAGCCAAATACTTTCAAGTGTGAAACATCAGGCTTCTTATCTGTAAAACATTCTTCGGGGGTCATACCATGAACTGCAGCTGTGGGAGTTCTGTTCATAATATAAACAGCAGTATGAACAGCTTCAGATAAAAAATGCTTAGGCATATTCTTTTCAGCCATCAAGGCGCATGCAACTTCTGCAATATGCCTGTTTTTCCTTTTTGCAACCCCATTTTGCTGTGGGGTATACCTGCATGTGAACTGTCTCTTTATCCCATGAGACTTCAGAAAATCACTGAACTCATTTGACAGGTACTCTCCCCCTCCATCTGACCTCAGACACTTTACTTTCAAGCCTGTTTCTCTTTCAACTGCAGCCTTGAAAGTTCTAAAGTGCTCAAACGCTTCACTCTTTTCCTTCATAAAATATACCCACAGCTTTCTAGAACAATCATCAATGAATGTGACAAAGTATGAACTGCCTCCAAGAGATACATTTTGTGTAGGCCCCCAAATGTCTGTATGTACAACATCAAGAATATTTTTGCTTACATCTCTATCATGTGAAAAAGGTTGCCTTGCCTGCTTACCAAACTGACATGCTTCACATACCTTCTGAAATTCTACAACTCTAAATGTAGGCAAACCTATAACCAACCCTTTGGATTGCATTAGTTTCAGCCTTTGTACATTTGCATGTCCAATGCGTTTGTGCCAAATTTCAATGTCTGCAACAACACCTTTTTCTTTGGCATACATAGCAGCATTCATAGAATGGTAGAGCAAGGGCATACATAGCATACATAGCATCATGCAAGGACAAGGGAACTTTTCCAATGTGTGAAATTGGGTGGCATGAGTCATCACCCGTCTGTACATAACCTGCATTCTGCAAATCCTGCATCTCTCCAAACCATTCTGCATGGCTGGTCATATGATTGGATGCACCTGAATCGACATACCAAACATCTTCATGTGTTCCCTTTCCTGTAACAGCATTCAGCATATGCTGCATAACAAACAAACGTTCATTTTTGTCTTCATTCTGTCGTGAAGACGATGCATAGTTTCCTTGCTGCAACTTACCACTTCGAATATCATCTTTCTTGGCATAACATTGGGCTGCAATATGACCTGTTTTGCCACAGTAGTGGCACACAATACCAGAGTTGTTAGAACCTCTGTTCTGCCATCCACCTCTTCCTCTAAAGCTCCCCCTGCCTCTAAAGTTACCATGACCTCCTGAAACCTGCATATCGCCAAATTGCTGATTCAATCTATTTTGCTGGTTATCACTACCACGTCCTGTACCACGGCCTCTTGAAGAGAACCTACCACGTCCCCTTCCTGAACTGGAGTAGAAAGCCTGGACCTGTTCACCACTTCTTTCAGATGTCTCACTCTGCATGTTGATTTCTTCAGTGATCATTAGAGAGACCAACTCATCAAAATCTAGAAATGGCTTTCTGACATATACGGAAGTTACAAAAGACTTCCAAGCCTTTTCATTGTTAAGTCCACCCAAGGTAGACGACACCAAATCATCATCATCGGGCATTGCATCAATCGCTGCCAATGCATCTGCAATGCTCCTTACCTTCAATGCATACTTATTGATAGACATCTTCCCTTTCTTCAATGTATTCAACTCTTGCTTGAGTTGAATCTTTCGTGCCTTTGTATTTACAGAAAACATACTTTCAAGTATGGTCCAAGCTGCATATGCATTCTCTGCATTTCTAATGTGTCCCAACATATTATTGTTAATTACTGCAGACAACCAATACATGACCTTCTTGTCTTTTGCATTCCATTCCTTTCGTGCCTTTATCTCTTCTGCAATTGGAGGATCACTCACCTCCGGCTCCTTTTCTTCACCTGAAACGAACTCGTAGAGGCCTTTTCCAATAAGAAACTTCGTGACACGGAACTTCCATGAAGGGTAGTTGTTCTTGTCAAGCTTCTCAATGATGGGGCTTCCACTGTTCTCTGCCATTATCACAAGAATAATACCAAACAGCAAGCAAATCTTCTGCAATCCTCGACCTGTAGTGCATAGCAATACACCAGACAACCTTTTTCACTGTCTGCTCAACAATACATGCAATCTGCAACCTGTTTGCAGATAAACCTCGTGTTTACTCACTGGTAAACACCTTTAATCTTACAGATCTGAAATTTGTAACCTGCGCACTCACTGTCGGTCGATACAGCTGAAGTCACAGTGTACCCTAAAACTGCTGTCCGCAACTTGCGGCTCTAAAACGGGCTCTGAAACGGCCTCAAATGCCCAAAATAACTGCGGATAAGCCCTAAAGGGCTCGTCTGCAGAATATACAGTGCTCTTCGCGCACACCAAATCTCACTGCAATCTGAGATTTTTGCTCTGCCCTGCTTCCGGTGCCTCCACAGGCACTATCCAAGAGAAAGAGTGGAAGGATGGGAGAGCTTCTTACCCGTGGCTTGCTTGCTCGAACCTTGCTTCTTTCCCTTTGCTTCAACCTTCGAAATCAGCCTCTCTCAGTGGTGCGGCTCTGATACCATGTCAAGAATCGCGTGGTGGAGGGGATTGCTCAAGATGCTGCGCCGAACACACACAGAATGCACAAGGAGAAGCTCACTCAAGAGACAAGAAGAGAGATGGAGGCCAAAACGTTTTCTTGCTAATTTCTTCTTCTTCTTCCACACACCTCACAATATACACAAAGTATAGATAAGATACAAGATAAAAGGAAAGTGGCCTACTAAGTTAAACAATACATAACCGACTACACTAGTCGACTGGTGCTATAACTATGCCAGCTGTAAATAGGTGTAACAACCTGAATATAATAAGTAGTGAGTCAGTGGCCATGTGAGAGTCATAATGACCACCGACGTGCTAAGTGTAGACGTGTGGACCCATCTAACCAGGCGGTCCATCATCAATGTCCACATGTGTTGAGCTTGTCATCTCAACATCTGTTAACCTATCTTTCCAAACATAATCCATTTGATGCTACCTTCTTTGATGCCTATCATAGACGATCTCTCTTGGGACCTTCTGTTCCTACCCTCCTCTATTACCAACAAATGGCTCACCGCTATGCTATATATTTTTCCCTTTGTCAATCTAATTCCACCATTATTTTACCCCTTCTTTTCCAACCTTCATCTTTCCCTTAAATTCCTATCTTCACTTACTGTTCCTTTATTGAGGATAGGGTATTTTCCCCTTCTCCACCCTGTCCTTCTCCATCCATTAATGTACCCTCCACATTTCCTATTTATCAGTTAACACCGTTCCTTAGTGATTCCTTACAAATTTCTGCCACTCCTTCTTTAACCTTTTCTTCCTTTTATGATTTTTCCTATCCCTCCCTCCATCCACTTTCCCTTATTCCACTACCCTCTCCTAACACTTCCATATCTCATCCACCTCAGTTGGTTAGTGACTGTGACGGGTTTGATAATCAGATTTCCAGAAGAAGGGGATGGAGTTCGGATGATTGCCTTACAGGACCGCAGATTAATTGGCCAGTAATTCCAGGAGAATGGACAGCTTCCAGTCAAGCTTATCAGAACTATGTTCATTTTGCCCAGCAGTATTCACAGTCTGCAAATCCCTCAGTGAGATTAACTGCTCACTTTGCTTGGTACCTGGCGTATATGCATAGGCACTCTCATAATGATTCCAAGCCTATTCCAAAGTTGTGCATGAATGTCAATGTAAGAATTGATTCCCAACAGCTAGAGATACTGTATTTTCATGCCCTCTGTTTGCCTAGCAGATACCTGGTCCTGTTGGAAAGGATGTGCTGTCTCCAATTTTTTCAAAATCCTCCTAAAAACTTTGTAGATGAATCCTTATCTATGGATCATTTTCGACAACATCAATCTTTTAAGAGGGATCATCTTCATTGATACCTTTCCAATGTATGGTGGAAGCTTTCTAATGAAAAACTCTCTTTTTGAAGGAGTCATTCAGATGGTTGTGTTGTGTATTAGTGTTTGTGTTGTGACTTCATTTATGTCAAACGAACGTGGTGCTTTCCTATTGGATTTCGTGTGCGAGCTACCTTTTGGAGAATGGTGGTGCTGGGTTCGTGGATGGAGAGTTGAAGCTGATGCTGATGAAGACAAAGAAAACTTTTATATCCTTTACAAATTTGTTGAGATTTTTAGTTTGATAAGAGGTGTTAATGTATAAAGAGTTTTCCTTTCTTTGTATTTTTATATCAGAAACAGGTTATAAGTTGGGGTCGTGGTGGATGGATTCTTTGTGAAAAGATATTGACGATCAAAGTTGAGCTTTTCCCTGAACTTGTATTCCCTTTTTCCTGGGTCATGAGGACGCTTTCTTATTAAGTGTGGGGATATGTTGAGTGTTGAAATGACTTGTTTTTTGGCTGATTTTTGTTGTTTTTGAGAGCTGAATGGTTGATTTTATGAGATGATTGATTGATTTAGAAGTGGTTTGAGAGTGTTTTAGATGATAATGATTGTGTTTTGGAAGTTCATGATGTTTATTGGTGGTTCTGTGATGTTCTGATAGGTTCTGAATGGTTCTGTATACCTTCTGTTTTGCTCTGTTTTGGTCTGTTTTTTTCTGATTGTCTTCTGTAGGGAGGGATGGAGTATTGATTGATGAAGATTTAGATCTTGTGAAAGCTTATTGAATGGTTTGTGAGAGTTTGGAATGATTTGAGAATGAGTTATGTGGTTTTGATGACCTTCTGTAACTTTCTGTAGGTCTTCTGTAGAGCTTCTGCTTCTGTTCTGTTTTTGTTCTGTTCTGTACTGTAGCTGTTCTGGTACTGTTCTGTAGACTATTCTGTATGCTTCTGTACGTGTTCTGTGGAATGTATGTGTGACTTTGGGAAATTTTTCTAGCCTTGGAAAGAGGTGAATACAAGTGCAAAAGAGCTGAAAGAAGTGGAAGAAGTAGCTGCTAAAGACTCAAGAGAAGACTAGAGTGAAGTGACAGTAGTGAGCTATGAAAAGACACTATAGTGGCTCTGGTGACTCTTCATATCAAACATACCTCTTGGGAGGGGTATCCACGACCTAAGAGTGATTATTGAGAGTGATTTTGAGAGATTGTAGTGAGGATATGATGTATTATTGATGGAGTGAGAGAGAGAGAGAGTCAGAGATAGCCAATTCTACTGAAACAGAGTGATTGTATATGAGAGATTGAGAGAGAAGACTATGAAGATATTGAAGATGAATACTATGTGATGTATTTCCATTCAAAGATGGTGTATTCCTTTGCTTTCTTTGTTCTATTGATGGATTTTGTGAAGATATTGAAGAATATGGTTGATTCTATTAAAAACCGTGGGAGATCTACATGATGTTGTATGAAGATTTGTTGTGCCTGGTGTTTTTTTCTTCATTGTGATCATATGAAACATGGTAAACAAGCTTGTTGATGTTACAAGATAGATTTTCTTGCAAGAGAATTCCCTTTTCCTTGGTGTTCCTCTCGGGGCACTAGTATCTGCCAGAGCTTACTCGTGTGGTCTCTTGACCCAATGCTTGAGGTCTTGCCATAGGGCAGAGTGCTGCCTAAGCAGCTCTCCCAGGCCAATCGTTATAGGGGTGGTTACTAGTGTGGTTAGGAGATTGCTAAACACTCGTCCTTCCCTTCGTTTAGACTGTCCGGGCCAATGGCCGTGGCTGTCTTACGGGTCTGTTATGTCTAGGCTTGGCCTTGACGGCACTGCCTCTGGCGTAGCAGCCTCAGCATGGGGTAGTGATAGCGGTGCACTCATGCTGGAGAGATCATCAATCTCGTCCTCCGTGATGGGTTCGACATCCTTGAGGTGCTGTTGAGCCTCCCTCACCCATTCCTTCACCTTTTCTATGGCTTCCAATTGCCGCTTGGGGTGTGGGTATTCCCCTACCTTAGCGCTTTCCTTTTGGGCTATTTTAGGGGCTGAAGTCTCTGCGTCTGCGTCTAAGACTTTCTTCCCTTGGGGTAAGGTCGTAATGATGTCGGTTTTTAGTCCCACCTTAGCCTCTGATCTCTTCTTTTTCCACCTACGGCTCTTCTTTCCTACTGAGGTCGCGTCGAGATTGCTAGGTCCTGGCAGAGGGCCACCGGCCTGCTTCGTTTGTGCTCGGGTCATCACTCGTAGGGGGATAGGTACACCAAACAGTCCCAGCGGGATGGACGGCAAATTAGCTGAACCGGAAGGCGGCTTCCATTTTGGGTAGTCTATGAAAAGGTGGGTGATTCCGCACTCCGCGCACCTTTGGTCAGCTTTGTCCCTACTTTGCTGCTCTCTTTCTAGGCAGCGTGATGAGACGTGACTGGGATGTCCACAAGTCCAACAAGTGACCGGATCCTGTGGCTGCCCTCCCAGGCCTCTGCCTCGTCCTCGTCCTAATGCCATCACTCGCACCAGTCGGTAGTCCATGAGGATTGCATTGCCCTCGTCGTCATGCGAGACATAAGGGTATATGTAGGTTTCTTCGTCACTGGGCTCCTCTACGTAGTGTACGGGAGCATCGCTCGATGGGTGGGTCACATAGGGACCAGGTGGTCTAGGAATACCGGTAGGATTTATGTCCAGCCTAGGGACCGCTGGCTTCATGTCGTTAGGCGCTATTAGGGCTAGTGGGGCTCCCCTTCCGAAGAATGGCTGTGGCCTGTTACTCTAGTAAAGCTAGCCGTAGGGTTGCATATATGGTAGTCTTCGTGGTAGTCTGCAGTGTGCGGCATCGTGGCCGTGAACCTTCCATAGTTAGCGCAGGGTCTTGACCTAGGGTCCTGACATTCTACTGGTAGGTGGTTTCCTCCATAGTACACGCACTGGACGTGTAGATGCGTCGGTCGCCTCAACATGTCTTGTATTTTGGCCAGCTCCGCGTCTTGACCTCGGCCAAGCCATGGTTCATCTCGGTGGCCTTTCCCTTATCTTGGGATGATGCGTTTGATCACTCGCTAGAGGTTGGCGTTCGCTCTAAACTCCGTGGGTTGATTTCTTCTAGGTTTGAGCTCTTGGAGCTCCGCTCTTTCAGCTGGTCATCAACCCTAATGGCTTCCTCAAAAACCCTAGCCACCACATCGCGTTGCAAGCTCGAGTTGCCTGCTAGTGCCTTGTACAATTCTTCATCCCAAATCCCGCTGATGAATACGGTCGACACTGCCCTGTCAATCAGTCTTTCGCCTAAGGGGATTCTCTTAAGGAGGCTTCTCACGTGGGTCACATAGTCGTGGATGCCCTCCCTCTCCTTCTGCTTGACGTTTGGGGCACACTAGTAGGTTGTTAGAGTATCCGGGTTCGGCAAACCTCTTGACAAAAATGTCCTTGAGGTTATTGAATTTGGCTCATTCTATAGCATCTAGGCTCATATACCATGTCCTACCCTTATCGCTTAAGCAAAGTCCGAATGCTTGCGAGCGTTGGGCCTGGTCGTTGAGGCCATTGGCTTCGCAGACTTGCTCAAACTGCTCAACAAAGCTGTACGGGTCGTCTGGTGGTGGCTGGTACTTGTCGAGTTGCTTGGCAACAATAGGTATTTTGGCTTGGCTCTTTGAGCCCTGGTTTGCCCCTAGCTTTGCAAGTAGCAAGGTTGCTAGCGCAGTGGCATTCTGTTCCACCGCAGTGTTATCGAGCAGCCGTTTCATGAGGAGCTTGCCCAGCGTCAAGTCTTCCTCTAGTGCTCTTTCCTGGTCTGTCTGGTTTCGGCCAGCCAAGTTCAGCGCTCACTGCACATCATGCAGCTCCATGCTCTGCCTTAGGCTCCTGGCTTGTTGGTCCCTATTGTACTTAGCTATGCCCTGCAACGCCTTGCGGGCTAGCCTCCTCTCCTTCTCTAGGTCCGCAATGATTGCCTCTGCTGTCCTGCCCCGGTGTTCGTACCTGGCATGCACATCGTAACTGCTCACCATTTGTTGTATGGCTTCTGGAAATGCGCTAACATCTAGCTCCCTTGTAAACCGATGATCTGAGCCTCCCTCTATCATGGTTGGATTCTTGCGCCTGGAAGCTCCTTGTTGTTGTCGCTCCTTGCTTGATCCTACCTTGCGCTCCGCACGTTTGCATACACCTTGGGTCTTCTCCTATTGGTAGGTTTTTTTGGGCGATTTATCTGAGTGAGTTCTTTTTAATTTTTGAATGCAGTGCTCAACTTATGGTCACTCGTGAGTGTGTTGTTCCTCGTGCACTTGTGCTCAATCAGGCTTTCGACTTTCCTAAGTGTACTTCAAGTGCGGAAATTCAAACCGAGTGCTGTGAGTGATTCCCCGGTGTCTCACTCACTCTTGCTCGTTTTGGGCCTGATACGCTTTGCTACTCTAGTCCTGGCCACTCTACGGGTCCCAGGGTCCTATGCTGCTTCCTGTCGCTCACGTGGAGGTGGGTCGCTGGGGGAGTGCCCCAGTGTGTCCTGGATGGGTGAGGTTTTGTTTTGGTTTGACTCTGGGAATCGGACGTCCGATTTACCAGTGGTTCGATTGTGGAAATTGGACCAGATATGTCAGGGTTGAGTGGTAGTCTTAAGGTCTGCGTGTCCGATTCTCAAGAATCGGATGGGAGGAATCGGCCAAGAGGGTCCCGATTCTGGGCGGCGGTGTTCGATTCAGAGCGGTCCGATTTTGGGCAGTGTCCGATCGAACCGGGTGATCCGATTCCTAGTGGCCTGATTATGAATGGTGGTCCAAATCTGGGAATCGGACCGGACAGGTGGTCCAACTGGTGACGTGTATTACTTCGTCCGATCGGACAGAGTGGGTCCAAGTCAGAGCGTCCGAGTGGTCCGAGTGTTTGAGTCGGACAAGTTGGTCCGAGCATCCGATTCTAAAGATCGGACGGTTGGTCTGAGTGCCACGTGGCACGTCCAATCGGACTAATTGGTCCAAGCCTAGTGATCGGACGGGTCACTTCGTTCGGACCGGTTGTCGGAGTGTCCGATTCTGGGAATCGGACACTGTGTCGGACATCCAATTTCGCTGGTCCGATGATTTGCGCACACAGATTTGCTCGATTTTCACTAAATGTTTTATCCCATTGATCATGCGATTAACCAGCGACGGAGTTGAAGTGTGTGGAGGAGATCGGTTACTTGGGAGTCGCCGAATGCGATCTCCTCCTTGCTCTCGTCGATCGGACGGCTACCCAGCTCGCTCACTCTCTCACTCTCTATCTCTCTAGCTCTCCGTTGGTTGGAAATGGGGTCTTCTTGCCCTCCCAGAGTTTATACCCTGCTAGTTCTGCCCTGCACACTACAGATTCCTTCCCTGGTGTTCCCTATGCCGTTACCTTTGCATTTACTCCATTTTTTTCCTTTCGTTTCCTGTGGTTTTCCCCCTGTTTCACAGCAGCAGCCCTCTGCCTCTTCGTGTGTGATTTCCTACTACTAATCTATCCTAAACACATCCTGAATCAAAAGCAAAACACTGAACGAATTTCTCCATGTTTTCCAGTCATTAATAACCAGATTATTCCAAAATACTTACATGTTCTGAAGATCAAAAACACCTGACTTCCTACCTATCTCAAGCTCCGTTTTGGGGTGAATACCCTACTTCGATGCTCGATATGAGGCGTGCGAGTTCTCGAGCTTGAATCTGTGGTCCTGACAATGGAACCAAAATGTGGGAGCTTTCGCTCAACCGCCAAGACCCACGGACCGCTTATTGTTTCAAGCGTTCCAAGCGAGCTCTCATGGCTATCTCTCACCTAGCCGACGCGCCGTCGATCCTACAAATGCAGTGAACTTACCTTGATGCTCGATCAAGTACCCTCCTCTCTCTCACACTCCGGTAGCTCCACGGTTCTCGATGCTAGCTCAAGCCTCCTCCATCTCCAAGCTCCATCCTCCATAGCCGTGCGCGCAAGAGAAGAGAAGAGAAGAGAAGAGAAGTATAGGAGAGGAGATGGTGAAGAGCTTCACCCTCTTGATCCCTCACTCTCACACACACTCACTCCCTCACACTCTCACACTCCCTCTCTCAAGAGCATACACAAGCAAGAAGGAGAGAAGAAGAGAGGAAGAAGAAGACTAGTTTTGCCGCACACCAAAGAATGAGCTCTTCATTCACTTTTCAACCTTATATACAAAACCCTACTTCCCTTTTGGGCGGTCGTCCCCTTTTCCCTTTTTTACATGGCCGGTCATAGCCTAGGCCCTGTTTTCCATTGTCCTTTTATCTTCCTTGTTTCCTTTTCACTACCCTTCTATATTTACGAATTGCACGGGTGAGAGCCTGGCACTCTTTTACAAGATTTTAGGGTGCGCTTTTTATGCGCCTTTCCCTTTTCGTGTTTGCCTTGGACTTTTAAGGTTGTCAAGGACTTTTAAGGTTGTCCTTGCGCTTTTGGCCTTTTCTCCTTTTTTTTTTCCTTTAGTCGGGCTACCTTTTTTCCGCCTTTGCCCTGCATCTTTACCACTTTCTTTTGCTCTCTTCATATTGGGGTTAATAGAGGGCTTCTGCTCACATAGTCAATATGGCCTTCATGGTTGAGATTATGAGAGAAGTAAAGGAGCCAACTGACTTAGAAGAAGCACTTGTAGATCCATCATGGAAGGCTGCTATGCAGGCGGAGTATGACAGCATAATGAAGAATGACACTTGGGAGCTAGTGGATTGACCAGCAAAGCGGAAGGTTATTGGCACCAAGTGGATCTGGAAGGTAAAGTACAAGGTTGATGGTACCTTAGAAAAGTACAAAGCTAGACTGGTTGCCCAAGGATTTTCACAGGTTGAAGGGTTTGATTTTCAAGAGTCATTTGCCCCAACTGCCAGAATGACCACTATTCGCACGGTACTTGCAATGGCTGCCCACAAGAAGTGGCCAGTGTACCAAATGGATGTTAAGTCAGCGTTCTTAAATGGTGACCTCAAGGAGGAGGTGTACGTGGCTCAGCCACCAGGGTTTGAGGCCCCCCATTCTGAGAACAAAGTGTGTAAACTGAAGAAGGCATTGTATGGGTTGAAACAAGCCCCCAGAGCATGGTACTAGCGGCGGATAGATAGGTTCTTTTTAAACCTAAACTTCAAAAGATGTGCCTCAGATGCTAACTTGTATGTTTACAGGGATGGTAAAAAGTCTGTAGTGATTGTCCTATATGTGGACGACCTTCTTATTATAGGTGACTATGAAGATATGATCAACCAAACTCGAAAGGCTTTGAGTACTAAGTTTGAAATGACAGACTTGGGCTTGCTGCACTATTGTTTGGGGATTGAAGTCTGGCAAGAGCCAAGAAAGATCTTCATCTCTCAGAAAAAGTATGCATGGGAGATCTTGAAGGCATTTGGCATGACCGAGCTCAAGAAGATAGCTACACCTATGGAGGTGAATGCAAAGTTATCCGTTGAGGATACATCAGCACTAGCAGACATTGGGAGGTATAGGAGGTTGGTCGATAGTCTGATCTACTTGTGTAACACCAGACCAGATATTAGTTTTGATGTTGGTGTTTTGAGCAGGTTCACAAACAAACCTCATGAGAGTCATTGGAAGGCTGGGATGCGGGTGCTCAGATACTTGAAGAAAACTCTTGACTATGGTATCACATACAGTTTCGGAACTTCTCTTGTGGGGAACTGTGACTCAGATTGGGCAGGAGACATTGATTCCAGGAATTCAGTTTTTGGTTATTGTTTCTCTTTGGGTTCAGGAATTTTCTCTTGGATTAGTAAGAAGCAACCAACAGTGGCATTGTCTTCTACCGAAGCAGAGTACAAGGCAGCTTGTTTTGCTGCATGTGAGGCCGTATGGTTGAGAAGGATTCTATGGCATATGGGAGTGCAAGATGAAGAACCAACTGTGCTAAGATGTGACAATCAGAGTTGCGTCGCCATTGCCAAAAATCCAGTGTTTCATGCACGCACCAAACATATAGAGATCCAGTATCACTATGTGCGTGATTTGATGGAGGATGGGATAGTGGAATTGGTCTACTGTCCAACAGAGGAGAATGGAGCAGATATCTTCACCAAAGTACTTATGAATAATCTGCTTCAAGTTCATCTTCAGAGACTCGGCATTGGGCTGAGGAGATAGTTCACCTATGGGTGGACATTGAGGGGGGGTGTTAGAAATGATCAATGCCCCACCCTCATTAGGTGCTACCAATGATCCATGGTGCTCAAAGTTGTAAGTCCCCCATTATGAGGAGAAGCCAAATGTGAGCCCGGACATTGGTTGAGTCGTGACTTGTATATCAGATGAGGTCTATGTGACCGAATGGCAAAAAGGTGACTGTTGTGGGTCTAATCTTTGAGTTAGACGGAGTGGTTAAGCTGGTAGCAACTCGAGGCGCATTGCATCGAGTTGTGGTGTAAGGTAGTTAAAAGGGGCCTCTATTGTGGGGTTTGAGGGCAGCGCCCCCGGCCCGATGGTAAAGGGAATATTCCCTGGAATATTCCCTAGCCGACTAGTGAAGGCTCATATGGTAGGTCGGTGACCTCATGACCTTCGCGGGCTATAAAAGCTAAACCCCTTCGCAGCCATCTCTCACTTATCTTTTACCCAGTCAGAGCTGTTGTTCCAGCTAGCCTTAAGCTCTTCACCTATCTTCTGTCTAGATCGCCATCTAAGCTTCACATAGTGGAAGCGCACAGGTGGATAGAGCCATCTTTGTATCAGTTGCTTGAAGTTAAAGAATTTACTGATTCTCCTCTTATCTGTTGTGTACTCTCTATCTCTTTCTTAGATTTTGTTCGCTGCATCGGGTAATATTTTACAACATGAGTGTCATAATCATCATCATCATCCAATGCATCACCACTAGATGCATACCAATTGCTCATTTCATCAAAGTTGACATTCCTGCTCACTCTAAACTTATATGTGACAGGGTTATAAATACGATACCCTTTTTGCTCTAAAGAGTATCCAACAAAGACACACTTTTTAGCCTTTGGATCCAGTTTCTTCCGCAACTCATTTGGCACATGAATATATGCAATACAACCAAAAACTTTCAAGTGTGAGACATTAGGCTTCTTACCTATAAAACATTCTTCGGGGGTCATACCATGAACTGCAGCTGTGGGAGTTCTGTTCATAATATAAATAGTAGTATGAACAGCCTTAGACAAAAAATGCTTAGGCATATTCTTTTCAACCATCAAGATGCATGCAACTTCAACAATATGCTTGTTTTTCCTTTCTGCAAGTCCATTTTGCTGTGGGATATACTTGCATGTGAATTGTCTCTTTATCCCATGAGACCTCAAAAAATCACTAAACTCATTCGAGAGGTATTCTCCCCCTCCATCTGACCTCAAGCATTTTACTTTCAAGCCTATTTCTCTTTCACACTCAGCCTTGAAAGTTCTAAAGTACTCAAACACTTCACTCTTTTCCTTCATAAAATACACCCACAGCTTTCTAGAATAATCATCAATGAATGTGACAAAGTATGAACTGCCTCCAAGAGATACATTTTGTGTAGATCCCCAAATATTTGTATGCACAACATCAAGGATATTTCTGCTTACATCTCTGTCATGTGAAAAGGGTTGTCTTGCCTGCTTACCAAACTGACATGCTTCACATACCTTATGAAATTCTGCAATTCTAAATGTAGGCAAACCTGTAACCAACCCTTTGGACTACATTAATTTCAGCCTTTGTACATTTGCATGTCCAATGCGTTTGTGCCAAATTTCAATATATGCAACAACACATTTTCCTTTAGTATACATAGCAGCATTCGTAGTAGGAATTCCAGCATCCAGAGTAAACATACGTCCAACTCTACTTTCGTTTGCAACCAACCTGCACTTGTCATTGAAGTCTTCTACAAAGCAACCCTTTGCATTAAATTTGACTTGCAGCCCTTGCTCTACCATTTGACCGACTGACACCAAGTTCTTTGTAATAGATGGCACATGTAATACATCTGAAAGACTCTTTGTCTTACCATCATCCAAGGACAAGGGAACTTTTTCAATGTGTGAAATTGGGTGACATGAATCATCACCCATCTACACATAACCTGCATTTTGCAAATCTTGCATCTCTCCAAACCGTTCTGCATGGCTGGTCATATGATTGGATGCACTTGAATCAATATACCAAACATCATCATGTGTTCCCTTTCCTGTAACAGCATTCAGTATATGCTGCATAACAAAAAGACGTTCATTTTTGTCTTTATTCTATCGTGAAGAGGATGCATAGTTTCCTTGCTACAACTTACCACTGTAAATATCATCTTTCTTACCATAACATTGGGCTGTAATATGACTTGTTTTGCCATAGTAGTGACACACAATACCAAAGTTGTTAGAAACTTTGTTCTGCCATCCACCTCTTCCTCTAAACCTCCCCCTGCCTCTAAAGTTACCATGACCTCCTGAAACCTGCATATCGCCAAATTGTTGATTCAATATGTTTTGCTGGTTGTCACTACCATATCATGTACCACGTCCTCTTGAAGAGTACCTACCATGTCTCCTTCCTGAACTGGAGTAGAAAGCTTGGACCTATTTACAACTTTGTTCAGATGTCTCACTTTGCATGTTGATCTCTTTAGTGATCATAAGGGAGACCAACTCATCAAAATCAGGAAATGGCTTTCTGACATATACAGAAGTTACAAAAGACTTCCAAGCCTTTTCATTGTTAAGTCCACCCAAGGTAGACAACACCAAATCATCATCATCTTGCATTGCATCAATTGCTACCAAGGCATCTGCAATGTTCCTTACCTTTAGTGTATACTCATTGATGTCTATCTTCCCTTTCTTCAATGTATTCAACTCTTGCTTGAGTTGAATCTTTCGTGCCTTTGTATTTACAGAAAACATACTTTCAAGTATGGTCCAAGCTGCATATGAATTCTGTGCATTTCTAATATGTCCCAGCATATTATTGTCAATTATTGCAGATAGCCAATACATGACCTTTTTGTCTTTTGCATTCCATTCCATTCCTTCCGTACCTTTGTCTCTTCTGCAGTTGGAGGATCACTCACCTTCGGCTCATTTTCTTCACCTGAAACAAACTCGTAGAGGCCTTTTCCAATAAGGAAGTTCGTGACACGGAACTTCCATGAAGGGTAGTTGTTCTTTTCGAGCTTCTCAATGATGGGGTTTCCACTACTCTCTGCCATTATCATAAAAGTAATACCAAACAACAAGCAAATCTTTTGCAACCCTCGACCTGTAGTGTGCAGCAATACACCAGACAACCTTTTTTATTATGTGCTCAACAATACATACAATATGCAACCAGTTTGTAGATAAACCTTGTGTTTATTTGCTAGTAAACATCTTTGAACTTAGAGATCTAAAGTCTGTAACTTGTGCACCTGTATACGGCAGACACAGTTGAAATTGCAAGATACCTCGAACTGTTGTCCGCAACCTTGCGAGTCTAAAACGGGGCCTGAAATGACCTCGGATGGCCAAAATAGTTGCGGGTAAGCCCTAAAGGGCTTATCTTCGTGCACACCAAATCTCACTGCAATATGAGATTTTTGCTCTGCCCTACTTCTAGTGCCTCCATAGGCACTGTCCAAGAAAAGAAGTAGAGAATGGAAGAGCTTCTTACCCGTTGCTTGCTTGCTCGAATCCTTGGCTCCTCTCCTTCGCTTTAGCCTTCAAAACCAGCCTCAATCAGTGGTGCAGCTCTGATATCATGTCAAGAATCGCGTGGTGGGGGGACTTGCTCAAGATGCTACGCCGAACACCTACAGAATGCACAAGGAGAAGCTCACTCAAGAGACAAGAAGAGAGATAGAGGCCAAAAGGTTTTCTTACTGGTTTCTTCTTCTTCTTTCACACACTTTTCAATGTACACAAAGTATATATAAGATACAACATAAAGTAAAGTGGCCTACTAAGTCAAACAATGCATAACCGACTACACTAGTCAACTAGCGCTATAACTATGCCAGCTATAAATAGGTGTAACAACTTGAATATAATAAGTAATGAGTCAGTGGCCATGTGAGAGTCATAATGACCACCGATGTGCTAAGTGTAGATGTGTGGACCCATCTAACCTGGCAGTCCATCATTAATGTCTGCATGTGTTGAGCTTGTCATCTCAACATATGACTTAAGTGTTCATGTCACCAATGGAGAAGGAAAGTCTTGAAAGGTAATGGTATGATCTTAGGCAAAGGGGTTCTACCATGAGGGAGTATTCCAACCAATTCTTAAACCTTTCCATGTATGTGGAAGGCATTTCCAATTCAGCCAAATTTAACAAATATATTTTTTATCTTGATCCAAACCTTTTAGTTGAAGTAGGGGTAACCAAGCCTACAAATGTTCATGTAGTCATTCAATATGCTGAGATGTACAACCAAAAGTATAGAAGAGATTTGACTTTATTTCACCCCAAAATATGAATAAATTATCAATCAAATCAGCCTATGAGATTCAGATAGTAGTTCAACCAACAAATAGAGGTATTTAGGGCTCAAAACAAGTTTCATAATAATTTTAGCAAGGCTCCAACCTATCCTACAGCATATGCTTCAAAATAGGGCAATAATTTCAGATATAATGCTAATCCAAAAGAAGATTTCAAAAGTAATGAAGGCGCAGTTAGGCAATATCCCAATAATAATAGTAACAAGGCACTTCCTAATGATAAATCCAAGGGTCTATGTCATAAATGTGGGGAGAAATGGTCTCCTGAGCACAAGCAAAAGTGTAACGGATATATGGCAAAGTCTAATATACTGAATATGTCAAGAATCGTGTGGTGGGGGGACTTGCTCAAGATGCTACGCCGAACACACACAGAATGCACAAGGAGAAGCTTATTCAAGAGACAAGAAGAGAGATGGAGGCCAAAACGTTTTCTTACTGGTTTCTTCTTCTTCTTCCACACTCTTTACAATGTACACAAAGTATAGATAAGATACAACATAAAGGAAAGTGGCCTACTAAGTCAAACAATGCATAACCAACTACACTAGTCGACTGGCGCTATAACTATGCTAGCTGTAAATGGGTGTAACAACCTGAATATAATAAGTAATGAGTCAGTGGCCATGTAAGAGTCATAATGACCACCGACGTACTAAGTGTAGATGTGTGGACCCATATAACTAGGCGGTCCATCATCAATGTCCGCATGTGTTGAGCTTGTCAGCTCAACACTCCCCCTAAAGCTCAACTGCATCTCTGCAACTCCAAGTAAGCTTCGAAACTTTTGAAGCTTCTCTATACCCAATGCCTTCGTGAAGATGTCAACTATCTAATCCTGTGTGATGAGATACACCAAGTCAATCTCACCTACTAGTACCTTCTCTCTCACAAAGTGGTAGTGTACCTCAATATGTTTTGTCCTGGCATGGAAAACAGGGTTCCTAGCCAATGGTATACTACTCATGTTGTCACAATAAAAGATAATTGGACCTTCCACCTGCACATCTACATCAGCCAATAACTTTTGCAACCATACTACCTCACATGCTGCAACAGCAGCACCTCTATACTCAGCCTCTGTACTCGACAAAGCAACTGTAGATTGCTTTTTGTTTCTCCAAGTAACTATTGCACAACCAAGAGAGAACATGTATCTACTGGTAGATATTCTATTAGACATACTACCAGCACAATATGCATCTGAGTATCCAAACACCTGTACATCTGTACCTGCCTCATAGAAAAGTCCATAATGTAATGTGGACTTCACATATCTCAATATGCGTTTGACTGCATCCAAATGTGGCTTTCTAGGTACTTGCATAAACTGACTCACAAGACCAACAACGTAGCTCAAGTCTAGCCTTGTAATGGTCATGTAGATCAAACTCCCCACTATCCTCCTGAACATAGTAGGGTCTTCTATCTCATCCCCAACATCAGCACTCAACTTTACATTCTGCTCCAACGGGACTAAAAGTGGTTTGCATGCTGTCATACCATACTTGGACAACATATCCAAGCCATACTATCTTTGGGATAGCCATATACCATCATCACATTTGATCATCTCAATGCCAAGAAAGTACCTTAGCTCACCTAAATCCTTCATTCAAACTTCTTCTTCAAAAAATCCTTGACTTCAGCAATCCCACTATCACTATCACCTGTAATAATCAAGTCATCCACATAGATGACTATGATGACCAAACCTGCATCTCCCTTTCTCACATAAAGTGAGTGATCAGCATCAAAAATATAAAAGCCAATATTGACAAGATACTCTTTGATCTTGTTAGACCATGCTCTAGGTGCTTGCTTGAGCCCATAGAGCACCTTCTTCAACCTGCACACATACGTGGGATGCTCTAAATCTTCATAACCTGTTGGTTGATCCATATACACTTCTTCCTGCAAATCACCATGCAAGAAGGCATTCTTCACATCCATTTGGTGCAACCTCCAACCTTTGGCTATTGCCAATGCAATCACACATCTGATAGTTTCCATCCTAGCAACTAGACTGAAGGTTTTTTCATAATCTATGCCATATGTCTGGGCATAGCCTTTTGCAACCAGCCTAGCTTTGTTCCTACTAATAGAACCATTTGCATTGTGCTTAATCTTATAAACCCACTTACATACAATAGCTTTCTTGTCCTTTGGCAATGATACTAGATCCCAAGTCTTATTGGCCTCTAATGCAGCCATCTCCTCATCCATTGCTGCATCCCAATGAGCATGATCAACAGCCTCCTCAA
Source organism: Lygodium microphyllum (assembly GCF_053477565.2). Taxonomy (NCBI): domain Eukaryota; kingdom Viridiplantae; phylum Streptophyta; class Polypodiopsida; order Schizaeales; family Lygodiaceae; genus Lygodium; species Lygodium microphyllum. The sequence goes on along the minus strand of NC_141141.1, from coordinate 2,529,597 downwards.
AACATGTGGGCTCAACATCCTCAACTAGTTTCACCATATAAGCATAATGGTGAGTTGCATAACCTTCAAAAACAAATATTTTAACAGGGTATCTGACCCTGCTAGATCTGTGTACAACCGGATCACTCAATGGAGCCTTTACATTTCTATGAGCTCTCTGTACACCTGGTGTCCTGACAGAAGGAATACCAAGCTCATCATACCAAGCCATTGGAGTCATCTGACACTTTATTATTTCCTTTGTCTTTACATGTAGTGCTACTAGATGCACCTAAAGATGTAGAGGTACTCCTTAGTCTCCCAAACCAAGGACTACCAGATGATGTCTCTGGACCACTAAGAGTCCATGATTCTTGCTTTTCAGCCTGCACATGAGTGTCATGATCATCATCATCATCCAATACATCACCACTAGATGCATACCAATTGCTCATTTCATCAAAGATGACATCCCTGCTCACTCTAAACTTACATGTGACAGGGTTATAACAGCGATACCCTTTCTGGTCTAAAGAGTATCCAATAAAAACACATTTTTTTGCCTTTGGATCAAGCTTCTTCCGTAGTTCATGTGGCACATGAACGTATGCAATATAGCCAAATACCTTCAAGTGCGATACATCAAGCTTCTTACCAGTAAAGCATTCTTCAGGAGTCATCCCATGAACTGCAGCTGTGGGAATTCTGCTCATAATATAAACAACAGTATGAACATCCTCAGACAAAAAATGCTTAGGCATATTCTTTTCAGCCATTAAGGCACGTGCAACTTGTGCAATATGCCTATTTTTCCTTTTTGCAACCCCATTTTTCTATGGGTTATATTTGCATGTGAACTGTCTCTTTATCCCATGAGACCCTAGAAAATCCCTGAACTCATTCGAGAGGTACTCTCCCCCTCCATCTTGTTGAGATATCGAGCTCCACTCGTGATACGCCAGGGTGACCGTTGTGTATTTATGTCACCGACTTGTCAGTTGGAGATGTGGTTGGTACACCGCCCATGAATAATAGCTACATGACAGCTATCCTTATCTACTCTAGTTCGTGGCTCAGTTAGTATGCCACCTTAGTTAGTTGAGTTTGGTTTAAGACCCATATATAAGGTTCTTCTATTTCTTTGTATGAGACTTCTTTTTGGCTTACACAACAAAGAAGAGAAAAACTGTTTTCAGCCTCCACCTTTGTGTGTATTCCCCCATTGTGCAAGCAAGAAAGCTACAATAGAGACTCCTTTCTTCTCTCCCACAATCTTGACACATCTGACCTCAAGCACATTACTTTCAAGCCTGTTTCTCTTTCAACTGCAGCCTTGAAATTTCTAAAGTGCTCAAACGCTTCACCATTTTCCTTCATAAAATATACCCATAGCTTTCTAGAACAATCATCAATGAATGTGACAAAGTATGAACTGCCTCCAAGAGATGCATTTTGTGTAGGCCCCCAAATGTCTGTATGCACAACATCAAGGATATTTCTGCTTACATCTCTGTCATGTGAAAAGGGTTGCCTTGCCTACTTACCAAACTGACATGCTTCGCATCCCTTATGAAATTTTGCAACTCTAAATGTAGGCAAACATGTAGTAGCCAACTCTTTGGATTGCATTAATTTCAGCCTTTGTACATTTGCATGTCCAATGTGTTTGTGCCAAATTTCAATATCTGCAACAACAGCTTTTCCTTTAGCATACATAGCAGCAATCATAGTAGGAATTCCATCATCCAGAGTAAACATACGTCCAACTCTACTTCCCTTTGCTATCAACCTGCACTTATCATTGAAGTCTTCTACAAAGCAGCCCTTTGCATTAAATTTGACTTGCAACCCTTGCTCTACTGACACCAAGTTCTTTGTAATAGATGGCACATGTAATACATGTGAAAGACTCTTTGTCTTACCATCATGCAAGGACAAGGAAACTTTTCCAATGTGTGAAATTGGGTGGCATGAATCATCACCCATCTACACATAACCTGCATTTTGCAAATCTTGCATCTCTCCAAACCATTCTGCATGGCTGGTCATATGATTGGATGCACCTGAATCAAAATACCAAACATCATCATGTGTTCCCTTTCCTATAACAGCATTCAGTATATGCTGGATAACAAATAGACGTTCATTTTTGTCTTCATTTTGTCGTAAAGACGATGCATAGTTTCCTTCCTGCAACTTACCACTGCGAATATTGTCTTTCTTAGCATAACATTGGGCTGCAATATGACGTATTTTTCCACAGTAGTGACACACAATACCAGAGTTTTTAGAACCTCTATTCTGCTATCCACTCCTTCCTCTAAAGCTCCCCCTGCCTCTAAAGTTACCACGACCTCCTGAAACCAGCATATCGCCAAATTGCTGATTCAATCTGTTTTGCTGGTTGTCACTACCATATCATGTACCACGGCCTCTTGAAGAGAACCTACCACATCCCCTTCCTAAACTGGAGTAGAAAGCTTGGACCTATTCACCACTTCTTCCCGATGTCTCACTCTGCATGTTGATCTCTTCAGTGATCATAAGGGAGACCAACTCATCGAAATCTAGAAATGGCTTTCTGATATATACGGAAGTTACAAAAGACTTCCAAGCCTTTTCATTATTAAGTCCACCCAAGATAGACGACACCAAATCATCATCATCAGGCATTGCATCAATCATTGCCAATGCATCTGCAATGCTCCTTACCTTCAGTAAATACTCATTGATAGATATCTTCCCTTTCTTTAATGTATTCAACTCTTGCTTGAGTTGAATCTTTTGTGCCTTTGTATTTACGAAAAACATACTTTCAAGTATGGTCCAAGCTGCATATGAATTCTGTGCATTTCTAATATGTCCCAGCATATTATTATCAATTGCTACAGACGGCCAATGCATGACCTTCTTGTCTTTTGCATTCCATTCCTTCCCTGCCTTTGTCTCGTCTGCAGTTGGAGGATCACTCACCTCCGGCTCCTTTTCTTCACCTGAAACAAACTCGTAGAGGCCTTTTCCAATAAGGAAGTTCGTGACACGGAACTTCCATGAAGGGTAGTTGTTCTTGTCGAGCTTCTCAATGATGGGGCTTCCACTGTTCTCTGCCATTATCACAAAACTAATACCAAATAGCAAGCAAATCTTCTACAACCCTCAACCTGTAGTGCACAGCAATACACCAGACAGTCTTTTTCAGTGTCTGCTCAACAATACATGCAATCTGCAACCTATTTGCAGATAAACCTTATGTTTGCTTCCTGCAAACACCTCAAGAATTACATATTCACAAACTGTAATCTGTGCACCCACTTTTGGTCAAAACAACTGAAATCACAATGTACCCTAAAACTACTGTCCGCAACCTTGCGGCTCTAAAACGGGGCCTGAAACAGCCTCAGATGCCCAAAATAACTGTTGGTAAGCCTTAGAGGGCTTATCTGCAGAATACACAGCGCTCTTCACGCACACCAAATCTCACTGCAATCTAAGATTTTTGCTCGGCCCTGCTTCTGGGGCCTCCACAAGCATTATCCAAGAGAAAGAGTGGAAGGATGGGAAAGCTTCTTATCTGTGGCTTGCTTGCTCGAACCTTGCTTCTTCTCCTTCACTTCAGCCTTCAAAATAAGCCTCTCTCAGTGGCGTGGATCTGATAGTGGGGGGACTTGCTCAAAATACTGCGCCGAACACACACAGAATGCACAAGGAGAAGCTCACTCAAGAGACAAGAAGAGAGATGGAGGCCAAAACGTTTTCTTACTGGTTTCTTCTTCTTCTTCCACACTCTTTACAATGTACACAAAGTATAGATAAGATACAACATAAAGGAAAGTGGCCTACTAAGTCAAACAATGCATAATTGACTACACTAGTCGACTGGTGCTATAACTATGCCAGTTGTAAATGGGTGTAACAACCTGAATATAATAAGTAATGAGTCAATGGCCATGTGAGAGTCATAATGACCACCGACATGCTAAGTGTATACGTGTGGACCCATCTAACCAGGCGGTCCATCATCAATGTCCGCATGTGTTGAGCTTGTCATCTCAACACAATATTGAAGACTCTAATGAAGAGGAGACACAAGAAGGACATCTTTTGCAAGTAGAGGAAGTTCCTACTTGTGATGAGATGCATGAGCATGATGATCAGAACACATGAGAAATTAGCCATTTAGTAATTTTCCTTATGATCCAGGTGGTCCATTTGATCCTGGTGGATTAGAGATTGATGATCCTTCTATGGTTTCTTGTCAGCCCATGTTATGTTCCATATCTCAGGATGCATGGATGGGTTGTAAAGGTGAAAGCACACTTCAGATTAAGGGTACTATAAATTCAAAGGCTGCCCATATTCTCATTGATACGCGCAGCACACATAGTTTTGTCAATGCCAAATCATTATATGAGTTGAAGTTATTACCTTAGGGAATAGAAGCTCCACTGAAGGTACAAGTAGCTAATGGTGCCCAAGAGTTGAGCAAAGAGATATGCCGATAGACTCCTATTGAATTATCACAGACTTGCACTATTATGATGGACTTGATTGTCCTAGATATGGGTCCTATTGATGTCATCATTGGCTGTGATTGGCTTAAACATCTTGGAAATTTTTCTTTGGATCTAAATTAGATGTTCATGGAGTTTACTTGGAATGGACAACAAGTAAAACTTAATAGCATGGAGAGAAAGCAAGTGGAAATAATTAGCAAGAAGAAGATGAAGAAGGAAATTAATGCTATGTCTTGCATATTCACACTTCTTCTATCAAAGGTAGATGAAAATCAGCAATCTACTTCACCTAAGGAGTAAGATCCATGTCTATATAAATATTTGGAAGAGTTTAAGGGCATATTCTAACCACCTACATCATTGCCTCCTTAGTGAGAAGTAGATCATCCTATTGATTTAATGCCTGACACTAAACGCATCAACAAACCTCCTTACAGGTTATCCAATTATGAGAGAGAAGAAGTAAAGAAACATGTTAAAGACTTTCTAGAAATGGGGTTTAGTCACTCACCTTTTGCTTCTCCCGTACTACTTGCCAAGAAGAAAGATGGGTTATTTAGGATGTGTATTGACTATAGAGACTTAAATAAGAGAACCATAAAGAATAGGCACCCGATTCCTCACATTGATGATTTGTTGGATGAACTCAAAGATGCAAGATTCTCCACTAAGATTGAATTAAGGTCATTGGATATCACCAAATTAGGATGAAATCAGGGGATGAGTACAAGACAACTTTTAGAACAGAAAGAGGTCTCTAGCACTTCCTAGTTATGCCATTTGGACTTTCAAATGCACTGGCAACTTTCTAGGCTCTTATGAACAAGATTTTGCAGCCATTCTTGTACAAATCAGTCTTGGTATTCTTTGATGAAATTCTCATCTATAGCAAGAGTAGAGATGAACATTTGAAGTACGTCAGATCAAAATTCATTTTCACCTTGAGAAGACACTAGCTTTTTGCAAAGGAAAGCAAGTAAAGAAGGTTGTGCATCAAGGATAGGCCCATACCACAGAATTCTACTTCACTACGTCGAGGATTCCTTGGACTATCTTCTTTTTATAGAAGATTCATCAAGAATTATGTCCATGTAGCAACTCCTCTTACTGATAGATTAAAAAAGGAAGCTTTCTTTTGGAATGCTACATCCACTAAGAGTTTCAATGAGCTGAAAAGTCTACTCATTTCAGCATCTATTTTACTGTGCCTAGACTTTTCCAAGGAGTTCACTATATTTGCTGATGCTAGTGGCAAAGGTATTGGGGTTGTTTTATGCCAAGACCATGGTGTTATTGCTTATGAAAGTAGGAAGTTGGATGTTAAAGAAAGAGAGCTCCATGCTAAAAACCTTCAAGAAGGATTGCTTAATCTTGTCATGCCATAGCTTCATCAAGGTATTGCAAATTTTCATGAAGGAGAAGAGGATGGAATCAACACAAAAAGTGCAAAATACTCCTCTTGTCCTGGAGGATGAAAATCACTTAAACTAAGCAATAGGCTACACTACATGAAGCTTATGGTATAAAGATTCATGCTCTAGTGTCTCATCTGGGAGTAGTGATCATTGACAAAATATTGAAGCAGTAGAAGCCATGGATCTTGCAAGAAAGCTTGGGAAAATCTTGAGAGGAAGAAGAGAGAGAAACTGGTCCCACCAAAAAGTAATCAAGGTTTAACTCCTGTAATCCTAGTTTAGAATTTATTTAGGGTCAAGAACCTTCAAAATGGGCCTCCATTTGACCAAGACTTGCTATTTTGGCCAAGAACCTTCATCTTCCTTAAGATCTCCTTCAAGAAACCTCCAAAATTAATCTCAACTTGTTACAGTGAACTCTAACTAGTCACGGTTTGTGAACTATACCAAACCTTGTGACCAAATCTTAATACTCCAATTACGTGCTACATGTCCCTTTGATTTAATTCTCCATGAAAATGACTCCCCACGGATCAAAGTCCATGCTCTGATACCAATGTAAAGAAGGTTTCCACTTCAATGGGAATTAACACAAAACTAACAAGAAATGTTGAATTAACAAGAAATTTTGGAAACCATAGCTTACCATTTCTTAATTCAAGATGCCTTACAACCAAGAATTACAAGAGATGTTGAAGCCATGGAAGCTTGAGAATCAATTGATGATAGCTATTGTAAGGAACTCACCCCTTACAATGGTGGGGAAGAAAATACCTTCAAACTCCAAGAAGTGGAGATGTGTAAAAGATGTTTTACATTGGCGCCCTCTTGCCTTTTATACTCCAGTCCAAGCTAGGATAATTTCCTAAATAAAGCAACATAAAAATTGCTTTATTACACTTAACTAGTCAGGATTTTAATTGAGTCAAATCCTGTGACTAATTCTTGTCCTCTAGTTATGTTGTGTCTAAACAATAACCAGATTCACCATGAAAAGGACCTTCCCATTGGATCGAAATTGTGCTTTGATACCAACGTAAAGAAACTAATTCCCACAAGAAGCCATTAAATTGAAAATACAAGAAATAGACTAAAATACCAAGAAACCATAGCCAAGGTGGTTAGACATGAATGATATTACCAATGTTAGCTGAGAATTGAATGATGAGTGGCTGCAGCATGGTATACACCCTGAGGTATGGTGGCCAAGAGTATACACCCTCTTAGATGGTGGAAGGTTGATACCTCAAATATATAATGTTGTAAAGATGCTAGGCTAGATACAACTTAGCCTTTTATGCTTAACCCTAGTAGGCTAAATATTAGCTAAGGCATTTAGGCAGTTTTTACTATATTATAGCTTTGTGGATTCCCTGGCCAATTAAGCGCGCTTTTGTCGAAGATATGTTTTTAATTGTGGTCGAGGGGAGCTCTTACAATCACCCTCTAACATTAGCCCAGGACTACTATGGGGTCTTCTTACTAACATGCCATATTTTGGCTGCCCACTGGCTAGTTTTGGTTATGAATAAGGTAGCATTTGAGCACCTTCCTATTTTTTCATCGATGCATAGGATCATTTATCATCATATTCACCAAATCCCCCTTGTTATTTATGTAGGGGGTTAGACAATAACACCTTATGCATTTAGTGTAGGACCTAAGGAGCCCTTATCCTTGGCCAGTCTTATGCTTCGATAGAGTTAGGTCAGAACCAAGGGCTTGTTCTAGAGTTATGCTTCAATAGAGTTATGTTAGAACGAAGGGCTTGTTCTAGTAGTATGATGCTAAATGATTTTTTTTTGGATTATTCCATTAGACCAAGAGGGCTAGTCATTCTATAGTGAAATTGAAAGGGAGCCATGGATCGAAGGTTGGACTCGAGAGCTATGGCAGGAGAGCAAGACCAAGAAAGGGAGAGACTAGAAATGGGAACTCCAACAGTCACAATGTGTGACCGGGCCTTCCTTTATTCAAACTATCACTAAAAGAATAAAGAATAAACTGACGGTGATGGGTGCGTGCCACATGCAGTGTGCAGTGGAAGTGGCTGTCAGTGTAGTAATACACGGGCGGCTAGGCAGAGGCACCTTTACCCCCAACAACCTCCCACTTAAAGGCGAATCTGCCCCAGTGAGGAGTGAAAAGAAAAAGAAAAAAGAGAGTACAACATGCACACATGTACAATAGGATGGGGAAATATGTCATCTCATCCCACGCCCATCAACCTCCTGAGGAAGGCAAAGTGCTCTGTAGAGAGGCTTTTCGTGAGCAGATCTGCAGGATTCTGGTCAGTTGAGATCTTGACAAGATCAAGAAACTTGTCCTCAATGACCCCACATATGAAGTGATACCTCACCTCAATGTGTTTTGTCTTCGCATGGAAGACTGGATTCTTGCCTAATTGAATAGCACTAATAGAATCCGAATGCAGTGTAGGGATAGCATCAATACCATGGTCAGCAACTAAACGACCCAACCAAATGGCCTCCTTGCAAGCCTCAGTGGCTGCAACATACTCGGCCTCTGTAGTAGAAAGGGCTGTGCATTTCTGCACCCTGGACATCCAAGAAACAACACCTCCAATATAGGTGAATACATAGCTAGAAGTGAAATTCCTACTATCTGCTTGTCCAGCATAGGTGAATACATAGCTGGAAGTGGACTTCTTACTATCTGCATGTCCTACATAATCAAAGTCAGTGTACCCCATGACTCCTATATCTTGGCTGCCATAGTATATGCACATATCTGCAGTGCCCTTCAGGTACCTCATGATACCCTTCACGGCATCCCAATGCTTCATGCCAAGTGTAGCCATATAGCATGCCACAACATCAACTGCAAAGGCAATATATAGACGAGTGGCTATCATGGCATACATAAGATTGCCCACTGCAGATGCATAGGGAATCTTGGCCATCTCGGCCCTCTGCTCATCTGTCTGCTGACAATTAGCCTGTGATACCTTCACATAAGAAGGCAATGTCTTGCATGCGGAAGCGCTCAAGGACTTTATGAATGTACTCCCTCTATGATAAGTAGAGGAGTCCCTGATGCCTATCACGTCTAATGCACATATCAAGTATGTGAGTGGCATGTCCTAGATCTTTCATCTCAAAGCTCTTCTTGAGCTGAACCTTAAGAGCATCTAGCTCATCATGAGCTTTCCTTGCTATCAGCATATCATCCACATAGAGTACCAAAATCAATAAAGAACCATCACCGGCTTTCTTCGTGTAAAGACACGGATCCATAGCACTCCGGTTGTAGCCCTGTGACTGCATAAAGGCATCAAATTTATGATACCACTCCCTAGGTGCCTGTTTCAAGCCATAAAGACTTTTCTTCAATTTGCACACTAGGTGCTCCCTGCCAGGTTCTGCAAAGCCCTTACACTGCTCCATATAAATCTCATCATGCAAGTCCCCATGTAAGAAAGCCATCTTGACATCCATCTGGTATAAATCCAAGTAAAGCTGAGCAACCAAAGCCAAGACTAAGCGCAGGGTGGTCATCTGAACCACAGGAGAAAAGACCTCGTCAAAGTGTGCACCACATTCCTGCTTAAAACCCTTTACTACCAATCTAGCCTTGTATGTCGACTTAGGGTGTCCAGGGTACTTTTTAGCTTGTACACCCACTTGCATGGCAAAGCCTTCTTGCCTGTAGCAAGGAAACCAAATCCCAAGTGTCATTCTTATGTAGGGAGTCTATCCCAGACTGCATAGCCCTCTCCTAGGAGTGACTGTCACCCATGCGCATAGCCTCACTAGAAGTGAAAGGCTCTCTTGCATCTGTAACCAAGACATAATGCATTGAGGGCTGAAATCTATCTGGTGGACGTCTATCTCTAGTAGACTGTCTCACGAAAGGCTCTGCTGCCTGCCTAGTTGCCTGTCCAATGCCCTAACCATGAGCATCTACTACAGCTGTAGGCTGTCTAACTGGCTATGCGGGAGCTCTTGGCTCCTCCTGAAATATGACCATGTGGATCTCAACAACTCTCTCAGGCTGCCTATGCATCTTGTCTTCATGGAAGACTACATCATGACTGCGAATGACTTTCTGCGCCTACGGATCCCAGAGACGGTAACCCATCTCGCTTGCATCCCCATAACCAAGGAAAATACATTTGACACTCTTGGGATCTAGCTTACTTCTCTTGTCCTTGGGCACATGGCAAAATGCCTCACATCCAAAGACACGGAGATGCGCATAAGAGGGGGGGTTTTCCAGTCCATACCTCCTCTGCAACCTCGAAATCCAAACCATTAGAAGGTGATCTGTTTATGACATGCACAGCTGTACTAACTGCCTCAGCCCAAAAGCTCTATAATGGTAGGCATGCATGACTAAGCATACTACGTACATGCTCCTGGATGGTTCTATTCATCCGCTCAGCCAAACCATTCTGGGGTGGGTGTAGGGGGTAGTCAATTGACGCTTAATATCCCTCTCATCACATAACTATTCAAAAGCACGTGAGACATACTCACCCCCATTATCTATCCTTAGGCATTTTAGCCTATACCCAGACTGGTTCTCAACTAATGCAAGCCATCTCCGAAACACAGCCAAGACATCGAATTTTAACTTAATGGGATAAGCCCAAACTTTTTGTGAAAAATCATCTATGAACATAACAAAATACTTTGCACCACCCATAGACTAAGAAGGCATGGGCCCACAGACATCCAAATGTACCAATGCCAAGGGCTCACTCATGCATGGCCTACCAGACTTCTTATGCATAGACCTAGTCTACTTGCCATAAAGACAATGCTCACATGAATCAAAATATGCATAATCAAGGGGCGGTAAGTACTGCAAACCAGAAAGCATTTTCATTCCCTTCAAAGACATATGGCCCAAACAGGCATGCCAAATAGATACATGTGGGATAGAATCCATAGACAAAACATGATCAAGGGAAGAAGCTGATACAATCAAGGGGTAGAGGCTGCCAGTCTTGGCACCTCTCGCAATCACAAGTCTGCCACGAGTGATCTTCCATGTAGAGTCTCTGAAAGATAAATGATAACCTGCGTCATCAAGCTGTCCAGCTGACATGAGACTGCGTGTCAAAGTAGGTACATGACATACATCCTGCATAACAAAACTGCTGCCAGAAGGAAACTGTAGCCTAGCATCACCAATGCCCACAATATCAAGAGAGTTGTCATCACCCAAGCGCACAGAACCCGAAACAGTACAGTATGAATGAAACCACTCTCGGCAAGGTGTCACATGAAAGGACGCACCTGAGTCCAAGAGCCAACACTATGCATACATAGAGTGTATCTCTATCATCTGTGAAGCACTAGAAGAAGCTGCTAGGATATAATCATCATCATCAACATTCTCAAGCTGCATAACATTGATCTCTTCAATTTTAACACTGGACTTTGTAGGTACTATGCTGCGATCAGAAGACTTATCTTGCACACCCCAAGAAAAGCAGCTAACTTATCATAACTCTACATCGGGGATCTCAGATTACTACTCCAACACTCCCTTTTTTATTAGGGCCCCGGGAGGCTTCGTCAAAATATAATGTATACGTCCACAATGGGTTTACACAGCCTGCCATCACGAACTCCTCTATTCGTAATTATGATAATCAAAGTTTAGCATGTTTAGAGGATGAATAGACGGCTCCATCCCATCTTCTTCATTGAACTCAACAGGGATACTTGTCAACAATCGTAAACAGTGATGGCAGAAGACTTTAATCTCCCACACAAAGGCTCCATCTTCTTGCTCAATCACTTTATATCCTTTGCTCCACCAAATAAGTTTCCCCTCATGGTATCTCTGCTCCAGATATGGGTGCTCCAAATAAGGAATTAACCGCCCCATCAACCAGCTTTTACGCTCTTTTGCAGGTCTCAAATCATCCACAGCATGGACCTGCAATGCATTTCTTTTGTATTAGCATAATTAGAAATAATAAGGTTTAATCTTATTAAGATTAACCTTATTCTTAAACTCTACTACCTGTAGATCAGCTAATAGGGCCGTAGACCTATTTTTCCCTAACCTGACAATCTTGTAGGGACCATCCCATTTAGATTCCAGCTTCCTTGGAAACAGCTCCCTATGTGCATCATAATAGAGGACTAATTGCCATTTTTTAAAGGTATACTTCTTCGCTCAAAGTTCATACAACTGCTTCATTCGACGTTTAGCTACCTCCTGGTGTAATAAGCTCTGCAATTTCAGCTCATCCAGGTGGGCTATAGTTGTGAAACATTCAAAAAGGGAATCCTTATCTCCCAAAGAGTGGTTAATTGCAAACCTTTTGGTTGGCAATTCGATTTCAAGGGGTAACAGACACTCTTCTCCATAAACCAATTTGAATGGAGTATGGCCGATAGCTCATTTGAACATGGTATTATACGCCCATACTACCACATACAACTTCATGTCCCAGTCTCATTTCTTCTCAGAGACTATCTTAGACAAGATACCCACAAGTTGTTTATTAGTACCTTTGACTTGTCCGTTTGCTTGCGTGTTATAAGGAGTCATTTTATTATGCTTGATTTGCCAAGCTTCTGTCAAGCTTTTGATCACCTTGTTCAAAAAATGGGTTCCACGGTCCGACACTAATTCCTTCGGTGGACCGAAACGGCAGATTATCTGCTCTAAAAGGAAACTTGCAGCCTCTTTTGCATTGTCCTGCCTTGTCGCCCATGCTTCTGACCATTTGGTAAAATAATCAGTGGCTACTATAATATACCTCTTTTGGGTAGTAGAAAACGGAGTAATAGGACCCACAAAGTCAACGCACCACTTCTCAAATGGAAGAATAGCCATGATAGGTGTAAGTGGGGATTTCCTATTCTCTCTACTGTCATGCCTTTGACAAGTATCGCATTTCTTTATATACTCAAAGGAATCTTGGAAGATGGATGGCCACCAATATCCAGCTCTTAATGCTTTCTGCGCTGTCAATCGTCCCGTGAAGTGCCCTCCACATGCAGAGTCATGACACTCCTCCAAGATAAAAGGAACCTCGTTAGGCATCACATATCGGCGGTAGATATCATCAACACCCTGCCGATATAGTATCCCTGCGATCAAGGAAAACTTCAATGCCTGTTGTTTGATTTTCCTCTTTTCAGACTTTGACAAACCAGCTCCCGTCTCTCCTGTTGATAGATAGTGTGTAATAGCAGCATACCAAGATGGGATAGAAACTGTATCAATTTTAAACATTTCCTCAATATCACTTCCTTCAGCCAAAGTATCTTTCGGCTCCCCGAAATCCACAAGGCATTCCACAATACCCTGCAACCTCGGTGGTTTACTCTTAATCTCATAATCGAACTCTTGCAAACTGATTAACCACTTTGCCAAACAATCAGGCGGTTGTAGCTTGTCATAAGCAATCTAAGTCCTTCCACCTTCGTATAGAACACTACCTTTTCATAGAGGATGTAGTGCCTGAATTTCTTAGTCCCAAAGACCATCGCAAGACACAACTTCTCCTTGTAGGTATAGTTAATCTCTGAAATGCCCAATTTCCGACTAGCAAAAGTTGTTGGGTGATACCACTTTTCCTCCCAGATTTGGGCTAAACAGTAGTGATACTATGCATGGTGGCTGCTGAAAATATATAGAACACCTCTCCTCTTTTAGGTGCTTTTAAAATGGTTGCTTTTACTAGCTCTTGTTTCACATCCTCAAAAGCTACCTTACAAGGGTCGCTCCATTCAAATAAACAGCTAAAGGATAATAAATTCATTAATGGCAACATTCTTTCTGCCAAGGCATTTATAAACCTTTGATAGTATCCTATTGACGATAGAAAGCTCTGATCTTCTTTCAAAGTGCGTGATGGACTCATAGCAACTATAACCTTGATCTTTTCAGGGTCAGTTGCTATCCCTACTGAACTGACCACATGGCCTAGCAATAGCCCATAAGGTACTTCAAAGACACACTTTCGTGGGTTAAGAGTGATACAAAATTGTCTGCAGCGCTCAAAGCATTTTCTTAAAATAACCAACATCCTTTCCCTTACAGTGGCTGCCCCCAGGTCATCAATTACTTTCAACTCATCTAGGGAGATGTCACCAAAGGTCTTGTCTACTATTCGTTGCCACGATCCAGGTGTATTGCACAAACCAAAGGCCATCACATGGTATGCAAAAGTACCAAAGACCGTAATAAATGTTGTTTTCAACTTGTCCTCTTCTGCAATTGCCATCTGGTTATATTCTGCAAAGCAATCCATGAATGAATATATTTCCCTATCCACTAATTGATCCAAAATCTGGTCAATAAATGGCAATGGGTAGTAATCTTTAACTGTCTACTTATTCAGTTCTCTAAAATCTACACATAATGAGATCTGGTTGTTTTTTTTCTTCCTGATAACAATTGGTGAACACCATTCTGTGTGTTGAACAGGGAAGATCAAACCAGCTTTTCTTAACTTCTGTAACTCCTCAAACAACCCGTCCCTTAGTTCAAAAGGCATATGCCTTACTTTCTGATGCACAGGACGACTGCCTTCTTTTACAGGGATAGTATGAATAGCCAGGCTGGGAGGAATGCCTCTCAACTCATCATAACTCCAAGAAAAGATATCGTGGAACTCTTGAATCAAGGACACATAGTCCTCCCTTTCTACTGAACTAAGCATGGAACCTAATTTAATTGGCCGTGCATCATTCGGCATGCCAAGGTCCAACTCAATCAGATCTGCATCTCTTATCCTATCTTAAGGCTCTATCGGCTCATTTAGAGTTATTTGATAAATATCCTCTGTAATGGACCCCTCTTTAGATTCATCACTAGATGATGTCTCACTACCCGATGGATCATCTGCTGTCTCTAATTCAGTAGAAGATAAAGGAGCTCTCTCACTTTGAGGAGACTCTGGGTAAGCATCGACTACTACTCGATTAACACATCTACCTAGAACCACTCGACCGGCGGGTATATCAACTTGACAATCTGTTCGTAAGATCCAAGGCCTACCTAGATAAACCTAATAGCTAGGACTTCCTGCAAATCTAATCACCCTAAAGTCCAAGAAGCATTCTACACTTGCAACTGTAACATGGACTCTAGTAACACAACCTTATGGTTGTCTTAGACTATCATCAGCCATTCTCAGAAGGGTGGAGCTGTCTTTCTGGATGCCTAGACCCAACCTCTCCATCAACTCTGAACTCATGATATTGACAGAGGATCCACTGTCTACAATGGCATGTTCCACTAATATTCCATCCACATAAGCTGGAACCCTAGGGCACTTCTTTTCAGCATGGTCAAACCAATCTTCCCCTACCTGTGCTATGCCCAAGGGTTCTACAATATACCCAATACGCAAGATCTTCTTAAATTCCTTGCATACACCTGGAGATGGTTTGATCAATTGCAAGAGGTTCACATCTGGTTTAACTTCATAAAGAGAACTCGCTAAATCAAAGTCATGATAAGTAGCCAAAGCTCTCTTTTCTCGCCAAACCATCCTCTCTTTTGGTCTTTGGACCAGTTTGGGTGCTTCTTTCTTAGCCCTTGCCTTCTTTCTGGGCCCTTCCTCATCCTTCTTAGGGTCAACGTTCCTGTCAACCGGCCTTAGCGGTCCCCCTTCCATGCTAGAATTCTGGACTTGCGTCCGCTTATCCCCTTGTTTAGGGTTTTCCTCAACTGGTTTTTCCTTATCTTTGTCAACCTCTTTAGCCTTTTGGCCTCTTTTCACAGCTCTTAAGTTAGAGGTTTCAGCATCATGGACTCGTACAGCCTCAATAAGGCTGACTCCGTTGCCTTGTGGCAACTCTTCTATAGTTGTTTTTCCCCTCTGCAATATTTGCCTAGGTGCATCATTCTACTGCAAGTTATTTCCTTGCACTCTATGATTCACTGGGCCCGGTTGTTTACTCCCTTAATGGAGAGAACTAATATTACTCCAACAGGTAGCAACTAGATGGCTCGACTTCCCACAAATGCCACATTTCACATTTGGATAGTTTCTGGGGAAGTGCTGTCCACCACACCATTTACAACTGAATCTAGAGGGTTCACCCTCTTCAGGCATCGACTCCTTATCAAATTTTGTTGCTTCTTCAAGAAATTAACGTCGACAGCTATTTGTCGATATTGCTTGGAGATCATATCGATATAATGCTTCATCACGTCCTTAACTTTGCCAAGGACATTAGATGCACTCGACTCATAGCCTCGATCGTCGACCTGTCGTTCCATTGGTCTAACTGGCATTGGTTGTTGACCCACAGGAACAATATTCGAATTTGAAACTTGGCCTCCAACATTTGATGGAGCCAACTGACTTGCCATAGGCATAGTCACACTGGGAGGAGCCAGTAATAAAGGTACATTTGAAACCACACTCTCTCTCCCAATAGGGTTAGTCATAGGCATCCCTTGACTTCCATTCGTCAATGTTGGATTGCCACTAGGTACTAAACCCCCATTAACATTCATTCGAGAGGAGTAGGCTGTTTGTAATCTTGCTTCTACTCCCTCTGCCCATGTAATAGCGGTGTCTATGTCTGCTAAGGTCACATTGCTCAATTGTACTTGGATATTAAAGTCCAACCCATGCAAAAAGTATTGCAATTGGGCAGTTGGTGGAATGGGAATGTAAGTTTGCAACTTATGGAATACTTCTTTCAACTTCTTGGCATATGCCTTCACATTCTCGTGAGGATCTTGGCACGTTACATTCAAGACCCGCAACCGATATTGGCCCCCTCTTTCAGGGGCATATTCCGCTCGGAAAGCTGCATAGAATTGATTGATGGTGGTTATGGTTCCAGACTCTATACTGTGATACCATACTGTAGCCCTTCCTTTTAACGTCATATTGAAGAACATCATGAGATGTCCCTCGTCCTACATGCGATAATTGAACATCAATCTTTGAAATTCACAAATGTGAAATTATTCATCCTCTTCCGCTAACCCATTAAAAATGGGTAAGGGAACTCCTAAGGCTGGTAAATCTGGCATCCCTGCAGGAATCGCAATAGGTTGTGCCATGGTGACAATCGGATTAGCAGTAGGAGCTTGAACTGACGGATTCACACCCCCACTTGAAGTGGGTAGACTTGGTGGAGGAGAGGAAGATCTTACACTTCCTCCTGCACCTAATGGAATAGGTGGAGTAGTTAAATGACTAAGACCACTGCTTCGTATACGTACTGGACTACTCCTTTGAGGAGATTAACGACTTACAATCTCTAACCGCTGTCTAGCCCTCTCAGCACGTTCGGCTTTTTGGATTTCGACTTGACGGTCCTTGTCAGAGGACATCAACCAACTTTTTTTTGGTCCCTAGAAACCCTAGATCCGAAAATCACCACTTATAAGTGGCTCCCGGCAGACGCACCACTGATGGGACCTAAAATAGGCCGGCACTAGCTATAGCACTAGCCGGACCTCATGCTCATAACACACAAACACCCTCACAACCTTGCGGACTAGGAGTGTCAATCAAATGCTGAAGGACAAACTGCCCTAAAGCTTAATTTATGCGTTTGTAGTTTATAGTCCAACATTTCCCTTAAACTCCTCAGAGGGAGATCCCAAAGTACTTAGGCATAACGCCTCGTCGCACACATATAGGAGGCACTCCACTAATAGTTGGTCGGAGCCCCACTGCAGCTCTCCTACATCTTAGGGATTGGCCCTTTGATGTGATGCTAAACATATAACACAAACGAGCACAAACTCCTCTCTTTTATATTTCTCATTTTTCCAGGAGATATACCATGCTTCCTCACTTCACAGTCCCTTAGGAAACTGATCCTCTACCCTATGGCAAGGGATAACCTCACACTCTCGAACGTGGGTCAAAGTCCTAAGAAAACAATTGCTATGTAGTCCAGGAGATTTTCCTTTGATACCATGAACCATGCATAGTGCATAATGTGAATGGTTTAGTGCACAAACAATAGAAAATCAGCATTGTGTATCATGCGCAACCAATCTTTTCATGATTTCCATGCTAACGTTTATGTATTGAAACGAGGAGAGACACTGAGCCTTACGCTCATGCTGCCTTTTCCTTTATTTTAGAACAACGTTCTAAAGCCATGATGCAACACATAAATGAGATTTAAGATTGTACTTTGACGCTCAAACTCCCCTCTCACCCTACCGTTTAATGTTTTGCAATCGTTGATAGGTGTAAGAGTCATTTTATGTGTATTTCTTTGTAGAGAAAGCGATAAATACAGACAAAAACATAGAAATGAGGGTAAACCGAGTCTAACCTCGTGCTCTACCTTCATTATACATTGCAAAAACACTTATGTAATTTCTGGAGTTTTCTCTTTATTGTTTCCTAAATTTCTCCCATTTAAAACCCATTTTTCACCTTTTTTTGGTATTTTTCCTCTATTATTTCCAATAAAAATTGACTAGAAATTGAAATTGATTATGGGCTATGGCCCTTAGGTTCTTTGACAGCAAAATTTCAGGTTTTATTAATGTTATATCTCATGTTTCCCCTTTATTTTGCAAAAAACCCCCATTTTGCCTCTTAAACGCGTGTTTTATGGGTTTTATACCATTAATTTCACTCATAACACTTATGATTTTCTGATTTTCTGAGCATAAACTGATCAAACTCATAGCAAAAAACAACATAATGCATAATCAGCCCATGGAAACAAATATTCATGAAGCAAATTGCATAAAACATCAATTCCCTTTGTAAAAATAAGATTACCGTTCTTTGCGGGTTGCGGGTTTTTATTTGCCATGTTTCGGGACTGATTTCCAGCAGCCATTAATATCCATGACAGTCCGGAATCAGCAATCTACCCTCCTCTTGCATCACGGAGCAATCCCATCTCGGTTGGACGATCCTTCTTCTTCCCACATGAATCTGCCTCTAAAAGAGAGAGAGGGAGGAGAGAGAAAGACTGAAATCAGAGATTTCCATTGAGGCCACCACTGCATGAGCGAAGGGTGGCGAAATGATCAGCAAGCAGAGGGGAAGCAAGGGCCAATGTTAATTGTAGTGGTTGCTCACAGGCAGGAGATTGCATCTCCAAGATCTAAGCGCAAAAATCGGCGCCATACTATCAAGTTTTCTTCATCCCCCCTCTCTCCACGATTTCATGCTAAGTTAAATGTTGGCATAAAATGCCCCTAGCCCCCAAAGGTCACCACTCATTTGGCCAAACTTTTGTCTACCTCTTCACATCTTACCCGGTTTCTTGGCCATTTCCCCGTCCGAACTCCGAATTGAGCTCTGAAAAATCCTAGGCGTTTGGCTTGACATCCCGCATTGGCCAGTAACTCTTGACAACCCGCACGGCAGTTTGAAAAATTATCAAAAATCTCCAAGTGTCTCTCGGGCGCCTTTAAAGCATTTTGACGCTTAAAATCGAGCCGTCGCCTTCGACGTTGAATATTTTTTTCCCTGATATTAGTAATTTTTAGCTATTTTTAAGCACTTCTAGGCATCAAAATTCCGCACTC
Organism: Lygodium microphyllum; assembly: GCF_053477565.2. Taxonomy (NCBI): domain Eukaryota; kingdom Viridiplantae; phylum Streptophyta; class Polypodiopsida; order Schizaeales; family Lygodiaceae; genus Lygodium; species Lygodium microphyllum. The sequence goes on along the minus strand of NC_141141.1, from coordinate 2,510,216 downwards.
AGTGCTACTTCAACATAAAGAACAAGCGTACAAGCTCCACTCTCTTTGATTAATCAAACAATCCAGGAGTTGATATTTCCTCACTGATGAACTTATCCCAAGGAACCACTCGTGTAGCCTATAGTAATGACTTCCTCACACTCTCAATGTTGGTCAATGCTGGGCATATAGGTGCTATATGCATCCAAGATTTTATACGATGTGGTATGCAAAATGAAAAGGTGGATGCCTATTGTGCACAAACATTTTATTTTAAAACAAATTAGCAAAGTGGATAGTGTAAAAGTTAGCCCTTCAATGATTTTTAATCTATACTTTGGTGTTGCGTTGCTAGAGGCTAGCACTGAGTTTCCTCATGCTACTAGTCTCTTTAGACTTCAATTTTTATTGTCCTATATGATGTGCACAAACAAAAGATCGAACTTTACATCACTCTTCCACTTAAATGCTTCCACAATCCCTCTTTTCCCCCATATCCTTTATGTGTTGCATTGTTGCATAGGTGTATGGTTTTGTTTTTTTGTCATTTTCAATGTATAAAGCAAGATAAATGCACTGTAACATACAAAAAAGGACAAGTTAAGGCTATACCTCATGCCTCAACCTTGCTAAGCACTCACGAACATAAGTCACATTTTTTCTTAATTTTTAAAGTATGAAAATCCATTTTTATCTCATTTTCCAAAAATTTACCTATTTATTTATTCATAAAAATATTTTTTAAATCTATGATTATTGACTAATTATGATAGCTGAAAGATGATTTTATCATAATTTTATCCCACATGAATCTCTTTTTCCCGCCCGAAACCAACAAAAATCTTCACTTTTTCCCAAAAAAGACACTTCTCGAGTTGAAATTTAATTATTATGACTATGTATCATTACGGTCGTGCATTCCTTTATGCATAGCTCTCAATCATGACAAAAACAAGATCCAAACAAATTTTGGTTCCATATGAATTTCATTTCAACCATCAACCATAAAAAAGAAGCAATTTCCTTTGTAAAAAATGAGGCATACCACTTATTTGCGTGTTGTGGATTTTTTGGTAATTAATATGGACAGCCCATGGACCAAGCAACAATCATTCTTCAGTGCTGAACACCTTTCCTTAGCCTCCTCTTGATCTTGGAGTGATCCGATCGCTGCCGAACAAGCATCCTTTAGCCCCTCTTCTTCTTGATTTCCTTCGTATGAACTACCAATTGGAGAGAGAGAGGAAGGAGACAGAAAGACTAGATTTGAACCAAGCCATCTAGGCAGCCATTCCTCATGCAAAGCCAAGTGATAGGGAGTGAAGAAATACAGCAAATCATCGATGTACTCTGATCGTGGGGTTGTTCTTAGCCCCCCATGGCCTCTCCTTCTCCACACGCTGCCTGCGCCCCCATCCATCCACGTTTTTTTAATTTAAAAAAATTTCTCCCTCCCCCCTCAGTTGCGTTTAATTTTTGGGGGCTGGGAGGCTCCAAGGGTCACCCCCCTTCACTTAAAGACCAACCACACTTTGGCCTTTGCCTCGGGCACCACCTATTCCATGTTCTGCGTCCGATCAATGATTCAAAAATTTCTCCTTGACTGTTTTGGGATTCCCCACTATGGGCCACTTCCAGAAGTCTGATCAAACAATCAGAAAAATTATGAAACTTCCACAACCGTTGCTTGGTGGATCTTTAAAGCACTTTTGAAACCCATCTGTTGCTTGTTGCTTAAAATCGATGCGGCTACCTTTGCTGCCTTTGACGGGATTGAATTTTCCCTTGAAATTTAGATTTTTTGGAATGGGCGAAAATTCACCAGTCAGGAAATATGTCAATAAACCAGTCACCATGAGGCATCATATGATTCGATGCCCTCGAATCAATATACAAAACAACATCCTTAGTAGACTTCTTAGTAGCCATGTCTTTCACATATGTCATGGCAAACAGTCTATCCCCAAAAGCATTATCTATATGACAGGACGATGCATATTGTCCATGCTGCTTGCCCTTTTGATTGCCTTGCTTCTTGCCCTGCTTCTTCCAGCAATCCTTGGCAATATGACCGTACTTTCCATAGTAGTGACAATTCTTATCCTTATTAGGATTTCCAGATGGATGATGTTGCTGCCAAGAGCCTCTACATCTAGGGCTAGATTTCCCCCTGCTTTTGAAATTTCCACCTTCTCTTGCATTTGAACCTTGTTGGTTATTGTTGCCATAAGATACATTTTGCTGCCCTCCTCTGCCAAAACCATAACTTCTACTACGGCTTCCATAGCCGTGTTGATTCAAATAGAAGACAACATCATTGCTCTTGGAACTACTAGAGCCTATAGCCGATCCCAATTTAACCTCTTCATGGAATGAGCAATGCAACCAGCTCATTGAAATTCAGCATTTCATCCCGCACATATATGAAAGTATCAAATGACTTATATTCAGATCCCAAACCATTTAATGTAACTACAATCATGTCTTCATCCTCAACTTGTGTGCTAATGGATGCTAGTTGATCTGCAATAGTCTTAATCTCTGTGACATAATCTTGTAAGATCTGTCTTTTCTCTCCATGTTATTGAATTTGTGCTTTAATCATATCTTCTTGGCACTAGTAGTTGTAACATACTACTTTATCAATATGTTCTATGCATCTACTAGTGACTTTAGTTCATGATCTGCCATTACCATAGCATTCCAGATACACAAAGATAACAGCTATAGCACCCTATGAGCTCTTTCCAACCAAGCTCAGTGTGCTCGTCTTTGATCAGATATAGGATTCCTCTCTAGGATTTCAGGTTCAGCTTCAACACATGTCACCAAGTCCTAATATCCTTTATCTATCAAGAAGTTCTCAATGTCAAACTTCCATATGGCATAATTATTGTTGTCAAGCTTTTCCCCCTCTATCTGGGTCATGTTGTTAGTCTTATCTACATTTGCCATATTGTAATAGGCAATGGCTAGTCAATGCTTGACTTCTTGCAAGCCAATAGGTTTAGTTGACCAACTACAATCTTTGATTGTTTATGATATTTTTTTCAATTAATTGTTTGCTGTAATCAAGGCATTTCAGCCCATTAACATCTCAAGACCATCTAGAACCATGTGGCATAACTTGTAGATACATCAATCAACACATATACCATGTAGTTGTTGTAACTCTATATCTTGCAACCTTACTACAATCAACCAAACATGTAGTCTAGAATCTACATACTGTCAATGACCAACATCTCTTTCAAGGCCAAAACTAAGATGTATACATGTCATACATGTTCCAAAAACTCTCAAACATCTGCTAGTACATGTAGGAGTTCATACATGATCATGCGGGCACATTTCAGTGCATATACATCAAGTACAAGTGTTAAATACCTTGCTTCTAGGTTGCAATCAGCTAATACTCTATCAAACCAGATTTATCCAACTCCAAAATGTCCTAAAATTATTTCATACATATGCTGTCAAATGCAAGGGTCAATACATGACACATACAACCATCGACACTCTGTCTTCAACAAACAATGTCATAGAATGCATTCCTTGTTTATAACCAGCCAAGATAATATCAATGCATTTGTTTTCTGCTTCAAACTTCAGCTTTCATGAGCATTCAATGCTCATCTTAGTCCTCCAGACATTCAGCAAACATATGCCATGCCATACATTTGTCAGAAGCTAACCGATGTTATGTAATGCTTCAGGACCAATGAGTGCTTGCTACCCACAGTTTTATAACAGTTTTTAGCCTGTCATATACTTCTAGATCTAAGTATTTTCTTCAAGAAGTTGCAACTTAAATGCATAAGCCACAATACATATGTCTTCCATGATGTATCTACACTTCAATGGAGCTAGGAATGCATGTTAGATAGCTTTAATGCTTCAACCAAGATCTAGTGTATGCTGTATATTCATTGTTTACAAAGCTATTCATGCTCTGCTCCAAGTTTTTGTACATGTGCATAACCTTCAAACTGAGCTTCCATCAATGCATTGCCATGTCAGGACCTTCAAGTACCTTCCAAAGTGTGTATGCGAGCTATAGATCATTTGAGTAGTGATTATTTTATTGATTAGCAACCATGGGAAACCATTTGGATAGTAGGCACAATCACACTGGCACCTTGGAGGTGTATTCCAGCAAATTGTCAACACATTGACAATCAGTGCTCTCTCTAGTGTGGTCAATGAAGCCTCCAAATTCTCCAGATAGGACCCATGCACACTCCAATAACAAAGAGAAACACAAATGACTTGATACTTCCTCAGCATGAACAATGGCAGCTTGCTCTTCACAGAGATCCTATCTCTTGAATCTTCAGGTCTTGTTCAATTTGTTCAATTGCAGAGAGCCCATCCAAGATGGCTTTGACACCATGTTGAGAGAGACACACAAAGAGAAGGGTCGAAGCAATAGAGAGGAGCCATATGCTCTCTTCTAATTTCTTTCATTATCACATAACACATATAATTGAAGTGAATACAATAATTGAAGGTCTACAGACCATTCACACATAGCCTAAAGTCACCGACTTATTTAATGTCCCACACTTGTTGTGATACAGTTGGACACATCTAAGACAATGTTGGTCACACACAAGAGCTTGAAATCTCAATAATTAGAATGTACTTGGCATATTTATTCTCATGAGGAAAATTGGATTCTAGTTGAGTTGGGAAGATAAAAGAGAGGTGACCCTCCCTTCTTGATTATGACCCTGAAGGGGTGCACAACACAGCTTGATGAGGAACTTTGCACATCCCTCTTGTCTTGGATCCCCTGCAATTTTCAAATTTAGGTGCAAGTACATTCCCCATTGTCATATTTTGGCAGTGGTACAATAGTGATTAGCTCTATTTAGGGTACCACAAGTGGTTAAAGGTTCCATCAGAACAAGATCGAAAGAGGTGCAAGGCACCTCCTATTTTCAGGATACCTATAGGTGGTGGATAGAGTTTTTACAGGTCTTATAGAAGGTACCTACCAATCTATCCTTAAGCCCTATAGGTACCCCATAATCCTCTTCTAGTTGTGCAGTGGTTCACAAGGGATTTCTCCACTCAGGATACTCCCATAGGGTCAAACATGGCACTTATGAGGGGCAGATAGGGTGGAGGAAACTTTGGTTTAGACATGAAGATTCAATTACAGACAATTCTGTGTTGATCCAATTTGAGAACTTGATAGATCCATTTGAAGAGGGTATTTAATCTTTTATTTGATTCAAAATCTTTGGCAATATGATATTGAGAGCTCAAGTTATTGCTAATTTTCTAACACTAGGTATAGTGAGACAACACTAGACAGCATAGAGGGGCACATTGTTTGACATTGTTCCACCTAAAGTATCCAACCATGTCCATATATTTTAAAATATATATATCCCCATATAATAAGCTTCCCATAGATCTATTAAGCATTAGGATTGGTGATATATTCTGAGAGAAACATGGAATTCTTTGACAAATTGTCTACTATTACATTAATATTTCCTAATGGCTAGGAATAAAACGAAAAACCCCATTGTTGAAGCATTAGAGGATCAAAATCACAAAATGAATCCCATAATGTTGAACAAATAGATGAAGATTCAAGAATTGGGATTGCTTATAGCACACACCAAGGATGGGATGTCATACATAAAGTGCATCTAGTGAATGATTAACTTTTACTGGTCAAAAGAGCTGGGACATGTCAATGAAGGCCTTTCTAAGGATTTGAAGACTTTGAATGAAGGCTTAACACATATGAATCAAGGTTTTTTGCAAGGGATGCCACATGTAAACAAGGTAATCTCTGATTTGTAGCAAAGTAACAAATCTTTATTCAAAGAACTCATCTTATCCATAAAGGCAATTGGGAACAAGCTACGAAGGGAACCTCAAACTATTGAAGATCCACACTTTTGAAAGAAGGGGAGAACCATCTAGAGTGAGGGAAAACCATCACCCTTCACAAATCCATGGCATTCATACCCCAAGGCCCCAGTCTAGCAGCCATGATTGATGTTTTTGTTTCTCCTTTTGGGAAAAGAAAGACTCCAAAGAAGATGGTATTCATGTGCTCAAAGAGGAATGTTTGTTGGAGAACACTTACTTGAAGAAGAGCATGCCACTAACGAAGGTTTTTATGATCCCATGGACGAATTTCCATTTGATCTGCATGGAAATCATGATTCTCATGCTTCCTTATGTACCATTTCACATGGTGCCTGGACACGTTGTAAAGGGGAAAAGACACTTAGATTCAAAGGTTTCATTAATAGCAAGGTTACACATATTTTAGTGGATATGGGCATCACTCATAGCTTTGTCAACATCGCACGCTAAGCTACCCCTAGCTGGCCTGCTGACCCAAGCCAAGGGGGTTCTAAATAATTGTGACGAGAACGTGGAATGAACCCACCATGAGAGGTATTTTTGTGGGTTAGTTTGAATATAGGAGGACGCTTGGATGCCAAGGGGGCTCTAGTTGTAAATTCCCTGCCTCCGAATCCTACTCAAACAATCTACGTGACTCGAGATGGATTCTCGAGGCCCTATTACTAATCCAAGGGTGTAAAATTGGAGGAAATAAGACGCATCCCCACGGATTGCGGAATCCATCCTTTTTGGATAGGACTTGTATTTGAGTTAAGATGATAATATAAAGTTTACTTCCAAAGAACTTGCCTGGATTGTTTTTTGTCAGTGCCATAAGTTATGCAAATGAAACCTATTTCCTAAAAGGCTTAATTAAGGAAGTTGTTTTGAAATGTCCCACATAAATTTGATAGGACCTAATTAGGTAACTAAAGAGTGCCATTGAGGGAAGCGGGTGGGCGGAGCCCCTGATGGGTCCCAAGGTAGTCCCAAAGGATTGGAAGGCTTCTCACAGAATTGTACTGGCATTTGACCTTTAGGAATTTTTTAAGTTAGAACCCGACTCACGCTATTTTAGGGGACCAGAATGGGTTTGCGCCCTACGGGTAGAGAGGTTGAGCAACACATCCCTCTTGTTTCCCATTCTCTTTGAACCAAGTGCAACATGGGCCTACTTTGGCTTAGGTATCTCTACATAAAGCAGGGTGTCTAGGGTCCTATGCTAGAATGCTATTAAAAGATCTTGGCCTCTAGGGACCCAGATTTTAGGTTGATCCTAGTGGGTTCTTGGCCGCAAACCTTCCGTTGTGAAGAAGACTTGGGGAACCCCTTGCGAAAAACCCCAAAACATCCCTTGGGAGTGTCGGGTAGCGACTCTTAGATTTTTTCTTAATGGGCTGCTAAAAACATGCTTGGATAGCCATTAGGCGGGCATGTTACAAGATCCAATGCAAATTGCAGTAGGTTTTTCCATGATGTGATGCATTACCAATTGTGGAGGTGGTTTTCATACCCACAGCCATGTAATCAACCTTACTACCTAGGGAATAGACTAGTACATTACGGAGGGGAGCTCCCCTAGCTCTCCTAGCACCCAATAATTCAAAGTCAACTATCCCTAGGATGGATATCAAACCCATAGGGATATCTAGACCACCTGGACCCATCCTGACCCATCCACCAAGAGACACTCCTATACATTACGTAGAGGGGCCAAATGAGGACAAAGCATATGTAAACCCTTATGTCTCATATGACAAAGAGGGCAATCATATCTTGATGGATTTTAGAATAGTGCCGGTGATAGCATTGGGCAAGGGAAGAGGTAGAGATCTAGGAGGATAGAACCAAGAACCCATCGCATGCTAGAATTGTGGTGACCCAAGACACATCTCATCTCAATGCACCAAAAGAAAACAAGCTAATCGAGAGAAGGCCAACATGAGATGCCCAAAGTGTGGGATCACACACTTTTACGTTGAGTGTCCTAGGCAAAAACCTTCACTGAAGAATCCCTCACACTGACAAAACAAACAAGTATTTCATTACCATGACCTAGCAACCTCAATGCAACCTCAATATGGAAGAGAAGCCATAGAAGAAGGAAAAAGAGGGATGAGATGAAGATTACATTTAAGATAGATAGTGCCACCATGTTATCAAAGGAAAAGAAAGTCATGGACGCAGAAGTAGAGACATTTGATCCTATGATAGCAAAAAAGAAAAGTGCCAAGATAAGAGAATATCCCAATCCGAGGCACCAATTAGAAGTGGTTGATAAGGCCAAGGAGTTGGCAAGAGATGCCTGAGTGCACCTAATTGGTGAGCTCTCTAGCAGGAGCAAACGATTCTTGCCTACTCATTTAAGATCAAGAGATGCATCTGCAACCCCCCCCCCCCCCATAACACCACATAGATAGAACCTAGATGCCACATGTGGATAGATTGCCCAAGATCATTGGCAAAAGAGTATAGATCCTAAAGAAAAGTAGGCAGTTGGAAACTTGCTCATGACATTGATATTGACCCCTTTGATCCTACCTTTGAGAGAAGTGCTTAGGCAGAACCCGATGCTATGGCAAGGGTTGAAGCAATGGGTAGAATGACATGACGAGCTTGGAGTGATTGACTTGCCTGACCACGACACAGTAATGCACATACCGAGATCAACCTTGAATTTAGTGCCTAAGTCTTTGCACGTAAATACCTTTTGGGAAGGCACAAAGATGCACAATGTCTTACTTATCAACACATTAGGAGATGCTTTAAGAAAGGGAATTGTAGACACAAGAGCAAGAGTTAGTGTACTTAGCCATGCATTCCCAAAGGCTTTGGTAACCCACTTGTGGAGACCGCAAGTTTTAATGTCATGCTGGCTAATGAAATGAAGGTTAGACCATTTGGAGTGCTAAAAGACTAGCCCTTAAAGATAGTAGGTGTCCAATTCTCAATGAACTTCATAGTAATGAAGGGAGTGGACTTCAATGTCCTGCTAGGCCAACCTTAAATGCAAAAATGTTTGAGTAATAGAAGATTGGGGCAATGATCTCATATTCTTAGGCAACAAATCAAAGGCTACAAGACTTGAGATGGATACTTGGAAGACTACCCCGGTCAACCTATATGCCATCTCTGCTATATTGAAAGGAGACTCACAAGTCCAAAAATCTTATGGGCCACTAACAAAGTATATCCCTTGCCCCGAGGATAAGTGGGATTGGATGCATGTGCTAGCCACCATTGATTTTCCGTTCTCATATGCCAAAGAGTAGGATCCCGCCATCAATACCACTTTGCATGATGGCCATGAGCTTTAGCAATCGACCAACACTAGCACACCCACCACACGAGCCTCCACTACACTAAGCCTGCTTGTAAACATAAGAGTTGCCACTATCACTGAGATAGAGGATGAGAATGAGGAAATGGTAGAATCTACCTACCTACATATATTAGTGACTGCCTAGAAGACACATGTCTTGGACGCAATTATTGATGAGGGAGCTGACTTTAATATCCTTACACAAGATCATTGGACCCTCATTGGTTAGTCCCAACTTCAACCTACTAATGCCAAAATCAACCCATTTGGGGGAATAGTCCTACCCACTGCCTAAGAAAATGCAAAATAATGATCTCCATATCAAGACTAAAAGTATTTTTTTAAATCTTCTATGTGATTCCTACTAACACCAAGGCCACTAGTAAGGAATCATTGCTAGGACACCCATTTAAGAAACAAGCACACTACAATGTTGACTATGACTCGTAGTGCATTCACCTCACCATTGGCAATGTTTAGATAGTGACAATTTTTATCAAGGGCTCCATCAAAGCATGCAATGCCACCAGTAGAGGAACTTAATGCAAGGTCTTAGGAGGGGGTTGTAACTTATTCCACATTGCCAAGAAAAATTGGCTGCAACCTAAAGGAGACACATCCAAGACCACAGAAGAGTAGCTCAAATGGGTGGCCAAACAACAACTGGAGCTAACTAGAAGCCAATCCTCAAAAACCTATGACCATAGAACATCATGTCCTAGGCCTAGGAGGCAAAGCTTGTGCTACCAAAGTAGATAAACAATCAAGTCGTGACCCAAAGACCTATTGCATTGCATACTCATCAAACCTACTACAACAACAACAATTGTATTTGGTTTCCCAAGACTAGGAGTGGCACACGTGCCCCTCAATCAAAGCTCTCTAGTCCATCTCCACAAAGGGTGAGCCAACTAGGAATGAGAAATCCATTGACTCAAAAATCACCAAATCCATACAACCTCAATGAGTCTATTGACCAAAGCCACAACCAATTGGCCCTAGGTCAAATCAACCTAACACTTCCAGTGTCCCAATTACTCCACAACAAGCTAGGAGCTAGAAGAGTTGACCAAGCTAGCTGACTCTAGCTCTTCCTTTCTGCAAAAATGGTATGCTCTGCATCTCCAATGGGAACAGGAGGGGTACTAAATTATGACCAACTCCGAGCAGTAGAGATGTGCAATCAAAACACTAGAGTATGACCCTACCTATGTGGCTTATTCCTCGTTTAGAGTCTTGGCCATCACATGCAAATGACTTTTAGAGAAATATGTCATGGCCCATCCCTATTTCAATTGAATCCTAACTAAGGAAGAACTGCATATTGCTAGCAGGATGAACTCCAGGGACTTCCTCACTGATGTTCAGACCTACATTACACACGTGGGCATAAGACCTCATGGCATGGACCCCATCATGCTCACTTGGAGTATACCCAAACTTCTATGATTGGCTCATGATGAATTAAGTATAGTAAGCATGCACTTAATACCCTTAATCATTCATCCTCCAATCCTACGAAGGATTTTCATCACTCTTGGGGGGAAGGGGGTAAGGTTAAAAAGTAGGCATAACTTGAACCTTGAACCAACTTGTAAAAAGCAAGAAATACTGATGAAAGTCAATTTGTACATTAGTAAAATTTTCATAGAATTCTTGGTTGAACTATGTGGACTACTTGAAGCAAAAATGTTCATTCTGTACTTGAGCCTTTTTCATATATTCTTGGTTGAACTATGTGGACTCCTATTGCATCATGACAGAACCTGAGATAGTTGGGTATGACAAAGGCAGAAAGCCCCCATTCAGTGAAGAAGAGTAGGACAAATACAACCTAACAATGGACACAAGGGCCTTTAATCAACAAAAGTTCAAAAGCATCCAAAACTTACAATGCGTGGTGATGAAAGAGTAAGTGGTAAAACAAATTGTCGACCAAGGTAATCTTAGCAAATATATGAAGAAGGTTGGACAAGCCATAGACTATAGCAAGTGCGTAAAATTTGTGCAAACTTTTAATGAAAATAGGAACCATGGCACCGTGATAGTGAGATACACCGTGACAGTGAGATAGGGAGGAGAGATGCGCATAGTAGAAATGGAGTTGAGGTGCCCTGAAATAGTGCGGGTGAAATAGTACGGCTGGTAAACAAGCCCAAGAGGCATCCCAAAAAATATGTTTATAGTATGCTAGGGATGGACAAGGCCCAAGTGTACACAAATAATGGAGTTATCTTAGTGTGACATTCTTCACCCCAACATTAGACTACAAGCAAAGAGATAGTCCATGCTCTATTCTCTAGTAAAAGGTACAATGCCGTAATGAGTAGGATTGGAGTGCCACTACTACTCAAGAGCCTCATGGCCAAGTCACTGGAGGAAATAAATTGGAATGGTTATGTGCACAAGATTGTGGAATACTAAGCAAAAGCATTAGCCACATGAGCTAGAGTAGCAGGTGTGGAGTCTCGAGCTTCCATGGTAGAGGCGACAAGGGAAAAGCCAACAACTAAGGCCTCCAACATATGTTTTGGAGGTGTTATTACTACCATAATCCAGGAGGCTGTGGGGAACTTGGAAAGACATGAAGTGGTAGAAGAAACCCCAAGGCACTCACCAGCCCACAGATCACCAATGCCATCACCCGAAAGAAAGAGGGAAGCTCCACCCCAAGCCCACCAACAACAAGAGGCCTCAAGGGAGAGGACTATCAACGAGGAAGGGAAGGAGGGATCGGTCCCATTGATCCAAGGCACAAAAAGAAATCTCAAACTGAACATTCCAAGAAAGAGAAATCAAACCATGGTAGAAGGAGACAAGGATGTGAAAACCGCACAAAAGAAATCAAGGGAATTAGAAGATGAATGTAGAAAGGAGCACGAAGAGGATGAGGAATGGGTAAGAAAGGTGGAAGATGAGTCAAGAAGGGAGGAAGAGGAATGAAGAAGAAAGAAAGTAGAAAATGAGGAAAGGATAGGGAGAGAAGAGGATGAGTAAATGGCTCTAGCCTTGGAGTTGTCAGTAGAGCAAGCCTCGTGACCCGAAGAGCTCACATAGAGAAGCCCATGCAATGAGCCAAGTTGTAGCACTACATCTGAAGAAAGAGTTCAAGAGGCCATTGTTCCAAGCAAGGGAAAGGCCCCCATGAACCCACCACTAGCAGCCTTAATGACCACACTAGTCACCACCTAGGAGACCTCAGAAGGGGGAGTGGACCAAAGCAACATGGTGGGGTGGTGCAATACCTACTAAGCACTGAAGCACCTTGGCCCAGTGCCCAGTGTGGCGAAGCTCAATAATAAGGGCAAAGAGACATGTTGCCTTGGATGAAGAATCTAGGAAGGATTCAAATAAGTCCAAGGTCTAAACATCCACAATGTCTATGCCATTGGCCATGCCCGTAGCAACCAACTATGATGATTATGTGCAGGGGTTCCAAGGCCAACTTGAAAAGATGAAGGAAGACAATAAGGCCATCATGGTGGAATTGGAAGAGGAAAACGATGTGTTTGCTTCCTACCAACTAGAGGAGACAAAGTAGATAACCATCTATCAAAGAGATAGGTGAATGACATAAAGGAGGATCTAGAAGAAAATAAGAAAATGGAGGCATAGAAGGAAGAAGGAAGTGCAAAAGAGCTACAAGTGGAAAAGATAGAGGAAGAAATTGGGCTAGAAAATGAGCTTCTCAAGCCTCATACAAGGGAAAAAGGATATGGAGGAGCAATTTGAACAATTAAAGAACCTAAGAGAGGAGCTCACCGAGGAGCTGAAGAGGGTAAAAACACAAGCTCGTGCAAAGTTTCAAAAGGAGAGGAGGCAAAAAGAAATACTAGTGAAGGAACTGCAAGAGGATAAGGCCCAAAAGGACAAGGAGTCAACTAAAAAGCTACTAGAGGAGGAGAATCAACTCCTTGAGACTCTCTAATATGTTGTGAATATATATGGAAAGAACAAGAAGAGTTGGTGACAACACTGTTACAAGAGCTGTAGCAGTTGATTCAAGGCAAGTTGGAGGAGAAGCCTGAGTCCTGGGAAGAGAGGAACCTTGGAAGAGTCAAGGATCTAGCCAAATGCCTTGTGCTTGTAGCAAAAAGCATGAGAATCATGGTAGGGGCAAGGGGGCCAAAGTAGTGAAGGTAGGGCTAGAGGTCTAGCAATGTGCCTTCCTTACTACTGTACTTCATGTAGCTCAGGATGATCGGGATGACGACCCTATGGAAAGGCCAAAGAGGAAGCTAGAGGTCTCAAGAAGAGGCATAAAATATGGGCTTCAAGAGCATACCCTAATAACCAACACTAGCCCAAACCTGGCACAACAAAGACAACTTTTACTGCAAGCGGGGTTCTCAATAGAGGAGTTAGAGTAGCTCAAAATTGAAGAATAGGAGCATTGAGAGCAGCCAGCCACCACACTAGCTTAGGTAGAATCACCAAGGGATGAAGGGCCCAATTTTGAGCAACATGCCGAGGCAAAGGCACAATCTAGTGAACAAATCCCTCCCCTCCCTGCATCAATAGAAGTAGAATGCTAAGAAGAAGAAGATTTTGCCACAATGACTGCAAAAAGAATCATCAAGGCCAAAAGAAAATGCAGGAAGTTGCTTGACTTCACGAGGAAAACATTGAATGCCACACCACAAGAGATGCCCAATGTCCAGATGCCACAATCCCAAGAATAATTGATTATCAATTGGGCACTATAATTAAACCATCAGGAGTAGTGGGGGAATGGGCATACACCATTTGAATTTGAATTCTTCTACCCTTCTTCCTTGAATCAAGTGCTACCCCTTCCAATTGAAGGAGCCATCCAAGTCAAAAAGAGGCTAGGGAAGTGGTGGCTAGATGAGAGGGAAAGAAAACCTACATTATGGAGAAGAGATCCTGTGAGGTACTAGGACCATAAGGTCATGGAAGAGCCAAAAAATGTCAAAGACTATGAAGCCCAACCTAAATGGTGCCAAAGAATTTGGGACACTAATTTTGAGGCATGGATGGCTTTTTGCAACATGCTGAAAAATAATTTTTGATGTGGAGAAGTGCTTACAACTAGCCAAAAATTACATATTTCAGGGGAAAAATAGACTTCGTCAAAGGCAGTGGTGGCAATCAGTACGATTTTAAGCGGCAATGCTCGGAAAAGGCTTAAAAGACCCACTAGAGGGCAGTTGATGAATTCTCATAATTATTTGGCATGTTAGATGGGACCTTGGGAGATGTTTGGCAGTGGAAGACTTCAAGACGGATGCCCAGGATTTTTCAGACTTCAATTCGGGTCCCGGACGCGGAAGAGGGAGTGCCCAAGAGGCCAAGGCCAAGGTTAAGTGTGAATGGGACTTAATAAGTCCAAAAGTTATGACCCTTGGGGCTCCCTTTGGGAGCCCCAACAAAAAAAAAATGATTTTGTGGGGGAGGGGGGGGGGGGGGGGGGGGACGCTGTTTTTTTTGTGTCATGTAGATGAAGTCGCCTTCTTGCCAATCATTGAAGGAGGCTATGGGGGCTGTACGCAACCCCCCCAACCAACTAGATGCATGATCTACACTTGATGTTCGCTCCCCATCAATCCAGACCGCACGTCAAATGGTTGCACAGTTGTGGAGATCAGATTTTAGTCTTTCTCTCTCCTCCCTCTCTCTCCTGCAAGGGGTAGTTTGTGCGTGTGAATAAGAATGAAGCCCGGTTGGTGAATGCTCATCTCCCGAGAGGTATCGGATTGCTTCCAAATCGAAGGTGGACTGAAGATAGTAGTATGGAGGTGGGCTTAGCATCAAACAGGGTCTGGTTTGCAGACCCACAACAAGTTTCAAAACACGAAATGATAAAAAATACGCGGTAATAGAAATTTTACAAAGAAAATGGCTCTTTTTTTCACATTTGATGGGATTACCAATGTTCTTATGGGCTAAAAATTGATGGACATGCTTTTTGCTGCTGTTTTTAGTCTTTCATAATAAAAAAATCAAAAAATATGCACTTAAAGTGTGGGAAATAAATGGGAAAAACCCGAAAAGCATGGTTTTTAGAGGAAAATTGGGGTTTTTGGGCTTAAATTCGGAAAAGCATGAAATAAAACACCAACAAAATCTACATGTTTGCTATTTAAAGACTCAAGAGCCATAGCTCTAAAATAATGCTAATTTTCTTCCATTTTTATTGATAATTAATAAGGAAAAATGGAGAAAAATACTTTTTAAAAGGGGGAAAAATAGGGAACGGACGAGGAAAATTATGGAAAATTATGGATGTGTCTGTGAGTGTATAATGAAGATAAATCATGAGGGTTTGCCTCAATTTATCCCTATTTATATGTTTTTTTGAGTATTTACAGCTATTTCGTGCGAAATACACATGAAATCACCCCTTTACCTATGCAACGAGGCAAAACCTTAAGTAGTAGGGGAGGAGGGAAGTTTGAGTGCTGAAATATAATATAAAATCTGATGTATTTTCTGAATCATTCATATAGGACGACGTTAATTTAAATAAAGGGAAGTACAGCATGAGTGTAAGGCTCGGTGTCTTCTCTCATCACAGCAATTATGCATTAGTGTATGGAAACATGAAAAAAATGGATTCACACAATGCACGAGGTTGTTTTCTCAATTGTTTGAGCACTTAATCATATACACATTTGCATCAAGAATCGTTAAAACGGTATCAATTACAAGCTCTTATATGCATAGCACTTGGTTTCTTTAGGACTTGACCCACGTAGAGAGAGTGAGCAACCCGACTATAGGTCTAGATGGTGGGTCCAAGGGGACGGATAAGTGAGGATCAGTGCATTCCTAGAATGATAAATATATTGGCACTAAGAGAGGAGTTTGTTTTGAATGTGTCTATATGTGGAAGTAGCGCATCGAGGGGCCAATCCCCAAGATGTAGGAGAGCTGCAATAGGGCCACGGCAATTAGCCGGTGGGGTGCCCTTGTGTCTGTTATTGTTGATATATGTATAATCTCCCTCTTAGGAGATGGGAAAGGAAACATTCGTTGAATTAAAGACTATAAACGTGCAGTGATTAGTGTTTAGGATAGTGTATCCCTTAACAGATGCTCCTGGCCCACCAGGCCATGTGGTGGGGTTGTCTGTTGAGGGCATGAGATCCGGCTAGTGCCTTAGCCAGTGCTGGCCCATTTTAGGTCCCATCAAATGCTACCATATGAAAGGGATGACCCCACCTACATGGCTTACCCAAGGTGCCGCAGCATGGATTTTGACCAAGGAAGCATGGCAAGAATGACTTCCCTTTGATCTACAATGTTAATGCTACCACTCTTGAAGAATGCTTGAACTTTGGAGCACAAGACATTTGACCTTCCATTACCCACTTTTTGAACAAGTTCATGGCATGCCGTGACCCCTCTTTTCTTACCACTTGTAATTACCTTTGTCTCTTGTGAATTCTACTAAGACAAAAACCAATAGCCTAAGAAGAGCACTTGCTATCCCTCTATTTTGATATCAATGTAGGGATAGACAGTTGTGCAATGCCTTGCCTAATGTTAAGGGATGCTCTCCTACCATCTTTTTGCATGAGCCTTTTAGAAGATATGAGTGATAGTAGGTTCTCAAAATGTAATCATCCTTTTCTCTCTACTACCCCTCTCAATGTAAGGATTAACCAAAAGGGCTACATGCAAAGCCATGCATTCTTGGGCAAATATCTAAGCACACGTAGAAATGTAACTACTAAAGAGCATCAAGAGGTTTAGTGTATCCTCCCAATACATCTTTTAAAAAAAGATAGAAAACAAAGAAAAGACCCACACAAAGAAAAAGAAAATCAGCAATGAGTTTTCCCATGTATATTAGAGTGCCAAAAATACTACACCTAGGGATTCTCAAGTTAGATGCATCTGATGGCCTCAGTCAGCCAACTCCAAGCCTAACGCCTTAACCCTTCCTATCTCCCCACTTCACACTTAGGGCACATCAAGGGTAGGATACACTTAGGGAGATTGTGCTCGCCTATGGTTAGACATGTCTCCCTAAATCACACCCACTACACCTCCCTTATATAAAAACTAGGTCCTCAAGTGTGGGACAGCATCATAGGCTTCCCTGAGATAGACACACCCCCACGTAGTGCACTTTCTTTTTCTTTTTTAGGTACATTCAACAATTGCAATCAATCACCAATATTAGAGGCCCCCGCTACCTAATCAAATCTATTCTTGGCCTCCACAATCTCTCATCCAATTTTGTGATGCTTCTTCTCCCTGTCCAATCTCCACAAAGCCCCATCACACAGATCCACATGAAAATCCTTCAAATACCTGAGTACTCACCAAAAAGTGCAATGAGTACCATGGGACTGGCACTCAGCTAGATGGGGATAATGTTAACCCTAGTGAAAAGAAAGCAAAAAGAAAATTTAAAAGACACACGACTGCGTTGAAGAAACAAGAGAAAAAAGGCCAAAAGTACAAGGACAACCTTAAAAGTTCAAGGCAAGCACAAAAGAGGAAAGGAACATTTTAAATATAAAAGCACACTCTAAATTCTTGTAAAGGAGCTCTAGGCTCTCTCCTGTGCAATTTGTAAATATAGACGGGCATGGGTGAAGGCATAATGTAAACAGGAAGGCAATAGAAAAAGAGGAGCTAGGCTAAAATGGCTGGGCATGAAAAAAGGGTATGGGTGATCAAAGGGCATTAGGGTTAGGGTTTTGTATAAAAGGAAAAAAGTGAATGAAGAAGCTCATTCTTGTGTGTGGCCAAAGCTAACTCTCTTCTTCTTCTTCTTCTTCTTCTTCTTCTTCTTCTTCTTGTTGCTTGTTTAAGCTTGTGCTTGAGAGAGGGAGTGTGAGGGAGTGAGTGTGTGAGGGTGAGGGACCAAGGTGGAGAAGCTCTCCATCTTCTCCTCTATTTTTCTCTTCTTTTGTTATCTTTTCTTGTCTCATTTAGCAATGGATCTTGAGGATTGAGCTTGCACCTTGGATTGTGGAGCCGTCGAAGTGCTTGAGGGAGGAGGCAACTCAATGGAGC
Source organism: Lygodium microphyllum (assembly GCF_053477565.2). NCBI lineage: Eukaryota > Viridiplantae > Streptophyta > Polypodiopsida > Schizaeales > Lygodiaceae > Lygodium > Lygodium microphyllum. The sequence goes on along the minus strand of NC_141141.1, from coordinate 2,492,044 downwards.
ATAGAGGTAAGCTCACTACACTCGTAAGTGTGAGAGGGTGTACGGCTATGTGAGAGATAGCCATTGCACTTGGCTTGAAACGCTTGAAACAATAAGTGATCCATGGGTCTTGGTTGTCGAGCGAGAAGATCCCACAACCCCAATTTCACTTCTTCATGGATAAGCAAGGAAATCAATTCATTAAAATTGAGCATTTCAGCCTTGGGCTGAAATTGATGTATTGAAGGACTTATATTCATGCCCTAGACAATTCAAGATCATAGCCACCAAATCCTCATCATCTACCTCAATCCCAATGTACACTAGTTGATCCGCAATAGTCTTTATCTTAGTAGTCCTAAGGAACGAACTATCCTTTCTTGTCTATTGTATTAAACTTTTGCATCAACTAAATTTTTTTGGCACTAGTAGTAGTACCATAGTATCTCATCATAATATTCCATGCATCCTTTGGTGAGTCGCAATTCATATTTTCATAGCCATAGTATAAAAAATACCTAAGGATAGTCAATGTATTACCCTTTGAGCTCTCTCAGTCTATGCTTGATGTGCCCTTAGCTGATTAGGAGCTGCATTCTTATCAAGGAGTTTGGGCTTAGCCTTTACACCCATAATCAAGTCCTAGTGGATTGTGCAGCTGTCGGAGTGCTTGAGGGAGGAGGCAACTCAATGGAGCATAGAGGTAAGCTCACTACACTCGTAAGTGTGAGAGCATGTACGGCTATGTGAGAGATAGCCATTGCACTTGGCTTGAAACGATAAGTGATCCATGGGTCTTGGTTGTCGAGCGAGAAGATCCCACAACCCCAATTTCACTTTGTCATGGATAAGCAAGGAAATCAATTCATTAAAATTGAGCATTTCAGCCTTGGGCTGAAATTGATGTATTAAAGGACTTATATTCATGCCCTAGATAATTCAATATCATAGCCACCAAATCCTCATCATCTACCTCAGTCCCAATGTACACTAGTTGATCCGCAATAGTCTTTATCTTAGTAGTCCTAAGGAACAGACTATCCTTTCTTGTCTATTGTATTAAACTTTTGCATCAGCTAAATTTTTTTGGCACTAGTAGTAGTACCATAGTATCTCATCATAATATTCCATGCATCCTTTGGTGAGTCACAATTCATATTTGCATAGCCATAGTATAAAAAATACCTAAGGATAGTCAATGTATTACCCTTTGAGCTCTCTCAGTCTATGCTTGATGTGCCCTTAGCTGATCAGGAGCTACATTCTTATCAAGGAGTTTGGGCTTAGCCTTTGCACCCATAATCAAGTCCCAGTAACCCTTACCAATGAGAAAGTCCTCCATCCTAAACTTCTAGATAGCATAGTTACTATTATTAAGTTTCTCCCACTATTTGAGTTATGTTATCAGTCTTGTTTGCATTTTCCATCTCTGCAACTCTGTGTATTCAATCTAGTTTGAATTAGACATTGCATGACTCCCTATAGACCAAGTAAGTTGTGTATGACAATTTCAATCCAAACATCTCTAATAGTAAATCTCTACAATAATCAATGTTTTTTAGCTCATAGATATGTCCAAAAACATCCCCAATCATGTGGTAAAACATCTAGATGCAATAGCATTCCAAGTATGTAATATTTACAACATATAGTTCATATAGGTGTGTTCCAAAAAAAATTATGACAAACAACAGTCTATAAGTAATCAACAGTAAATTTTTTGTGTAAAGTGAATTATTTTTAGCTCAAAACAACCTCAAAACATCTCTAACATGTATCATAACCCTCCTCGTTCAAAGCATGTACATATAAGCATCAATAATGGTTCATATGACAAGCTTCTTATAGGTTGTAAATAGACAACCCACTATATAACTAGCAATAAAACCATTCCAGATTTGATCATTCAATGCTCATTGTAACTCATAAACCATTTTCCATTCATGTAGCAAGTTCCTAGTATTAGCAGACAATAACGACAATGACCAAGCAAAGACAAAGCTTCAAGTTTCCAAGCATTCACTGTCATACATTCAGGATGGTTTTCAACCTGCAATTTTTAGATCTATAAATGCCCTTTGAATGGTGTATTTTAGTTCACTTTTAATCATGCCAAGTGTACACAATTGTAGGAATATGCATTGCCAAGCATATCTCAAACAATCTCATATTCAGGTAGCAATCTATAAGTATTTACATGTACCATACAAGCTCTAGGAATTCAATTGTGGGCTGAATACACTCAAACTAGCTTTTGGCCTACCCTCACTTTTCAAATTTGAGAATTAACCTCTCCAAAGCCATGCCTAAATGCATAAAATCAATGCCATAACATTTTCCAAGCATCCATTGATGATTTAGTGTGCCAAGGCTGCCACTTGATGGGTTGAATACACCAAATTTTAACACCAGAGATCATGTGCAAATTTTTTGGGCCACATTGATGTCCAGGCTCAAAATGAGGGGCTACTAATGTTGTTCTCAAAGGTGCAAGTGATGCTTGCTTAATATACCTTCCAATTTAGCTCTATAAGCTTCATGGCCTCAAGCATATAGTTCATGAATACTCAAGTCAAACATGGCTAGATTCTCCCAAAGTGTGAGAAGCCAAAAATAGATGCATTTTACCCTATTTATATTTTTTGATATGTTGCCATTCTTGATGTTAGTGCTCATCAACATGAGCTCATTAATATGGCAAGAAATCCCTTAGAAAGCCTCACTAGGATCAGGTCAACTCAGACACAATATACATACCAATGGGTGTAGGCTATGACTTCCAAGTGCAGAACCACTTGAGTCTTTCCTCTTCAAGCTCCATCTCCTCCAACTCCAATGCCATGCTCCTACTCAATGCCTAGCTTCCAAGCTTCCAAGCTTCATAAACTCATGGGGTCATGGGGTCATGGCTCTAATACCATGTTAAAAAGATGAGAGTGAGAGATAGGGGAAAAAAAGAGCATACAACTCTTAGATATGTTCTTCATTATTCATCATGCATACGAAGTGACTAACGCAATACATGAACTAGGTCTAAGTGACCAAAGTAAGTAACCAGTGACTAGCTATGGTTAAGTCAAGTACTAACTCATTGAAGAGACACACACATGCTGAACATCTACACATATAGCTACCATGTTGTTAGATAGTGGTAGATGGGTAGGTAAGCTTGAGTGTCTCAACAATTAAAACAAGGGTATACAAAAGGGATTTTCATGAGCCTTGTGTTGAACCCACGTAATAGACCTACATATTCATAAGTGACCCCTTCAAGGATGATCCATGAAGTAGGTGCATTAGCATGATGATCGATTCCATGAGGACCATTGGGGTGTTTAATGAACCATGATTCATTCATGCATTAGGTTGTTATACATATATACTATAATATAAATCAAAGGTTTGCTAGATCTATGCCCAAGCCTACATCACCACTATGAGATGTTTCTAAGCCTCCATAAATTTAAAAACTCCAACTAATAAAAAAATTAAAACAAAGTGCCTTGTCGTTCTATATTCAAATATTGTAGATGTAGAATCATCTATATTGGTTTGTATGTAACTCTTATTAAAATGTTGCATTCAATGGATTTTCTAGGTCATGCCAATTCTTCCTTACAAAAAATATTGAAACGGGTTGGTTCTGGCAATAGAACATATTAGAAGTGAAATGAGTAGGCTTTTTTAAAACCTATCACTTTTGCCTTGCATGTGCACGTGTTGAGATATTAGCAATCACACCTAATGTAGCCTATTTGTATGAGGCAGTTTGGGATGAAGACGTGTAGGCTGCAGGAACCCCATATACATAGAAAGGGAAAACTGTATCCATCCAAAAAAGCATTGTACTTGACTACCACTTTTCATATGAATGAATACATGATGATGCTTTTCTTTATCAGTTAGTTTCATTCTTGTAATTGTCAATCTAATACACAAGATTGTGTTTATGAGTCCAAGCTTCAATCTTGGAACCTAATTCACTTATGTAACAGTCAAGTCCAGTGTCTCTATCATCATGATTTCATTCTTCTTTTCCCATCCACCATAGCTCACTGCCATGTCCTAGATCCCGCACATTTCCACATGGTATCAGAGCCCAACCGGGCATGGCACTACTTCTCCATCCTCTCTTGGTTCCTCTCAATCTCTGCCTAGCTCAAATCTAGCTCAGGATCAGTGTATGACTTCTTTACTCAACTTCATCTTTAGCCAAGCTTGTGGCAGCCATAGCCAAACATCACATAGCTGTGATTGAGCCCCTGGATCTCACACTGTAAGCCATTTCAGCTCAAGATGTCTTTTGAGAATCTCTTCATCACCTCAAAGCGCAGCTCCCCAGTACATCACAGTTGAACATTACTGATCATTTGAGCCAGTATTTCAAAAATTGGACATCGCTGCCCGTTTTTGTGCCTGTGTTGTTCATATCGTCAAATCTCCCTCTATGTGATGCCATACTCTCTGCGATCTTAGGGAAATTCAAGCCCACCTTATAAGTCTTCCACCCACCAGAAATCTTCCAAAATAATTGCTTGTATACGCTATTGTAAATGAAAAATCGGTCACTTGTCTGTGTTAGAAAACCTAGTCCTCCATAGCCATTTCACTTCAAGCTTTTCTCTCTCTTCTGACACTCAAACCAACCTACTACCACTTTGATTCACTAACTTAATCAATAAAAAACATCAAGGAGAAGACATTTGTGAAGTATTTGGAAGACTTGGAATATTCAATCAAATATCATCATCAAGATCCTCTTCCATCTCATTCTTCTCACTCCATTGAAATTTTGCCACTCTGATCTGAGCTCCCAACTGAGTTTCAAGCAATGATTCAAGTGTTTTACCCGCAATATTTTTCCATCACACAAGCAAGAAGGGGACTCAAGCAACCAATTCATGATGCAAAGCAACAACAAGCATCAAGAATCATCATCTTCAAACCATAGTATCTCTTGATACTAATTCAATGCTTCTTGGCACTTTTTCTCTTTAGCACATTCAAGAATCAACTCACTACTGATTTATCTCTAATTTGAAGCTCATACTCAATGACTAAAATGAAGTTTCTCATATGGGCGCATGCTATCAAGGGTGACACAACTACCATTATTACTCACTTGTACTATGTAGAAGATGTTACTGTGTCTATAAGAAGACATGGAGCTACCTCTATCCAAATGCCATCAATGTATCCATTTGAAGACCTTGAAGACATGAAAGTGAAAAAGTTTGAATACATTTTCACTGCCTCAAATATTGTACCTTTGCTTGAGGGGGACCATAAAGACAAGAACCAGATGACTAATGCAAGCAAAGTCCATGAAAATGATGACCATAAAGGAAAGATCAAAGAGAAATTGAATAAGAAGAAGAAAAAAAAAATCATGGAGACTTTGAACTGGCAAGCAAAGTGAACAGCAAGTACATGATCAAAAAGAGCAAGCTAGACTACTCCGACAAGAAGACCTACAATGAATTGAAGATCTATGTCAAAAGTAATGCTGAAAACTGCAAGGGCTTGCTAGTTCTTGATCCTATTTTTTACTGACTTTTTTAGCCGTGTAATTTCTATCCCAAATGTCTTTATCATAAGCTTGTAAACTCCTCATGTAGCCTGCACACTACAGCCTCTACACACTTAGTGAGGCCTTGTAACAGCCTCTAGCTTTATATGGTTGTTTTTTTCTTCCATGTCTACACTTAGCAAGGTTCTACTCACGACAGCCTCTGTATACTTTGTGTCTTTTTTTGTTGTGATTGAGGAAGAGTGTTGAGATATTAGCAATCACACCTAATGTAGCCTCTTTGTATGAGGTAGTTTGGGATGAAGACATGGAGGCTGCAGGAACCCCATATACATAGAAAGGGAAAATTGTATCCATCCAACAACTATAAAGCATTGTACTTGACTACCACTTTTCATATGAATGAATACATGATGATGCTTTTCTTTGTTAGTTAGTTTCATTCTTGTACTTGTCAATCTAATACACAAGATTGTGTTTATGAGTCCAAGCTCCAATCTTGGAACCTAATTCACTTGTGTAACAGTCAAGTCTAGTGTCTCTGTCATCATGAGTTCATTCTTCTTCTTCCATCCACCATAGCTCACTGCCATATCCTAGATCCCGCACATTTCCACAGCACGCACATGCACATATACAAGCACATGCACATGCACAAGCACACACACGCGCACACACACACGCACATGCACACACACATGCACACACGCACACCCACACATAGAGTACACTTACACTAATGATCTTATTCACTCTCTGCTATAACATATTCTATTCTCCTTGAGTTCTAGCCATCTTGACTAGTGTATCTAGTAGTTACAAAATTTGATGATGATGTTTTTTTTTTCACTTTCTCTCCCTCTTGCTCTCTATTTGGCGTGTCTAGTGGGGTCAAAGTAGACACTAATGAATTTTAAGGTGACTTAGAGGTTCTGTAATTAGGAATTTTAACTAATATTCCCTCAAAAAAGTGCTACCCAATAAAGTTTTTATAAATATATCCAAACATTTTTTCACTTAACATTTTATAAACCTACTTTTCAAAAGGTATCCATTCATATAATATGATAGGGTTTGGATCAGGGAGGAAGTAGATACATAGAAGATCCTTTTGCCTTAGGAATCTTAATGTTTGGATCATGGAGCATGAAGTTATATAGAAGGGTCTTCTTTTCATTGGGAATATTTCTTAGGGGTTAAAGGCCACTCATGCCTAGCCACCTACATTTAACTTGGATACTTATTGTTTGCACACTTGTACATTGTAGGTAGTGGCCTCCCATCATTATCACTTTATTTTTTCTATGACAATAGAATAAGGGAAGGCAGGCCATACATTTTTAACTGTTGGAGTCCACACACACACACACACACACACACACACACACACACACACACACACACACACACACACACACACACACATTGTACACTTAGCCTAATGATCGTATTCACCCCATCTTATAGGATACTCTATTCTTGTTGAGTTCTATCCAAGTTGGCTAGTGTATTGAGTAGTTACCAAAGTTGATGATGATGCTTTTTTTTCCACTTTCTATCCCTCTTGCTCTCTATTTGGAGCATGTAGGTGGGGTCAAAGTAGACACTAATAATTTTTAAGGTGATTTAGAGGTTCTTGTAAGGAATTTTAACTAGTATTCCCTCAAAGAAGTGCCACCTAATAAAATTTTTACAAATATATCCAAAACGTTTTGTACTTAATATTTTATGAACATACTCTTCAAAAAGTATGCATTCATATAATATGATGGGGTTTGGATTAGGGACAAAGAAGATACATAGAAGATCCTTTTTTTCTTAACAATCTTAATGTTTGGATCATGGACCATGAAGATATATAGAAGGGTCTTCTTTTCCTTGGGAATCTTTCTTAGGGGTTAAAGGCCACTTGTGCCTAGCCACCTACATTTAACTTGGATACTAGTTTATGCACACTTGTAATTGTAGGTGGTGGCCTCCCATCATTGTCACTTTATTTTTTCTATGACACTATAGTAAGGAAATATTAGTTACACATTTTTAACTATTGGAGTCTCCACATATCATTTGTGTGTGTATATGTGTGTCTCACTAAATATACTCAACTAGACATGAGGATAAGAAGTAGGCAAAATATACTCATCAAAGTTGTACTCCAATTCATTTATCTCCTCAATCTTGAGAACAAAATTTGTGATACTACCATCAGTTGAAGTCTTAGCATTATCATGTGGTTCTCTCTTGCCTTTATCTCACCTATCTTGACATATTTTATGGCACTATGGCCAAATATAGATGTAGTGTCCCCAATAATGACATGTAAGATATGATTTTGGCCATGAGATTTACTCTAGCCTTACCCATGAGATCTAGATTTTGAACGGCCCTATTGTGATAGACCTACATATTCATGAGTGATCCCTTCCAGGATGACGCATGAACTAGGTACATTAGCATGATGTTTGATTCTATAAGGATTACTATTGGGGTGCTTTAATGGACCATGATTCATTCATGCATTAGGTTAGTATATATCTATATTATAATATAAATCAAAGGTCTGCCAAAACCTATGCCCAAGCCTGCATGATAACAATGAGATGTTTCTAAGCCCCCCTAAATTTTAAAAATTTTATTAATGAAAATATCAAAACAAAGTACTTTGTCTTTCTATCTTTGAATACTGTAGATGTAAAATCATCTATATTGATTTGTATGTAACTCTTGTCAAAATGTTGCATCCAATGGATTTGCTAGGTCATGTAAATTCTTTTTTGCCATGTTTTCCACACATATAGAGATTGCACACTTACCCTAATGATCTTACTCAGGCCATGATATAGCATACTCTATTCTCGAGTTCCATCCATGTCGGCTAGTGTATCTAGTAGTTACAAAATTCGATGATGATGCTTTTTTTTCCTCTTTCTCTCCCTCTTGCTCTCTATTTGGAATGTCTAGTGGGGTCAAAGTAGACACAAACAGATTTTAAGGTGACTTAGAGGTTCTTATAATAAGGAAGTTTAACTAGTATTCCCTCAAAAAGGTGCCACCAAATAAAATTTTTACAAATATATCTAGAAAAATTTACACTCGCTATTTTATGAATATGCTCTTCAAAATGTATCCATTCATATAATATGATGGGGTTTGGATCAAGGATGAAGAAGATACATAGAATATCCTTTTTGCCTTAGGAATCTTAATGTTTGGACCAATGGCTATGAAGATATATAGAAGGCTCTTCTTTTCCTTGGGAATCTTTCTTAGGGTTAAAGGCCATCTTTGCCTAGCCACCTACATTTAACTTACACTTACTATTTGCACACTCATACATTGTAGGTGGTGGTGTAACTAGTATTCCCTAAGAAAAGTGCCATCGAATAGAATTTAAAAAATAAATTAAAAAATTTTGCACTTAACATTTTATGAACCCACTCTTCAAATGGTATCCATTCATATAATATGATGGGGTTTGCATTAGGTACGAAGAAGATACATTGAAGATCCTTTTTTCCTTAGGAATCTTAATGCTTGGTTTAGGGACCATGAAGATATATAGAAGGGTCTTCTTTTCCTTGGGAATCTTTGCTACAAGTTAGAGGCCACTTGTGCCTAGCTGCCTATATACTTGTACATTATAAGTGGTGGCTTCCCATCATTATCACTTTATTTTTTCTATGATAATAAAATAATGAAAGATAGGCCACACATTGTAAGTGGTGGAATCTTGAGATACCATCTTTCTTACACACACACACAAAATATACTCAACTAGACATGAGGAGTAGAAGTAGGAAAAATATACTCATCAAACTTGTACTCCAATGCATTTATCTTCTCAATCTTGACATCAAACTTTGTAATGCTACAATGATTCAAAGTCTTAGCATTATCATGTGATTTTCTTTTGCCTTTATCTTGCTTATCCTAGTGAATTATATGGCATTGTGGCCATATATAATTGTAGGGTCCGTAATATTGACATGCAAGAGATGATTTTGGGCGATGTGATTTACTCTAGTGTTGCCCATGACATCTAGATTTTGAGCCTAGCACTATTGTGATAGACCTACATATTCATAAGTGACACCTTCAAGGATGATGCATGAATCATGTACATTAGCATGATGGTCGATTCTATGAGGATTACTATTAGGGTGCTTTAATGGACCATGATTCATTCATGCATTAGGTTACTATACATCTATACTATAATATAAATCAAAGGTCTGCCAAACCTATGCCCAAGCCCACATGACAACTATGAGATGTTTTTAAGCCTCCATAAATTTAAAAACTTTGATTAACGAAAAAATCAAAACAAACTACCTTGTCTATCTATATTCAAATATTGTAGATGTAGACTCATCTATATTGATTTGTATGTAACTCTTGTCAAAATGTTGCAGCCAACGGATTTGCTAGGTCATGCCCATTCTTCATTACAAATAACCTTGAAATGCATTGATTTTGATAATAGAACATATTAAAATTGAAAGGATTAGCCTTGTTTTTAGTCTATTGCACACACACACGCACACACGCACACACGCACACACGCACACACGCACACACGCACACACGCACACACGCACACACGCACACACGCACACACGCACACACACACACACACACACACACACACACACACACACACACACACACACACACACACACACACACACACACACACACACACACACACACACACACACACACACACACACACACACACAATACACTTATGCTAATGAGCTTATTAACTCTACGTTATAGCATACTCTATTCTCCTTGAGTTCTATCCATCTCGACTAGTGTATCTAGTAATTACCAAATTTGATGATGATTCTTTTTTTTCCACTTTCTCTCCCTCTTGCTCTCTATTTGGAGCATGTAGGTGGAGTCAAAGTAGACACTAATAAAATTTAAGGTGATTTAGAGGTCTTGTAAGGAATTTTAACTATTGTTCCCTCAAAAAAAAGTTACATAGAATAAAAGTTTTACAAATATATCCAAAACATTTTGCACTTAATATTTTAAGAACTCACTCTTCAAAAGGTATCCATTCATATAACATAATAGGGTTTGGATTAGGAATGAAGAAGATATATTAGGAATCTTAATATTTGCATGAGGGACAACAAAGATATATAGAAGGGTCTTATTTTCCTTGGGAATCTTTGTTAGGGGTTTAAGGCCACCTATACCTAGCCACCTACATTTAATGTGAACTAGGGGTTAAATACCCACTCACATTGGCCAGGGTATATATGGTGTAGGAGAACTAGATTAGGGCATCCAAACATAATCAAGAATTGACTATTCACCTTCTCCTTCAGCTTCCATGGCTTCCTTCCTTCTTCTACCCTTTTTCATGTCTTTCTTAGGGGATCCTATGGATCCTAACACATATAGGACCATCATGATTGGGCCAGTTTTGTCCAAACTTTATGGCACGGTGATGGAGGAGGAGCTCAGCACGCTGGCAGAGAGAGAGTGCATGCGCACACCCGGACAGGCAACATCTTCACTCTCTGTTGTCCGATCGACCAGACACGAGTGAAGAAACAGAGATTGTACTGTTGCTTTGTGGATTTCCGCACCAGGGATTACAGTAGCATTTATTAGCATTGAATGATTTTTGCATATAGAGAGGCATGACAGTGAACCTTGGTAAAACCAAGGTTCTTATGTTCCATACATCAGCTCAGATACGCAGACAGAGTATTTTCATGGCAGCAAGAGGGAGTTTTGAGGTCACTGGATCATATGTATATTTGGGAGTCACCTTTACAACAGCTTTAGGGACTTTCTCGATGACACATGCAGCTTGTGACCGCCTCACTAGAGGATACTCAGCATTGGCTCTTATGGAGTGACAGTGTCATTAGGCACATTTCCAGGAGCCCCGCACCAAGGGGTGGATCTTTGATACTATAGTCACTCCAGCACTGATGTATGGAGCAGCTATATGGGGGCCAGGCCTTGCCAATTATGTATGGACATTGATGGAGAGACCTTAGGTGATCATGATATCTAGATTGATTCGCAGCAAGGCCTCAGTCCCACATGACATTGTGCGAGCAGAGCTTGCCACACCGCCCATGCTAGTCAAGGCATTATTTCAGACAGTCTACTTGCTACACAGATTTCAGGATATGGACAGAGATCGCATTGCATATAGAGCATATATGGCATCTCAGGAGATGGCTCAAGCGGGGGATACCACATCATGGTATGCACAGATCAGGTTTGACAGACATGGGCTGGACATTGATAGACTCCCACCTCTTCTATATGATACTCAGGCTCCCACTTACACCCTCTCTCTCTCTTTGAGAGGAACAGAGTCATCAGACAGGAGATATGGCATATTTATATACAGAGGACATGGGACAGCCCTGTACAGCCACTGCCATCGAAGATTGCACATTATTATACACAGTTCTTGAGGATATCAGAGCAGCGATTCATAGAGGTTCCGAGATATATGCAGATCTATATGCCACATCGATTGAGAGTTCTTATTGGACAGCTCAGGGTATCATCACATCAGCTTATGATTGAGAGTGGCAGAGCTAGTGGCATCCCGCGGGAGGAGAGGATATGCCCCCTTTGCAGATCAGAGGTGGAGAGTGAGGAGCATTTTGTTCTCAGATGCTCGGCATACTCAGAGTTGAGATCTAGATACACATTGAGCAGCTCACTTCAGGGATGTATGACTGATATGGATCAGAGATCATTTGGCCGTTTTTTGGGAGAGGCATGGCACATCAGAGAGCAGAGCACACAGCGGGTCCGAGTCAGAGAGGGGCCCACCCAGACAACTATTACACAGCTCTTTCAGATAGACAGAGTGAGAGCTACTATACCAGCCTCCAGCCAGACCTCTGCGCTCACACTACAGCAGGCTGAGGACCAGCGTACCCGACACCGCACGAGGATCCGTGGGTTTCGGACCCCACAGCCACACCGACAGGAGATCCGGAGGATTCTTGATCTACATCGACAGCAAACGGAGACCCAACGACACTCGACACATTGGATCTCAGATCTCCAGTTTGCTCTTTCTCCACCGCCGATGTACCACATCCTGCATCCAGGAGGGATCACCTGCTATTAGCAACTTTGACGACTGCTACTACATCCCAGGATAGTATATCTCCCTGCTTCTGCTACATATACACATCGCACCACTTTATCACAGTCGACAGTTGTTCCCCTATCACAGCCGACATTTGTTCCCCTTTTGTAGCCATTATTTGGAGTACCAGAGCTACATACGCACATACACATACACGACACTTATCACACTCACAGCATTGTATTTTCAGTTTCCAATTTTTAGCTTTTCATTCAGCCCTTTTATTTTGTATAGCTAGACCTCATCAGTTGTATCACAGTTTGTCTCATGGGCCAGTTTTGATATTTAGAAGACGTTAATATAACTTTCTTTCTTTCTTTCTTTCTCTCCTCTTCTACTCTCTCTCTCTCTCTCTCTCTCTCTCTCACATTGGCTCCACTCATTGCTCACCTCTTTAACCGTGCATTGTCTGAGGGGTTCCCTGACTCGTGGACAGAGCACACCATTGTACCTATCCACAAGTCAGGGGATCCTATGGATCCTAACACATATAGAACCATCATGATTGGGCCAGTTTTGTCCAAACTTTATGGCACGGTGATGGAGGAGGAGCTCAGCACGTTGGCAGAGAGAGAGTGCATGCGCACACCCGGACAGGCAGGGTTCAAACGGTCATTTTCTACCATAGACCACATCTTCACTCTCCGTTGTCTGATCAACCAGACACGAGTGAAGAAACAGAGATTGTACTGTTGCTTTGTGGATTTCCGCAAAGCCTTTGACACGGTTCCGAGAGAGAGGCTTTTCAGACGCCTACTTGATCTGGGGGTGGATGATGACATGATGTGGGGTATTTATGCACTATATGAGCGGGTTACTGGCAGAGTCAGATGTCCAGGAGGTATATCAGATCCCCTTGTGAGCACCATTGGTGTGAAGCAAGGATGCCCACTCTCACTAACTCTATTTGGGCTATACATTGATGAGATAGAAGAGTTCATTCAACAGCGAGCCGGTGGAGGTATAGATCTCAGTGGAGCCACAGTTCATATCTTACTATATGCAGATGACATTGTGTTGGTCTTAGACTTAGCTCAGGGATTACAGCAACATTTATTAGCATTGGATGATTTTTGCATATAGAGAGGCATGACAGTGAACCTTGGTAAAACCAAGGTTCTTATATTCCATACATCAGCTCAATTACGTAGGCAGAGTATTTTCATGGCAGCAGGAGGGAGTATTGAGGTCACTCGATCATATTTATATTTGGGAGTCACCTTTACAGCAGCTTCAGGGACTTTCTGGATGACACAGGCAGCTCGTGACCGCCTCACTAGAGGATACTAAGCATTGGCTCTTATGGAGCAACAGTGTCATCAGGCACATTTCCAGGAGCCCCGCACCAAGGGGTGGCTCTTTGATACTCTAGTCACTCCAGCACTGATGTATGGAGTAGCTATATGGGGGCCAGGCCTTGTCGATTATGTATGGACATTGATGGAGAAACCTCAGGTGATCATGATATCTAGATTGATTCGCAGCAAGGCCTCAGTCCCACATGACATTGTGCGAGCAGGGCTTGCCACACCGCCCATGCTAGTCGAGGCATCATTTTAGACAGTCTGCTTGCTACACAGATTTCAGGATATGGACAGAGATCGCATTGCATATAGAGCATATATGGCATCTCAAGAGATGGCTCAAGCGGGGGATACCACATCATGGTATGCACAGACTAGAGCTTGGTTTGACAGACATGGGCTGGACATTGATAGACTCCCACCTCTTCTATATGATACTCAGGCTCCCACTTACACCCTCTCTCTCTTTGAGAGGAACAGAGTCATCAGACAGGAGATATGGCATATTTATATACAAAGGACATGGGTCAGCCCTGCATAGCCACTACCATCGAAGATGGCACATTATTATAGACAGTTCTTGAGGATATCAGAGCAGGGATTCATAGAGATTCCGAGATATATGCAGATCTATATGCCACATCAATTGAGAGTTCTTATTGGACAGCTCATGGTATCATCACATCAGCTTATGATTGAGAGTGGCAGAGCCAGTGGCATCCCGCGGGAGGAGAGGATATGCCCCCTCTGCAGATCAGAGGTGGAGAGTGAGGAGCATTTTGTTCTCAGATGCCCGGCATACTCAGAGTTGAGATCTAGATACACATTGAGCAGCTCACTTTAGGGATGTATGACTGATATGGATCAGAGATCATTTGGCCGTTTTCTGGGAGAGGCATGGCACATCAAAGAGCAGAGCACACAGCGGGTCCCAGTCAGAGAGGAGCCCACCCAGACGACTATTACACAATTCTTTCAGACAAACAGAGTGAGAGCTACTGTACCAGCCTCCAGCCAGACCTCTGGGCTCACACTACAGCAGGCTGAGGATGAGCGTACCCGACGCCGCACGAGGATTCGTGGGTTTTGGACCCCACAGCCACACCGACAGGAGATTCGGAGGATTCTTGATCTACATCGACAGCAGATTGAGACCCCACGACACTCGACATATTGGATCTCAGATCTCCAGTTTGCTCTTTCTCCACCGTCGATGTACCACATCCTGCATCCAGGAGGGATCACCTGCTATTAGCGACTTCGATGACTACTACTACATCCCAGGATAGTATATCTCCCTGCATCTGCTACATATACACATCACACCACTTTATCACAGCCGACAGTTGTTCCCCTATCACAGCCAACATTTGTTCCCCTTTTGTAGCCATTATCTGGAGTACCAGAGCTACATACGTAGATACACATACACGACACTTATCACACTCACAGCACCGTATTTTCAGTTTCCAGTTTTTAGCTTTTCATTCAACACTTTTATTTTGGATAGCTGGACCTCATCAGTTGTATCACAGTTTGTCTCATAGGCCAGTTTTGGTCTTTAGAAGACGTTCATATAACTTTCTTTCTTTCTTTCTTCTCTCTCTCTCTCTCTCTCGTTCACTCTCCTCTCTCCTCTTAACTTCATTCATTACAAGTGGTATCAGAGCTTCAGGCTTTGGTCCTTTTCCCCTTTCCTCTTTCTCTATCTAGTTTCCTTTTCAAATCTAAAAAACCTAGTTACTCAGGTCATGGCTTCCTTCCTCCTTCTCCCCTTTTTCCTGCCTTTCTCTCTCCTCTTCTAGTCTTCCTCTTTCTTCTCTCTCTCTCTCTCTCTCTCTCTCTCTCTCTCTCTCTCTCTCTCTCTCGCTGTGCTCATTCTCCTCTCTCCTCTCAACTTCATTCATAATAAGTGGTATCAAAGCTTCAGGCTTTGGTCCTTTTCCCCTTTCCTCTTTCTCTATCTAGTTTCCTTTTCAAATATAAAAACCCTAGTTACTTAGGACATAGGTACAAATACAGTAGGTAGGACTACAGTTAGTTACAGCTTTCTTGAAGTAAGCAAGAGCTTGGCTAGAGCTTCTAATACATTTGGAGGTAAAATTGTTAACTTAGAAGGCCATCATTCTTTCCCATGCAACTTTTAGAGATTCTTGAACAAAGTTGGAGGATCATTAGTTAGAGGAAGGAAAAAATCCAATTTATTTTTTGCTTTAGCCCCTTTTCTCACTCTTCTCATGCAAGAGAACCCATGGCTACTTAGGAGAGAATACCCCATTTCTTCCCTAAAGCAACCCTTAATGTTCCCAATTGAGATCACAAGAGTTTCCCCTTCTTCCCTAGGACCAAGATAAACAACCTTGTCTAGGGTTGTTACCAAGAAGTGTCCCAGGGAATAGCCTGCATAATTGTGGCACATTTTGTGTGGCTATCCCTTGGCCTTCATGCCCCATTTCTTAGGGTCGTTGCTAAGAATTTTCCTAGGGAATAGCTTGCATAATTGTAGCAAATTGTGTGCAGCTGTCCCTTGGGTGTCCCATTTCTAGCACTTGTCACCTCCTTTGATGGTTCTCCATGGCTCAAGCAATCATCCTTCCCCTTTTGGATTAGATATTGGGGCCCTTATTCCCTAATATTTGAGTTTTCCTCTCTTACAAACCCTAGTTCACTATTGTACCCTACTTTGATTAGCCATTAAAGCTTAGCTCAATCTTTCCCACCTCCAAAATTTTAGCCCTTAGGAGCTCCTTCAATGATTCTTGACCTCACCTATCTGGATTGAAGACATGGAGCTCAACATGCAGGGATTTTGTGTGGGTAGCCATGAAAGCTCCATTTAAGCTTCCTATTCTTGAAGAGAAAGCTTGAGAATAAGCACAAGATTCCCCACCACGGGAGAAAGCATCAAATCCTTGTGGATTTTACTCATTGGAGAAATCATGAATTCCTTGAGGATTTAATCATTGGAGTGATCTACTCACCGAGGCTGACTTAATGGAGAAGTTGTCATCATTGCAGGATCATTCTTCATCCATCTACTTCAAACACTGACGAGGTATGTGAATTCAAACATGGGCTGACTTAATGGAGAACTTGGTATCATCGTGAGATCGTGCTTCATCCATCTACTTCAAATAATGAATAGATATGCCAATTCAATATTAATCTCTCATTCTAATCCACTTGTTGAGCTTAGTCCCTTTGTTGGAGAGATTAAGGATGAACATTTCCCTTTGAGTAGAGTCCTTCATTGCATGTATACTACCCACATGGAATCAATAATCTATTGCTCCCCATTTGCTTCCCAATATATCATAAAAAATCTTCTTGATTGGTTTTTGGTGACTAACACTTATTTGGTTATGTGTGGATAATAAGCCATTGTAAAAGGGTAAGTGGTAGTGAGTGAGTCACTCAACTGCCAAGGTAAGCCCCACCCAAGCTCTTGTCCAATCCTTGCACCTCATGAAAAGACACAATGTTTATTTTCCAATGCATATCATGTTGGGTGCTTCATTAATAATTTCTACCATGTAGTTGAGGAAAAAGGACGATGCCAAGCAAGGTGGTAAGCCAAAAGGGAGGTGACCCTCCCTTACCACTTAAGACCTCAAAGGGGTACGCAACCCAACCCGAGGGGGAACTTTGCCTACCTCATGGTGGTCTGGAGCCTAATACGTGTATGCAAGTGCAAGTAAACTTTATGATCATCCCATTCCCAATGAGATACCCCCTAATTGGATAGAATCTTAGTGATCAAGTCACCCATGTATGGCATTTGACATATATGCAATCAATGTAAGATGTATAACACTAAGGCCTACTTATGCAGTGATGGAAGAGGAAGTGGATACATCAATGTACTTAGTATCGTGCTCAATATTCTTAGGATATTTCTTATTATGATTCTCAAGCTCCTTAGCCCATGATCCACACATATAGTGCGTGTGAAGATTAGGACACACAATTTTTTAGTTACATGCACTCAAGAATAGTCACATAAAGCTTGTTGTAGTGAGTTCTATGTTGCATCTAGGAGTGAATCCTATAGCTCCTATCAAAGAGGGATTTTTCCCCTTTGATTTGAATTAAAAATCTCCCCAATCAGATCTATGATCTAAAAGATATGGCCATTTTTGTGCACTGAGATCATTTTCTATCAAGAATATTAACTCTAGGATAGGCATAGAAATCCAATTGCAGAGTTCTCCAATCATTTTCTATTAAAAAAATTATAGATAATCTCAAAGAGTTCTTTCTCCCCTTTGAATTGAATCAAAAACATCATTGATCAAAGTTTCCCACTAGAAGCTATGCCCCTTTTACTGATGATGGATCCAGTAGAGTACACTTAGATGGTTGGAAAAAAGAGAGAAAGCAAGGCTTGTGCGGAGGTCTAGAGGGAGATTAGGGATTCCATGACCTCAATGAATGAACCTAGCTTGGTATAAGATTATCATGGTGATACGAAAGATAAAGTGCCCAATACGGACCCCTACAACATACTCAATCATACTCTATGTCGGCATGAGCTTCGTCACATAGAGAGGAGAGGCATAATGACATGGTTGCTAGTCAGCACCAAATGTTATCTTGCCCCACATGGATGATCATAAAATTATTTTTACATCTCTCCACTGGAAGGGTTTTTCCCCACATGGATGATCATAAAATTATTTTTACATCTCTCCACTAGAAGGGTTTTCCCACACATGGTGGAACTATATTAATCAAGAGAATCATTAACTTATTGATTGGGAAGACTTTAAGATGTACACGGTTCAAGTATTTGAATCCCCCATGGAAAAAGAGCACTTGGTACGATGATGCTACTACACTCTTAACCAATGCAATCTCATTGTATGAGAGTACATGAATCAATTTATAGCTTGACCATATATGTGGAGAGCACTAGTGATGATGTAAAATTACAAAAGTACATCTATGGGTTAGAGCCAAACTTATTCATGGATGTCATGGCTCAAAATCCTTCTACCTTATTTGATGAAATTGAATTGGCTAAAATATACCTAAAAGATAATCAATCAATCTTGAATGGTTTTAGTCATACTATGCTTGAGTTTGGGCCACTTTGGGAAAGTGCCCATTGATCTACCTGTGAGTTTAATAGCCCATGCGGGTTAGAGAAAAGAGAAAGTTAAAGTAATGTTAAAATGGAATGGTCATCTATGACCACTAATGGTGATAATTTCATAGAAGAAATGACTATGATAACAATGGTTACAATTATGATCCAAGGATACATTTGATGCTAGTTCCTAATATAGCTAGGTACCATAGTGAAATTACTAAGATCCATAATGAATTGGATGATGTCTATGTGTGTGGAAAACCATTGTTACCAAGGAAGGTTCTATTGGGTCCTATACTAGGTTCTAGTAAAGTGGTGACAAATGAGAATATACTTGCTAAAGAACCACTAGTAATTGATGGGGTATATCACTTGTTGCATAATATTGGACTTCCTAAATCCCTTTGTGAGTTGGTAGAAAGGAAACTGCATGGAAGAAGTAAATTTCCCATATCATTAGAGGTGGAAAAGAAAGAGAGCATAATCTCTAGGATTCTAGAACTAGGTCAAGCCAAGTATGAAGATCTAGATGACCCATTGTTGATCCCAAAGAAGAGGACTAAATGCCCTCCTCCTTATAGGGATCTCCTAGTATTTTATGGGCTGGTAGATGAGGATTCAATGCATAGTTGAAAGGATATGACCTAACTTTCCTTGCATGTGGGTTTGATGATATACATCGGATGCTTGTGTTTTCAAGTACCATGAAGGGAGAGGCTAAGAAAGGTTTTGAAGCCTCCCAAGGGGGTCAAATAGAACCTTTGAGAAACTATGTCTCAAATTCCTAGATGAATATGAGAAGAAGGTTCCCATGACTCAGGACTTGGGACAACTTGCACAAATTCAGCAAGAGTCATATATCCCCATCAAAGAGTACACAGGAACCTTTGATGACATTTTGAAGATTTGGCCAACGAAAGTTAGTCAATTGCCAGAAGATGTGCTTTGTGACCTCTTTGTCATTGTCTTGTAAATATGGATGTGGTTTCAAATTAGGATGTGAAACACTAAATCACCGAAGGAGGAAAATATTCAAGCAAGTTAGCATGTTTATTCTTGAGGAAAGTTTATGTGAGGTTATGAAAAGTCTCTTAGAATGATAAATTAATAGAGAAGTATATTATGATGTTTTATATGTTTCAAATGTCACATCCTCAAGAAAATTTGTGGGGTGGTGTAGAAGAGTTGTAGGGACCATAGTAGTTGATTGGGGGGTCTCCATTGTGTATGTGATTCAAGGTGAGATAGTCTAGTTTAGGGAGGGTTATAAGCATGGGAGGGGTAAAGGGTAGAAATGGGGGTTTAGAGAGGGTTATGAGGGTATAAAGGGGGGGCTTATTGGGAGGGGGGTGAAGGGTGGAAGAGGAGGAGGAGGTGGTGGGGAGGACAAGTGGGGGAGGAGGAGAGTATGAGGAGTAGGTGGAGGAGTAGGGGAGAAGTTGGTGGAGGAGAGGAAGAAGGAGATGGAGAGAGGAAGGAGAGGATGGAGTAGGTGGAAGAAAGGGAGGAGAGGGATGAGAAGAGGGAGCAGAAGAAGAAGGAGAAGGAGGAGAAGAGGATGAGAAGAGAAGGAGAGGAGGGGAAGGAGAAAGAGGATGAGAAGAGAAGGAGACGAGGAAAAAGAGATGGAGGTGGGGAGAGAGGGTGAGGGTTAAGTCGGCACACAGGGAGGGGGAGAAGGGAGAGAGAAATGAAGGGGAGAGAGAGAGGGAGGTGGTTATGGGAGAGAGAGAGAGGGAGGGGCTAAAGTGGCTCTCTTCTCCTTTCTTGTGCTTGTTCTTGTGCTTGTGTTTGAGAGAGGGAGTATGAGAGTGTGAGAGAGGAAGTGTGTGAGGGTGAGGGACTGTGGTGGAGAAACTCTCCATCTTATCCTCTCTTGTCTTGCATGTGTGGCTATGGAAGAGGAAGCTTGAAGGTAGAGAATTGAGCTTTCTTGAGCTTGCATCTTGGATTGTGGAGCTACCGCAGTGCTTGAGGGAGGAGGCTACTCAATCCTACATCAAGGTATGCTCACTACACTCAAAGGATTGAGAGCATGCACAGCTAGGTGAGAGATAGCCATTAGTTGCTCGCTTGAAAAGCAGTTCGTGGGTCTTGACAGTTGAGCATGAGCTCCAACTTCATTTTGGTTCTATTTCCAAGATCAATGGATTCAAGCTTGAGCACTTGTGTGCTTCAAATCGAGCATCAAAGTAGGGTTTCATCCCCAAACAAGTGCCTTATGTAGGTAGGATATTTGGGAGTTTAATCTTTAGAGTAAATAATTATTTTGAGTTTTCAATGAGTAGGCAAGTAGATTAATTCATTTCAATGCTTGAGTTGTGATTTTTGTTGTATTTACACTAGGATAGGACCAAGAGATCCAAGAGAATCACTTTAGGGTTGCTGCTATAAACAAGCCCATAACAGGGAAAAAACAAGGGAAAAAAGGGATTGGAATCCATTGACAAGGCAAGAGCACAAACAAGGTAGCACTTGGCACTAGACTAGGGGGGTTTACAACCCAAGGGAAGGGGGGTGAAGGCTCATTTGCATTTGCAACACACACACACACACACACACACACACACACACACACACACACACACACACACACACACACACACACACACACACAGAGGTTTCCATACAAGTGTGAGAGATCACAACAATCCTAAATATCATTGTGAGCCTTTATCATCCTTGCTCTAGGTGAGTTACACTAGTCCCAAGGGTATGGGAGCTCAATCCCAGCAGTGTGAGTACAAGGAGGCTTTAAATTAAAAAATCTTTGAGTTTTCATCTCATTTGGTGAAAAACGCTACTGCACTCGGCCTATCCTAGTCTAGGACTCAGAGCGTCGCAATTGGCTAAATGTCTTGGCGATTCAGCCATTCAAACATGGCCATTTGGCCACTTTGAGTCGGCTTCTCCAAGTACCCCGTTTGAGTCGAGACACTCGGACACTCAGACACTCGGTTGCCCACCCATGTGTCACTAGGCCAGGTGATATTTGTCCATTCAGCCTCAGGGACGCAAGTTGAGCCTCAAACTCGGACCTCTGCAATTTGGACCACATGGGCAGAATGTGAATTAAAAAAAATTGACATCCTCAAATCCTAACAAACTTGAGACCAAGCCTAACAAACCTTCGAACAGCTTCCAAATGCAAGAAACGAAAGAAACATCAACCTTGTCAGAAGACACTGGATCTGGAGCATGGTAGGAGCTATGGTGGATGGAAGATAAAGATTAAGCTCATGATGACATAGACAAAGACTTGACCTATTACACAAGTGAATTAGGCTCCAAGATTGAGAATTGGACTCATAAACATAATCTTGTATATAAGACTGACACTAAATGAAATGGGAAAGCATCATGATATTGCATTCATCTCATATGAAAAAGTGGTAGTCAAGTACGATGCTTTGTCGTTGCTGGATGGGTAGTAGTCTCCCTCTCTGTGCCTATGGGATAAAGTAGCTTGCATATCCTTAGCCTAACGTGCCTCATACAAAGAGGCTACATTGGGTGTGATTGCAAATATCTTAACACCCCTCCTCAATCACAACTAGAAGTAAAAAATGTGTAGAGGCTTTAGTGAAAGCAACACCTGCAAAGTGTGGGCACACCATAAAAATGGCAAAACACTAGAGGCTGTCATAGAAAAGGCTAAGTGTGGGTACCACAAAAGTGGTGGACATCTAGAGGATGTAACAAGGGCCTCTCAAAGTGTATAGAGACTGTAGTACAAGGCTACATGAGGAGTTTATAAGCTTATGTCAGAAGCATTTGGGCTAGGCATTAAAGGTTGAAAAAAGTCTAGTAAAAATTTGGGTCAAGGACCATCACGCCCTTGTAGTTTTCAGTATTTCTTTTCACATAGATCTTCAATTTATTGTAGGCCTTCTTATTGATGTAGTACATCTTGCTCTTTTTGATCTTGTACTTGTTCTTCACTTTTCTCTTCTGGTCCTCTGGTCTACTTCTTCATTGACTTTGCTTGCAACAGTTACATCAATCTTCATATTCATGTCCCCCTCAAGCAAAGGTATCATATTTGAGGTAACGAAAATGACATCAAACTCTTGCACTTTCTCCAAGGTAGTAGGCATGTCTTCAAGTTCTTCAAATGAATACATTGATTACTTTTTGGTGTAGGTAGCTTCATGTCCTCTTGCAAGTGGGTCACAAAAATCTTCTATATATTGTAGATAAGCAACACAAGTTATGTTACTCTTCATGAAGTGTCTCCACATAGAGATCTTTTTTTTTTCATCCTCATATCTGAGAATCAACCTCAAATGTCTAAGATTCATGAAGTCTTGCCAATCTTAGCACTAGGAGACACCACGAGAAAAGGGATCATGGACCTGGGAGCTAGAGTCAGTGTACTTAGCCATACGATCCTCCAGGGTTGGGGTAACCTATTTGTCAAGAATGCTAGGTTTAATGTCACACTGGGCCAATGGGACAAGAGTTAGGCCATTCAAAGTGTTGGAGAATTGGTCGTTGAAGATGGCAAGAGTCCAATTCTTAGTTGACTTCATTGTCATGAAGGGAGTCGACTACAAAATCGTGCTGGATCCTTGGATGCAGAATGCACAAGTTATAGAAGACAGAGGCAACAATTTGATCTTCTTGAGCAATTGAACAGAAGCAGTGAGAGTGGAGATGGACACATGAAAGTCAACACCAATTGACATGAATGCCATCTCCATTGTGCTGAGAAGGGCAACACTCAAGTTAGGAAATCTTACAGGGGCCACTAACAAAATATATCCCTAGGCCTAAGGATGGGTAAAATTGGATGTACCTACTAGCCACCATCGATTTGCCATTCTCAGACAATGAGGAGGAATAGGAGCAAGCTGTCAAGATAATTGGTGTGAGCTCACGAATAAGCCCTTGGTACCATTATGCATGATGGCTAGAAGCTGTAATAAAGCTAAACTCCACAGTAAGCTTTTAAACTGAAAATACAAGAAATAGATATAAAATGCTAGGAATCCATAGCCAAGGGCTTGGCAAGAAATGGTATTACCAATATTGGTTGAGAATCGAATGATGAGAGGCTGCAGCAAGGTATGCACCGCAAGCTATGGTGGCCAAGAGTATTCACTCTCTTAGATGGTGGGAGGTTGAGATCTCAAACAAGTAATATTTGTAAACTGGCAAAAAGATGCTACACATGTTAAACCTCCACCTTTTATACTTACCCTAGACTAAGGCATTTATGCTAGGCATTTATGCTTTATTACAAGACATCCCGGCCTAAAAGAGCTTTGTCCTCAAAATTGGAATTGGGACAATTGATGAAGAAAGATTACAAGAAAAGCTTGTAAATGATGAATCCATGCTATAATAAAACTCCAAGTTGAAGAAGATCTCATATATCAATGAAGTATAGGTGTGAAATTTGAATATACTGCTGGAAACTGTCCAAAATAGGTTGTTGCACAAGAATGGCCATAACTTGAAGAAGGAATGTCCAATCATCATGGATGAGCTATAGAAATGTAGAGGACAATCCCTAGTATCCAGCCATGCCATAAAAATCCAATTTTGATGACCATAGAGCAATTATTTTTATGAAAAAATTTAATACAGTAATCTATCGTGTTCAAATATTACTCTATTTCCTACAAAAGCCATGGAAAAGAATTAAGGTATGATGATGGTTTCCAAGTAGACTCCTCCATGGGCAAACCTTGCCATTTAATAAGGTACTCCAGTAGCAAATGGTTCCTTAAAACCTTTTCTCTTTTGCCAATAACCTTTTCAAGCTCATAAATGATAAAACCATCTTCATCCATGGGAGGTATCTCTTCTAAAACCTTTATGGATGGACCCACATATTTCTTAAGTTGGGAAACATGGAAGGTAGAATGAATCCTTGTTGGCAAATCAAGCTTGTATGCAAGCGCACCAACTCATTTGAGGATTTGATAAGGCCCATAGTAACGATGAGCCAACTTTATGACTGCCTTTGAGAGAAGCATACCTAGATTTAGGTACTTTGAGGAATACCCAATCTCCTTGTTCAAACTCCAAAGATCTCCTCTTTTCATCAGCATAAGCCTTCATAACAGCTTATGCCTTCCGAATGTTTTCCTTGCATTGATGCAAAAGATCTTCCATTTTCTCAACTTCAGTCTTGGCTTGTGGATTCATGTCTTCATGAAAAAGGGCTGAAGGTATTTGCACTTTGTATCCATAAAGAGCTTCAAATGTTGGCATTCCAATGCTCATATGATGAATGTTATTATAACAAAATTTAGCAAGATGTAACCAATGATCCCATAAAGCTTGAGTATCCTGGCAAAAATGAGGAAGATAGACTTCCAACCATTTATTGACACGCTCCATTTGGCCATCAGTTTGGGGATGATATGTTGTGCTAGGAGTAAAAATTGTTCCCATAGAAGTGAATAAACTCCTCCAAAAGCTTCCCATGAACTTAGTATCACGATCGAATACTATCTTCAGTGGCATACCATGAAGCTTAAAAACACATTCCATGAACTATTTAGCTGCTTGCTTTGCTATAAATTGAGCCTTGATAGGGATAAAATGAGCTAATTTAGTCAACTAGTCCACCACCACATAAATGCTATTCCAACCATGCTTTGTTGTAGGTAAGCCCACAATAAAATTCATTGTAATATCAGTCCACTTGCCTTGAGGAATAGGAAGTGGCTGAAGTAAACCACTGGGTAGAAGAGAGGAATCTTTATTTTGTTGACATGAAAGACATTGCATAACATAATCCTTAACATCCCTCCAAATGCCCTTCCAATACTAGAAACTCTTATGAATATTGTCAAATATTTTGAACAAACCATGGTGTCCCGCTAAGGGTGAAGAGTGCATCTCATGCAAGATACGGTCTTCGAAAGAAGACTGTGGTGTCAAGAATACTCTACCACGATACCATAAAAGACCATTGTGCCATTTAAAATTTGGATACTCTTCTCCTTTACCTTGCTAAAATTCCTTCATCATTCTTTATGCTTGCTCATCAAGCAAATACTCCTCTTGAATATCATGGATCCAATCCTTATGCACGGTTGAAATGGTAAAAATGGAACATGCCCACATTCTTGGTAAGGCATCCGCCACCACATTGTCTTTTCCTGTTGCGAGCAACGGATGCGTGGTTTGCGCGTAGCGAATGGAAGAAGCTCCATCTTTCTCTCCTTTACTCATAAAATTGCAAACGACTCATGAGAATTTAAAAATAGACTAAAAGGGAAGGTAAACTAAGATGAAACGACTCAATATTGGGTTCAATCTCCCCCCGACATGAAGTGGGCAGTTCCCTTCATGCCGTATTTATAGTAATATTATGAAATCTTCTTTGCCTAAAGAGTTTGAGTGAATTTAAAAAGAGATAGAGTAATTTGAATTAGTGGATGCTAGCAGTTGTGTATCCCACAACTCTCTAGAACCATTAATATTTTATTGAACATATCTTCTAAAAATCTATAAATATTTACATAGAGGCTATGCGCACGCTTTATAAGAAATAGCGGTGCGTCTAATACAATAATCCAATAAATTCTTGGGGAAATAATCTTTAGAATGCTTACACGTGGCGCGCCTTTTCCAATTCTCCTTGCTCTATACATCACCTACCAAAAATTTAGAAAATCATGTTAGAATAATAACCAACTAAATAATTGCAGCTAGCCACATAAATCAATTAATTTGGAATTTCGTACAATAATTAGTTCACGAAGATGTTAATACTCATGTGGATAAAATGGTACCACCCACATTCACACTTACATCAATGTCCGGAAAGGATAGGCGTCCCCATCGACCTTCCGCCTAAGACAATTCTTAGGAACGTACCCCGCATTGATAGAAAACCATTTAAGGCGCTCATCTCGTCCAACATACACACAAAGGAGAACCATTTAAGGTGCTCATCTCTTTGCGTAGGTGCAACGTGGCAAGGGAGAATATTTGCAAGAACCTGCTTGCAAAAGTCATTCCATGTGAGAGGACGATCAATGCTTTTACAAGGGACATCCCACCATAATGCAACTTTCTCAATAAAATAATGAGATGCACATTTAATTTTGTCACTTTCTGAGTATTTCTCATTATCAAAATAAGCTTCAATCTGACTTAACCATGACAGAATTTTGCGACCATCTTTAAGACCATCAAAAGAATTAAATTTGAATGTACGCTTGCTTATCTTGGACTCCTTTTGACTAGCGTGAACATCCAAAGTAGTGTTGATAGCACGGACTAGGTTGTCATCGTTGGTAGAAATCTCAGTGGGGTAGGACGCTTGAGGGACTTCAATTCTTGCTCCAGTTTTGTACGCGGTGTTGACGCTCTTCTTCAAGTTGCATGGATATTAGATCCATACGCTGCTCCAAGGTTGGCTTAGGAAGCAGTGATACAGATTCAAAATTGGCCATGATTGCTTAATGGAGAAATCCAAAAATTTAGGACGCCTTGCAAATGAAAAGACGTCTTGCTTATTGTTGAAGAATTTTGGCATGTAAGACCAAAATTTTAAATGGTCTTTTTACAAGAAATTATGGATAGAAATAGGCAAGAAAAGCGAGAAATTTTAATGAAAATTTTGTGAGATTTATGAAGTTGAAAAGAACTATGGGAGAATTGCCTCAATGGGAGAGATAGTCGGCTGTGACTTGTGAAGATTGGCAGAGTTTGTGTATGACACAGAGTAAGAGAGGTTGAAGTTGATCAAATAGGTTAGTAATATAACTTGCCTAATAAGGCTTTTAAGCCTAAAAAACTTGATGTTTTTAGCCAAAATGATGTCATGGATGCTGCCATGTCGTCAAAAAACGCCCCCCCCACAAAATTAAAGAAAAAGAGCTTAAGCTCTTGCTTAAGCTTAAGCTAAGATTTTCTAAAGCTGTAATTAAGCTTACTAACCATCTATAAGCTCCAACTCATCAGGAAATAAGGCGCCATGGTGTAGGAGTGGATATTCTTCAATGTCTGGGAAAACAACATAATTTCTTGACTGTGATAGAGGGGTTTGGGGTTTTGAAGGCCCAGGAATCTAGCCGTGTAGTCAGTTTGTGATGAGATGGACCGTAGAGCCCATTTGCAATAGAGGCCTCACCTTCACGCCAGAGAGTAGGCGATTGGAAGCCCAAGAGGTAGGCTGGGCTCTGATACCACTGTTGCGAGCAACGGATGCGTGGTTTGCGCGTAGCGAATGGAAGAAGCTTCTTCTTTCCCTCCTTTACTGATAAAATTGCATATGACTCATAAGAGTTTAATAATAGACTAAAGGGGAAGGTGAAGTAAGATGAAACAACTCAAGATTGGGCTCAATCTCCCCCTAACATGAAGTGGGCAGCTCCCTTCATGTCGTATTTATAATAATATTATGAAATCTTCTTTGCCCAAGATTTAGGCCCTTTACAATCACTCTTTGCATAAAGAGTTTGAGTGAACTGAAAAAGAGATAGAGTAAACTGAATTAATGGATGCTAGCAGTTGTGTATCCCACAACTCTCTAGAACCATTAATATTCTATAGAACATATCTTCTAAAAATATATAAATATTTACATAGAGGCTATGTGCATGCTTTATAAGAAATTGCGGTGCGTCTAATACAATAATCCAATAAATTCTTGGGTAAATAATCTTTAGAATGCTTGCGTGTGATGCGCTTTTTCCAATTCTCCTTGCTCTACACATCAGCTGTCAAAAAATCAGAAAGTCGTGTTAGAATAATAACCAACTGAATAATTGCAGCTAGCCACATAAATCAATTAATTTGGAATTCCATACAATAATTAGTTCACGAAGACGTTAATACTCGTGTGGATAAAATGGTGCCACCCATGTTCACACTTGCATTGACATTCGGAAAGGATAGGCATCCCCATTGACCTTCCGCCTAAGACAATTCTTAGGAATGTGCCTTGCATTGACGGAGAACCATTTAAGGCAGTCATCCCGCCAACGTACACACAAAGGAGAACCATTTAAGGCGCTCATCCCTTTGCGTAGGTGCCGCTTGGCAACATACACCCGGGGTGGGATAGCAATTGTCCTCAATTACTATTGACTGGAAAAGAAATTGTGTAAGCACGGATTAAATCCAAAATTGTGCTATTTGTGGCCTCTGTTTCACCGTTAGTTTCTAGATGAAATGTAGAACTAAAATCAATCTTAGTTCCTAAGTTAGTAAACAAGGTAATCCAAAAATTATTACAGAATCGAGGATCACGGTCGGACACCATTATTTTCGGCAATCCATAGTACACAAAAATATGCTTGAGAAATAAGTTAGCAGGTTGTGCATCAATTAAGGTCTTTTTACAAGCAATGAAGTAAGCCTGTTTACTGAATCTATCAACTACGGTCCATATCATATCATTCTATGAAAAAGTTTGTGGTAAACCTGTAATGAAGTCCATAGAAATCTACTCCCAATGTGAATTAGGGATAGGTAATGGAAGTAATAAACCATATGATTTACCATGATGTCTTTTTATGCATTGACATATAATACAGTCAGAAACAAAATTAGAAACATCATGTTGCATATTTGGCCAGAAAAATCTTCATGTAAATTTTTAAGTATGGAGATAATACCACGATGTACCATATAAGGAGGTTCGTGTACTTCTTGTTGCAAAATGAAATGACAGAAAGGATTAGTAATACATAACCATTTTTCATAAAACAGAAAAGTTGTTAGTAGGGATACATTGATTGTTAGATAGATTTAACTAAACATCATGAAAATCGAGATCTTGAAGATAATTATTTTTCATTGTGTCCAATGAAGAAGTAGAAATAACATAGATATTGTTTAATGATGGTCTACGGCTAAGTGAATTGGCTACTACATTTTCCTTACCTCGTTGATATTGAATGAGTGATGGAAGGATTGAATAAATGATGCCCACTGTATGTGTCTATCACATATTTGTGGTTGTGACAATAAATGTTTAATACTTTGCTGATTGGTTTTGATCATAAACTCCAAACCCATTAAATAATGCTTCCATATGAGCAATGCATGAACTACGGCTAGTAATTCTTTGTCATATGTACTATATTTAACTTCAGATGGTTTCAGTTTACAACTAGAGTATGCTATAGGGTGGTTGTCTTGCATCAATACTGCATCGATGCTAGAACCACTTGCATCAGTAACCACAAGAAAGAATGGTCTACTGAAATCAGGTAACTGCAAAATTGGTGTGTGTGTGAGTGCATGCTTAAGTATTTCAAAAGATCGTTGTTGGTTGTTGCCCCAACAATAAACAATACATTTTTTTAACAAAAGAGTTAATGGTAAAGCAAGCAATGAAAAGTTTCCAACAAATTTTCGATAGAAGCTAGCTAGTCCTAGAAATGAATGAACTTCATGGACATTTTTAGGTGTTGGCCAAGACTTAATTGCTTCAATTTTACGTGGGTCTACGTGTATGCCTTTGGCATACCGAATATGACCTAAATATTCTATTCAAATTGAATGAAAGAACTTTTGTCAGGGTTAGCATATAGATGGTTTTGTTTTAATAAACTATACACTAAAGATAAATGTTCTTCGTGTTCTTTTTCAGTTTTGACGAAAACAAGAATGTCTTCGAAAAATACTATTACACAATGCTGAAAATGCAAAAATATTCTATTCATCATTCTACTAAATGTTGCTGGTGCGTTGGTAAATCCAAAGGGCATTACCAAGAATTCATAATGTCCAAATTGTGTACAAAAAGTTGTCTTTAAAATGTCAAAAGTAGACATATGAACTTTGTGATATCCTGATTTTAAATCAATTTTACTAAACACTGTTGCTCCTTGTAATTTATCTAGAAGATCGTTTATTCTAGGTATTGGATACCTATTTTTAACCGTTATTTTATTAAGTGCTCTATCATCTAGACACATGCAGTAAGTTTTATTTTTATTTTTTACTAATAATACAGGAGCTCCAAAAGGCAAACTACTTGGACGAATTAATTTTCTACTTAGAAGTTCTTCAATTTGCTTCTGAATCTCTTTCTATTCTAATTGGTTATGGCGATAGGGAGCTTTGCAAGGTGGTTGACTACCAGGAAGTAAATCAATTTGGTGGTCTTCGGGTCGTAATGGAGGAAGTTGTAAAGGTAAATCATTAGAAAAGCAATTGAAAAATTTAGCAATAAAATGTTGTTGCTTTGGAGTTAATTCAGTTTTTGTAACATCAACTTCATTAATCCATACTAAGAAAGCTTTCGATTGTTTACGCAAAGCTCGCTTCGCCTGTGTATGACTAATAATTGAAAATAGTTTAGTTTTTGTTAACCCTTCAAGTAAAATTTGTTTACCTTTTTGCTCAATGTGCATTGAGTGTGTGTTGTAATCTATATTGGGGTTGAAGTGGTGACGCCATGGCATGCCTAGAATTACGTCAGCAGATTGCAAAGGTGCTACTAAATTTTTTTTCTTTTCCTTATAAGATCCAATACAAATTTCTAAATTATGAACTTCTTTAGTACCATTATATCATTGTCCTAGAAATGCAGCCTTAATTTTATACGCAGATGGAATAGTTTTAAGTTGTAAGTTTCTAACTACTTTTTTTGAAATAAAATCATGAGTACTACCATCATCATGCAAGATAGTCATATCATTATTATTGATTTTACATTGCATCTTTCATAAGGCATGCAAAGAAATTTTACCAGCAAGGCCTTCATGTTTGTTAGAATTTTCACCGATAAGTGTAGCCTCATTGAAGTCGGGCATTGCTTCAAGGTTTTCGTTGGATTCTTCAGCTCTAAGAAAATTTAGATGTGCCGTGGGTTTCTTCCAATCATAGGTGTTGCCAATACGGGACAACGACTCGCAATATAACCAAGAAGCTTACAATTATAACAAATTACATTTTTGGAAATGGCATTGGAGATACTTGGGTTAACATTTTTAGGTTCACTAGATTTAGGCAAATTTGAAGGTAGATTGGGAGGTTTAGAATTGGAAACTAATTGACCATGATTATTAAGAACATTTCACATCCATAGTCGTTGGTTAAAACGATTCTTTCCATATTGAGAATTGAAGTTATAGAAAGAATTAAAAAGAAAGTTACCCATGTTGTTACCGTTGGATGCCAGAAATTGCCAGAAATGATAGGGATATGGCTTCGTCCAAGTTATTGGGCTTGAACATGTTGATTTCGGCTTGGATGGATGGAATTAAGCTGGACATATACTTTCTCTTGAAGATATACTCGGCCATTGGCTCCACCATTTGGAGCAGCAAGAGTATGTCCCAAAATCTTTCTGTGTATTGAGGGATAGACTCACGTTCCCGTTGCATGAATAGATCCCATTGTTGTTGCATACAGAGCTCGAATTGTGTAGGGAGAAACTTTGCAAGAACCTTCTTGTGAAATTCATTCCATGTGAGAGGTCGATCAATGCTTTTATGAGTGACATCCCACCATAATGCAGCTTTCTCAATAAAATAATGAGATGCACATTTAATTTTGTCACTTTTTGAGTATTTCTCATTATCAAAATAAGCTTCAAACTGACTTAACCATGGCAGAATTTTGTGACCATCTTTAAGACCATCAAAATATTTAAATTTGAATGTAAGCTTGCTTATCTTAGAATCCTTTCGACTAGCGTGGACATTCAAAGTAGCGTTGATAGCACAGACTAGGTTGTCATCGTTGGTAGAAATTTCAGTGGCAGGATGCTTGAGGGACTTCAGTTCTTGCTCCCGGTGTTGACGCTCTTCTTCAAGTTGTATGGATACTAAATCCATACGCTACTCCAAGGTTGGCTCAGGAAGCGGTGATGCAAGTCAAAATTGGCCATGATTGCTTGATGGAGAAATTCAAAAATTTAGGACACCTTGCAAATGAAAAGACGCCTTGCTTGTTGTTAAAGAATTTTGGCATGTAAGACCAAAATTTTAAATGGCCTTTGGATAAGAAATTATGGATAGAAATAGGCAAGAAAAGTGGGAATTTTTAATGGAAATTTTGTGAGATTTATGAAGCTAGAAAGAACTGCGCGAGATCTGCCTCTATGGGAGAGATAGTCAGATATGACTTGTGAAGATTGGCAGAGTCTGTGTATGACACGAAGTAAGAGAGGTTGAAGTTGATCAAGTAGGTTAGTAATATAACTTGTCTAATAAGGCTTTTAAGCCTTAAAAACTTGACATTTTTAGCCAAAATGATGTCGTGGATGCTGCGGTGGCATCAAAAAATGCCCCCCCAAATTTGAAAAAAAGAGAGCTTAAGCTAAGCTTTTCTTAAGCTTTAATTAAGCTTACTAACCATCTGTAGGCTCCAACTCATCACGAAATATGGTGCCATGGTGTAGGAGTGGGTATTCTTGAATGTCTGGGAAAACAACAGAATTTCTTGACTGTGATAGAGAGGTTTGGGGTTTTGAAGGCTTGGGAATCCAACCGTGTAGTCAGTCGGACCATAGAGCCCATTTGCAGTAGAGGCCTTGCCTTCACGCTAGAGAGTAGGGGATTGGAAGCCAAAGAGGTAGATTGGGCTCTGATTCCACTGTTGCGAGCAACGGATGCGTGGTTTGCACATAGCGAATGGAAGAAGCTCCCTCTTCTCCTCCTTTACTCATAAAATTGCATATGACTCATAAGAATTTAAAAATAGACTAAAAGGGAAGGCGAAGTAAGATGAAATGACTCAAGATTGGGTTCAATCTCCCCCCGACATGAAGTGGGCAGCTCCCTTCATGTCATATTTATAATAATATTATGAAATCTTCTTTGCCCAAGATTTAGGCCCTTTTCAATCACTCTTTGCATAAAGAGTTTGAGTGAATTGAAAAAGCGATAGAGTAATCTAAATTAATGGATGCTAGCAATTGTGTATCCCACAACTCTCTAGAACCATTAATATTTTATTGAACATATCTTCTAAAAATATATAAATATTTACATAGAGGCTATGCGCATGCTTTATAAGAAATAGTGGTGCGTCTAATACAATAATCCAATAAATTCTTGGGGAAATACTCTTTAGAATGCTTGCGTGTGGCACGCTTTTTCCAATTCTCCTTGCTCTACACATCAGCTGTCAAAAATTTAAAAAATCTTGTTAGAATAATAACAAACTAAATAATTGAAGCTCGCCACATAAATAAATTAATTTGAAATTCCATACAATAATTAGTCACGAAGACGTTAATACTCATGTGGATAAAATGGTACCACCCACATTCACACTTGCATCGACGTCGAGAAAGGATAGGCATCCCCATCAACCTTCCGCCTAAGACAATTCTTAGGAATGTGCCCCGCATTGACAGAGAACCATTTAAGGTGCTCATCCTGCCAACATACACACAAAGGAGAACCATTTAAGGCACTCGTCCCTTTGCGTAGGTGCCACATGGCAACATTTCCAGCCATATAAGATATTTCAAAATCATATCCTTGAAGAGTAGCTAACCATCTTCATTGCTTAGGAGATAAATTTGGTTGTGAAAGAAAATATTTCAGCACATGATGATCACTTTTGACCTTGAAATGACTACCATAAATGTAATGATGCCACTTTTTGATAGGATGCAATATTGCTAACATCTCTTGCTCATAAACAAGTAATTGATTCTCCTTTGTTGAGATATCAAGCTCCACTCGTCTTCCATGGTCCACCACCTTGTGGTGAGGGATACAACAGTAGGACGGGCACCTAAATCATCTCTAAAACCCCAGAAGGTGTGCAAAGTTTCTTCCGAGCCAAGTTGTGCACCCCTACGGAGTCATAAATAGCAAGGGAGGGTCACCTCTTCATTGTCTTGTTATCTCATCTAGATTCGACCTTTTTCCTCGGTCAAAATATACATAGAAAAGCTAGTTTTCTATCAATCAATGCATGATATGCATGGTTGAATCAAAATCTTGCCATTTCATGATAGGTAAAATTGAACTGGGGATAGGTAAGGAATACATGTGCAATGACTCACTACTTAACAATTTTATTCCACTTCTCACTTGATTTTACTCTCATCCCAAATTGCAGTCAATCATATCAAGCAATCAATGTTAGGATTAGGCATAAAGTTTGCAACAAATGGAAGAGATTATTAACAATTGGCCTCTGATTTTTATTGAGAAGGATGAAAATAATTTAGCATAACATCATTTCGCCCTAAGTTGGGTCTAAATGCAATCAAATGGTAATTTCTTAAATGGTATTACTCTTGATTCTCCCTTTTCAACAATTGTATGGCTTAAGCAATTGTATATTAAAGGGATTAATAGTAAAATTTAGAAATACCTCTTCATTGTTGGAGTAGATGATTATGGAAGCTCCAATTACCATATGATACTTGAAATGCTTGATCTTCTGCGTTGATGTAGCCAAGAATATCCTCAAATTGCAATCCCCATGATGAATATGTAACACATAGACTCCAATTTTTCCTTCAAGAAAGCTCCAATATCCAAAAGCTTGATAGAAGTGATCATTGTAGCCGAAATGTGGTTGGAAATTTGAAAGGGAATCAATGATGAGCATTCACAAGGATAGAGGACTTCAATCCTTGATAGAAAACTCTTCCATTGAAGCACATAAGCTTGCATATATTGCCCATACACTTACAATGCCAAGAAGAAGCTCCATTCTTGCAATATTGAAGTAAGACCATGAAATCTTGACATAATCCCGTGCATAGAAGCTTTAGGATGCATCAAGAACCAAAAGCCCCATGAAGGTTGTGGGAGCTTTCACTCAACCGCCAAGACCCACGGACCGCTTATTGATTCAAGCGTTCCAAGCCGAGCACTAATGGCTACCTCTCACATAGCCGACGCGCCATCCATATCTACGAGTGTAGTGAGCTTACCTTGATGCCGTTCGAGTTACCTCCTCTCCCGCGCACTCCGGTAGCTCCACGATCCAAGTGCAAGCTTCAAGCAAGCTCCATCCTCAAGCTCCATGCTCCAAGCTTCATTGCCGCGAGCAAGAGAAGAGAAGAGAAGAGAAGAGAAGAGAAGAGAAGAAGAGAGGAGACAATGGAGAGCTTCTCCTCCTCGGTCCCTCACCCTCACACACTCACTCCCTCACACTCTCACACTCCCTCTCTCAAGCACAAGCTCAAGCAAGCAAGAAGAAGAAGAAGAAGAAGAAGAAGAAGAGGAGAGCTACTTTTGGCCACACACAAGAATGAGCTTCTCGTTCACTTTTCAACTTTATATACAAAACCCTAAATCCCTTTTGGGCGGTCATCCCCTTTTTCCCTTTTTTACATGGTCGGCCATAGCCTAGGCCCTTTTTTCCATTGTCCTTCTATCTTCCTAGCTTTCTTTCCACTGCTCGTCAACATTTACAAATTGCATGGCTGAGAGCCTAGCGCTCTTTTACAAGATTTCAGGGTGCGCCTTTTTATTTTAAAATGCGCCTTTTCCCTTTTTCCTTTGCCTTGGACTTTTAAGGTTGCCCTTGTGCTTTTGGCCTTTTCTCCTTTTCTTTCTTCAGTCGGGCTACCTTTTTTCCGCCTTTGCTCTGCGTCTTTTCCACTTCTTTTTGCTTTCTTCGTGTTGGGGTTAACATTACCCCCCTCCTAGACGAGTGCCAGTCCCATGGCAATCACCGTCGTAGGTAGCAGGCTGTAGCATGCACCAAAGACGTGGGTGACAAGGACGCCTGTGGTTTCCATGGAAGAGTGTTGGTGGTGGTGTGGCAGAAGGTCCTGGGGGCCTGTTGGTGGCCGAGGTGGCTGGTGGAATGTTGTTGGAGTTGGTGGTAGGGCTAGGCGGTGTTGGGGATTGCATTGATGGCCAGCACAAGTGTTGGTTTGTTGGGGATTCTGCACATGACGATTCTTTGCGGGCTTGTTGGATGGTAAGGGACAAGTATCACAGTTGAGTGTTGATGAAGAGCAAACAACACCTTATACCTGCAATTGGAAAACCTCACCTGTGATCTCTCCTTAAGGGGTAGTGCTGGGCTTCTCATCGTGCACAAGACATATTTTGATTAGTTTGGGAGACAGGTCAAATTGAAGCAAGCCTAGAGTATTTTCCTGCACTTGAGGACCCAAATTGTGGATATACTTCGGTGCAAATATTATGTGAGTGCTCATGCATACTTAGATATTACATAGTTAGAAGGCCGTGGGCTAGTTTCTCGTAACAATTCGTGGATGAAGCAAAGTTGTCCATGTGGAGAAGGAGTACGCGTGAAGGCATATGAGACATCCTTTGCATTGTGACTACATGATGTAGCATAATGGAATACAAAGACACCGCACTTTTAGTAGCTGGAAACTATTGGACTTGCTTGATGAGTACGGTGTACTTTTCATGGCCAATCGTGCGATGCTTATCACCACTGATTGCAATGGTACTAAGGCAAAGTGCAAAAGAAGATTGTGCAAGTGGGTCAGGGTGACAGGTCTAACCCTAGGCGAGACAAGCTCCCTAGGTATGTCCTGCCCTTGATGTGCCCTAAACAATTGTGGGTGAGTGTAAGGGGCTAGGGGACTAGGGACGAAGCCGGTTGACCAAGGTCACCAGACGTACCTAATTTGAGGACCCCTAGGTGCTGTGCTGTGATAGTGGATGCTTCTTATTTTTCCATTCATTTCTTTTTCTTTTCTTTTCTTTTCTTTTTTTTTTCTTTTTTTTTTCCTGAGTACAACCATTACAATATGTTGAGGCTATCAGCCTTCCAATGGGTTGGAAAGTGTCAAGCTTCGAAGGCTCAGAAAATGAATAGTACAATGATGATGGTGCCCTAGCCTCGTTGTTAGAGAAGCAATTGGCGAAAGGGGAAGATACACTTGAGATATTGCAACCCTCCTTGCGGCACATGCGATGTTGGTACAATTGAGGTAACGACTGCCGTGAGCCAACTATAGAGCTTGACCCAGAAAGGGGGCATGGCCCAGGGATGTTTTGTGGG
This sequence comes from Lygodium microphyllum, assembly GCF_053477565.2. Taxonomy (NCBI): domain Eukaryota; kingdom Viridiplantae; phylum Streptophyta; class Polypodiopsida; order Schizaeales; family Lygodiaceae; genus Lygodium; species Lygodium microphyllum. The sequence goes on along the minus strand of NC_141141.1, from coordinate 2,454,101 downwards.
CCATGCAATGTGGGCGGTTGGTGAGGGTGCTTTCGGCAGCGTGGCTTTGCCGCAGTTTGTTGTGGGGTTGTGGGTATTGCGGTGATTGGGCATTGAACATTTTCGCGCAAGGACCTGTATTATCCTGCATCCACTTGTCGCTTCATGAGAGCATATGCATTGTGTATGCTGCAACTATAATAAACCAGTGCAATGCAAGGAGACATCACTTATTTGAATTCTATGGTGTTGACTAGACATTTATCACCTGCGCTTGATTAGTTTTTTCTTTTGCTAAAGGCGTAGCATATATTAAACGTAGATATGATAAGTTCATACAAGTCAGGAACATGTCAACACTTAACACGTCGGGAACACTTAACCATTTAAAAACAAAAAGTCCTAGCCAGTTATCATTTGGTAAGCCCTTCATGCATCATGGGCTACTCAATCTGTACGAGGTGGGGTGATTCTGGATGGCCGGGTGACTGGGGCTCTACTGGTGTGGGGCTCCCACGGGGGTTAAGCAGGGAACATGTCGGCCGGGATATGAATGGTGTAATCCCGGCTCACTACCGTCTCCAGAATTTCTTTAAATAATTCATTAAATTCTTCTCGTTCCCGAGCTGCCTTTTCTGCCTTTGAGCGTCTGGGGCCCGGGCAGGAGCTGGGAGTGCGTACCACTAGTGATGTGGCCTGTTGCAGGTTTCGAGTCTCGACTTTCTGGATTTGAGGGTTCTTTGGCCTTCGCCCTAGGCAATGTCGCTTAGGGCCCTGCTTCTTGGCATACCTCTTGATGGTGGGCACATAGCGCTCTGGTGGAGGGGCGCGTGCCACATGCTCCTGCCTTCTGCGAAGAGCGTCTTTGCAAGCCAACTCTTCATGATTCTCCATGCGTTCCGCCAAAAAAGGAAACTTGTAAGGTGTGAACCAAGGTTTAGACCTTGATATAGGAGACAACTGTTTGCATGGAAGGGATTTTAGTGTGGTTTATGAAGCGCATATGACAAGAAGGGGAGGGGTAGGCAAGCGGTGTTTGTTGTAGGGAAATGGTCCCCATGTTGATGTTTGCGTTGCCTCCAGTCATTAGCGGATATTAGTTTATGCTAAGTTGCGTGGATTGGTTGTCGTGGAGTGGGACGGGGCACATGCTCGAAAGGATAGACCAAAAGGGGAAGAAGGTGTATAGAAAGAGACTCCACCCTGTCTACACCATCAGAGTTGTTGGGTAAAGTCCTCCTATGGCGGGAATATGGGTTGCATGTCCTTCACCTGGAGGTGGGGTTGATCACCCGACTTTTAAAAGTGTGATGTGAGGAGGACCTGAGGAGCATAGCCTGTCAAACCCGACTCTTCTCCCTGCGCTTGACTATCATTGCTTGTGTGTGTTGATATTGTTTATACATGGTGACATAAAAATCAGTGTTTATTTATATACACGTCTATGAATCCATGTCACATTACGAGGATAAGAACCAAGTGTAGAACTCGGGGTTCTACCAGGTTCTACCGAAGCATGGCACACGCATCTAGTATTCGTGGCAGCTGACTTAGTACTGATAGATATTTTGCCACGTCGAGTAGCATGGAACCTTGACCGAGTCTACTGGCAATATGTAGCTCCTCTTCGGTGAGAACCTTATCAATCAAAGGGCCCTGTAGCCTAGTCCCAGCCAAGTCCGCATCCCGAATGTCAGTGAGCACTCGAAGGGAAGTTGGTGCCACGTAGGTTGGGTCTCTTTGAGACCACCATTTGGCCAATCACTCTTCTGAGACCGTCATGATCTGAGCCCCTAGTTCGGCCATTACGACGCGGATTTCGCACCAACGCTGCTCAAATTGACTCTGGCCTGCTGACAGTCGCTTTAGTAGCTCTATGTCTATGAGATTTGGTCGACATAGCACTTCATTGAACATGACGGTTAAGCGTAGTTTGTCAGCCTCCTCGTCAGGGATGAGTCGCATCTGTTCATGTAGGAGCCTATCGTAGTGCCCATTAAGATGTTCTTGTTCTTCCCATGATAGAGGAAAGGTCAAGTAATCTCCAAGCTGTTCCTTGGGGATCGTGCCCACGTCCGCAAGGACGTAGACACGCGCGACCACTTTGAGCTTAGCCTCCAACTCAGTTAAGCATTCTGCAACACTTCTATGTTCAATGAGGGCTCGCTCGGTTGCTATCTCATGCAAAGTTCTAAGAGTTTCCTTAGGCTTTAGCATGGCTGGGGGACTCAGGCCTAGATGAGCAAGATTGGTCCACACTAGGTTTTCTTATGCTCTTGGGGTTCTCACGTTTCTCCTGAGGTTTTGCTGTTATTTCGTCCTGGTTCTTCTCGGATGTGACTGGTATAGATTTGTCACCCTATTGTGACAGCGTTGTATCCACTCTTGATTTATCAATGCGAGTTCTTTTGTCAGTGGATAGAGTGTTGCAAGCAACTGTTGATGGCAACGATTGCTTTGGCTTCTCAAAATACACAGATGTGTCTGATATTTCACTGCTATTAGGAGAGGCATCAGTGGGTTCATTGGTGGGTGGACTCGATGCTTCATTCATCCGCTCTCGAGTGCCCTTCGTCTCAATGTTCTTGGGGTCCACAACCACCTGCATCTGTTGCTGTTTTCTCTGCTTTCTCCTCTTTTTCTTGGTCAATGAAGGTGCGTTTTTCAACAACTCCAGACCCTGGGCTATATCGACAGTTGATGTGCTTGGTTAGGCCTCAGCATTTTCCTTTTCTAGTGTGTCCTTATGGGACATAGCCGTGGTTTGCTGAATAGCCTTGCCTGGTTGTGAGGGCACAACTGTCGCCCTTTTCGGAGAGTCTAGCTTTTCAACTAACTCCCCTGCGTTTAACTCCCCCATCCTAGGCTCTAGGCACTTTGAAGATGTTGGATTTGTCGAGGGATTTGGTTGCGACACCTCCTCCACAGGTAAACTACCAAGGATACATTCCACAAGGGGCATTGTCACAGCCAAGGGCTGTGACTGTTGTGATCCCTGATTAGAGGTAGTGGCAGCTAGTTTAGTGGGCTGGCCACCCTTGGTGGATTGCGGTGTCAAGTCCCTAGGGCGATCGGAAGTGGCCGTGTTTTTTGTTTCCCTCAGAGCATTCACTTGCGTAGATCGAGTATCCATTGATCTAGCCACGGTGGATTGCACAGACACATCCTTAGGTTGAGAGCTAAGGGTGGTGTCGTGTCCTGCCTCTTGGAATTTTGGAAGCTTTGATGTAGGTTGAGATTGGGATTGAGTAGTCGCACTTGACAAGTGCTGTGCTTCCTGTGTCCGTTTAGGGGAAGAGGGTGTAGGAGACTTGGGGCTCCTAAGTGGCTTTGACACTGTCTTGGAGACTTGCTCATGGCTATTAGATGATTTTGCTATTTGCTTTGTTGAGCATTTAATCTTGCCATGAGCAATGTTGTGCCTATGATGCCTGCTATCCTCTTGGGGAATCAAAGGCTCCTTGGGCACTAGTGGCTTTTGCACATACTCAATGATTACATCTGATCTCTGCTTGTCAAGCACACTAGGCTGAGGATCTACCCTCCAATTGGTCCCGTTGGGTTTCTTGATTTCGACCATGAGGGGCTCGGTCACTCCACTATTTTTTACTTGGGGCTTGGTTTTTCGTTTAGATCTCCTCCTACGCTTCTTTGCTCTTGATACGTCCTAGCCTTCAGTTGACAAAGGAGGTCTAATAGGGGGTTTTAGCACCCAAATCCATCGGTTGCCTGCATAATACCCTTGAGCATGTAGCAACGCCTTGGATATCCATCGTGGCGTTGTGCTGGCTCTCCATCGACGCCTCCGTCTATAAGGCTTGGACTTCTTTCGTGGTCTTCTACGATGTCTGTAAGTCCCAACTCCATCCTTGGCATTGTCTCTTGACCTTCTTATTTTCGGCATAGCCTCACTCACTTGCTCTCGTTGTTCGACATGTGCCTGTATTAATTCTTCCAACAAGTCCTTGCCCTCGTTAGTAGGCTTGACTGTTATGTCAGCACCTTCCTTGCCTTTCCCTCGAGGTTTGATGGGGTCACCCTTGCTAAAGGTTGTGAATATCCTCACACCCGGTAGTGTCAGGTGTATCCTCTGTGCTACATAGTCAGCCTCACACTTGGTCGCCCTTTTGAAGGGTCTTCCTAGGAGGGTTTCTTTCCCGCAGCTAGCACTATTTGGAGGAACATGAAATAGGATAGGCAAGCTTTCTGTTTCAATTGTCACAAGGATTTTGCACTTTCCTATGAGTGCTTGTGGGTGTCCCCCATAAGGGCTAAGAGTTGCACTAGTCGGTGTGAGCTCTGGTTGGCCTAGTAGGGTCCATGATTCATAGGTCAAGATGTTAAAATTTTCTCCTTCATCAATCAGAGCATCGATAGTATGCTCTCTTTTCGCGGTGAGTTTGACCCTAAGATAAGCAGGTGGTACTATGTCTTCATCTTCCGGGTCCTGGCTTGTAAATTTAAGCCTTCTGACAGATGCCCTGGAGTTCTCGACTGCACGACCAGATGTGGATTCTCCACTGTTGTCTTGGCTCGTCAGTGCAGTGCTGTTCAAGGTACATCTCTCGTCAAGAGTGTCATGTCTAGTCATCTTCGCATTTGTAGCTTGTTGAAGTTGCATTTTGCTCTGACTAGACACGGTTTGAACACAATGCCTTCGTGTTCTCGTGATGTGGCCTTTTTGCCCTTGATGGCTATGCTTTGAAAGTGCTAGAGTTGTCAAGGACACTGGTTGCGGCACCTCCTTCACAGGTATACTACTAAGGACACGCTCTGCCACGGGCGTAGTCACGGCCAAGGGCTATGACTACTGTGAACCCTGATTGGAAGTAGTAGTGGCTAGTCTAGTGGGTTGGCTATCCTTGGTGGATTGTGGTGTCAAGTCCCTAGGGCCACCGGAAGTGGTCATGTCTTTTGTTTCCCTTTGAGCATTCACCTGTGTAGATCGAGCCTAAGTTGATCTAGTCACACTAGGTTGCACATGCATATCCTTGGGCCAAGAGCTACGGATGGTGCCCTGTCCTGCCTCTTGGATATTTGGAAGCTTTGATGTAGGTAGAGATTGAGATTGAGTAGCTGCACACTTGACGAGTGCTGTGCTTCCTGTGTCCATTTGGAAAAAGAGAGTGTAGGAGATCTAGGACTCTTAGGTGGACTTATCATTGGATGAAAGATTTTCTCGAGGCTAGTAGACAATTGTGCTATTTTCTTTGTTGATCAATCAGCCTTCTCACCAGTAGCATTGTGCCTCTAGTGCTCATTATCCTCCTGGGAAGTCAAAAGCTCCTTAAGCACTAATGGTCTTTATGCACGCTCAATGGTTACATATGACATCTGCTTATTAAGCATGCTAGACTGAGGCTCTTTCTTTCAAACACTCATGTTTGGTTTCTTGCCTCGAGACCTGGAGTTTCTCTTAGATTTCCTCCTGTGCTTTGTTGCTTTTGATGCAATCTGGCCTTCATCTGATAGAGGTGGTTGAGCAGGGGACTTTGGTACCCAAATCCATTGGTTACCTACGTAATACCCTTGAGCACATAGCAATGCTTTGGACACCCATCGTGGCATTGTGCTGACCCTCCATCGATGCCTTCATCTATAAGGCTTGGGCTTCTTTTGGGGTCTTCTATGATATTTGTAAGTCCAAAGCCCATCCTTGGCATTGTCTCTTGACCTTCTTGTTTCAGGCATGGCCTCACTCACTGGTTCTCGTTGTTCAACCTGTGCTTGTATCAACTCTTCCAACAAGTCCTTGCTCTTGTTAGTAGGCTTGACTGTTATGTCAGCACCTTCGTTGCCTTTCCCTCGTGGTTCGATGACGTCATCCTTGCTAAAGGTTGTGACTATCCTCACACCTAGTAGTGTCAGGTGTATCCTCTGTGCTACATTGTCAACCTCACACTTGGTTGCCCTTTTGAAGGGTCTTCCAAGGAGGGTTTCCTTCCCGTAATTAGCACTATTTGGAGGAACATAAAATAGGATAGACAAGTTTTCAGTTTCAATTGTCGCAAGGATTTTGCACTTCCCTATGAGTACTTGTGGGTGTAAGGGCTAAGAGTTGCATTAGTCGGTGTGATCTCTGGTTGGCCTAGTAGGGTCCACGATTCATAGGTCAAGATATTAAAATCCGCTCCTTCATCAATCAGAGTATCAATAGTATGCTTGCGGTGAGTTTGACCCTAAGATAAGCAAGTGGTACTATGTCTTCATCTTCGGGGTCTTGGCTTGTAAACTTAAGCCTTTTGACAGATGCCCTTGAGTCCCCAATTGCATGACGAGACGTGGATTCTGCACCAATGTCTTGGGTTGTCTGTGCAGTGTTGCTCAAGGTACATCTCTCGTCAAGAGTGTCATGTCTAGTCATCTTGGCATTTGTAGCTTGCTGATGTTGCATTTCGCTCTAACTAGACATGGTCTGAACACAATGTCTTTGTGTTCTCATGGTGTGGCCTTTTTTCCCTTGATGGCTAGATTGGCCCATTGATGTTCTAGGGTCTCTGTTTCTCTCTGTTCGGGTATGGGCTTTTGGTTGCTCTTTTGCAAGTGATAATCCATGCTCGTGTAGAGCCATTACTACACTAGGGTCCAATTTGCAGGACCTGTCACGGTGCACGTTTTCTCTCCAACCTACTTGGGGGAGGTGCAGAGTGGGCAGAGCCCCCTCTGCAGGGTTCTGGGGGGGGGGCAGTCCCCCCCAGCCTGCAAGGCTGTTACGGTAAACATCATGTGTAATTTGGAGGCCCGTTTATAGCCAAATTTTGAACTACTTGCTCTAAGTCTCAGCCTAGTGTTAGATCTGTGATGTGTTTTTTGCTCTACGTAGCCTTTGGGGTCAATTTTGGGGTTTAGACGCGTCAAGATTTGTGTTCTAGATACCTATCCGATTTTGATAGTTTTCTGTCTGATTCTCATATGTTCGATTTTCAAGAGTCCGATTATTAGAAGCAAACGTCCAATTTTGGGTTAGTCCGATCGGCCCAATGGTCCGATTCATGTCTGATTCTGGCAGTGGTCCAATTTTAGGAATCGAATCGGATAGGGTGATCCAATTCTAGTAGTCGAATAGTCGGACTCTAGGATTTGGATCGAAAAAGTGGTCCGACTTTTACACTAAGACCAATGGTCCGATTTTGACACGTGGTCCGACTCTGAGACTGGTCTGGTCTGATTCTGGGTGGTCCGGTTCTGAGACTGGTCTGGTCTGATTCTGGGTGGTCTGATTCTAGGAGGTCCGGATGGTTCGCCGACTCTAGGAATTGGATAAAAAAGGTGGTCTGATTTTCAGAGTCGGGCGGTCGGCCCGACCACACAGAGACAGGGCAATCCTATTCTGGGACTCGGACGCCCTGATCCAACTGCGTGGCCGACGGCCCTGCACATGATGCTTTAGACAGACGTCTACTTTACCAAATCACGCCGAGCCGTCTAATTAGGTGCAAAGTTGCAGAGGGAAATGCCTAGCATACCTAAAAATGGTGTGGCGCTCGAATCGACCAGCACGCTGATGATCTCCCCGCAGGTCTCTCTCTCTTCTCTCTCTCCCTAGCTCTCACGCTTACTCTCCTGTCAGAGGGTTGGATTTCAAAAGTGGCATGTCCTGGTTCCCTGGGCCTCTTATTGTCCCATTCCAGCCTGCTGTGACCTCAGAGGCTAGTCCCTCATACTCTTCCAGCCAGAAATCTGGATCTGTGCCCCTATTTTCCAGTGTCAGCCTGTTATACAGCAACATAAAACTCTGCTGTTTTCCTTCTTTTTTCCTATCCTAACCTTACCCTAATCAACACAAATAAAAACTAGAAATGGAGATGAATGGTCTTACTCTAATATTCAACAACAAATCAAAAACCTACTTGCTAAGGAGATCGAATACCTCTTCAAAATCCCTCACTTCTACCTATCTACCTCAAGCACCGGTTCGGGGAAACCCTACTTTAATGCTCAATTCGAAGCTCGCAAGCACTCAAGGCTTGAATCTGTTGGTCCCGAAAATGGAACCAAAATGTGGGAGCTTTCGCTCAACCGCCAAGACCCTCGGACTGCTTATTGTTTCAAGTGTTTCAAGCCGAGCACTAACGACTACCTTTCACATAGCTGACGCGCCATCCATATCTATGGGTGTAGTGAGCTTACCTCTATGCGGATCGAGTTACCTCCTCTCCCGCGCACTTTGGTAGCTCCACGATCCAAGTGCAAGCTTCAAGCAATCTCCATCCTCAAGCTCCACACTCCAAGTTCCATTGCCGCCAGCAAGATAAGAGAAGAGAAGAGAAGAGAAGAAGAGAGGAGAAGATGGAGAGCTTCTCCTCCCCAGCCCCTCACCCTCACACACACACTCCCTCAGACTCTCACACTCCCTCTCTCAAGCACAAGCTCAAGCAAGAAAGAATAAGAAGAAGAAGAAGAAGAGGAGAGCTACTTTTGGCCACACACAAGAATGAGCTTCTCATTCACTTTTCAACTTTATATACAAAACCCTAAATCCCTTTTGGGTGGTCATCCCCTTTTTTTACATGGCCGGCCGTGGCCTGGCCCTTTTTCCCATTGTCCTTCTATCTTCCTAACTTCCTTTCCACCGCCTGTCTACATTTATGAATTGCACGAGTGAGATCCCAATGCTCCTTGAATTAAACCATGATGTGCTTGCGCTCTTTTACTAAAGTATTGACTTGCGCTTTTCCTTGCGCGCCTTTCTCCCTTATTTAGGACTTTTCTCCTTGTGCGTCTTTGTCTTCCGTTTCTCTTTGCCTTGGCCTTTGTCTTTGTCTTTTGCTTTAACTTTTCCGGATTTTCCACCTTCATTCATTTGAGGGTTAACATCGGGTTTAAATGCTAATTGGACACTCCAAAACTAGGTACCGTTATACGATGTCTAGTCCTATGAACGGAATAGTAAAGCATAATCATCGATAAAAGAAATCATACTTTTGCATCGCACAAATTGCTTAATTGGAAAGGTAGTTGTAACGGCTTAATGACCATGATTTGCCACAAATCGATTAAGCATTTAAGGGTTGTTGCAGTACTAACCTGAGTATTAGGCTTGATTTTTTTACAAGTGCATCTTAGGTTGCCAATGTATATAAATATATCATGTAAGTTGATTGCATCCTATGGACCATTAGAGTGAATTAACTCGCAATTACATTAGCTATGAAAAATTCATGTACCTCACATAAAGAAAAATATAAGTCACAATTCATGAATTGCAAAGGTTCATTGAGATGAATTTCCAAGAACGAAAGATCTGGATTCCATCATCAACTCAGGAAGGACTTGCATTTGGATTTTCATGGCATCGTGGACAGTTTTGGTTGCACTACATAATAGGGATTCATCTTAAAAGATAGATTTAAGATGCACTTGTGAATTGCTAAATGTAATGAAAGAGACCTAACTAGCCTAACTAAGGAAGAGAAGAGAGAGAGAGGACTGTAGGAGAAGAAGAAGAGGAGAGAGAAAGATAGGGAGAAGAGAGAGAAAGAGAGGAAAGGGAGAAAGAAGAAGAAGAAGAAGCCATGAAAGCTTGCAAAGGTGAAAAAGAGAGATTCTTGATAATTCTGTGATGCCTCAGAATACCCTCTTACACCTTATATACCATTAGTGTGACTGGTATGTTCCCATGCCATGTTTCCATGTCCCCCACTCATTACAAATCATCTCGTCTCATAGAGTTTTTGTCCTCAAAAACAAGGGATGAACTGGAAACAAAGAAGTGGGAGCTCCTGAGTATGACTTTGCGCATTATGCAATGACAATAAGCAAGGGTGGTGAGGCAAAGAAGAGAAATGGGGCACCAAGGGCATGAGGTATGGGAGACCATATGGGAGGGTCTCACCCGGATTATAATCCACCATTTCATGATAGACAAGACCCTGGACGGGGTGGACAGCATGCTGTCCTGTAGGGGTCTGCTGTAGGAAATCAGACATAACTTTGTGTAAGAAACTCTGAATGGATCAAATGAGGTGTCTTATGGAGCCCGTAAGGTGTACTTTCAGCCCATGTGGGTGAAGGGGGGCTGAAAATACATCAGGACCAAAACTGTTGCAGAATAGATGGCCGTCTAGAAGTAACTAGTGTGCTGTCCAAGATAGTATGGCTGGAGAAAAACAGCCATAACTTCCTCTAGAAAACCTCGATTGGGGCAAATGAGGTGTTGTCACGAAGCCCTTGAGGTGTACTTTCAGCCCATGTATGGGAAGTGGAGCTGAAAATGTGTCAAGACCAAAATTGGTGCAAAAAAGTTGGCTGTCTAGATACAAATTGCAGCCCAAAACAGGGGTCAAGTGTGGTTAAGTTCCAGCCAATACGGCCTCCTTGAGGTGTGAAAACTCATTCAAGATAGATGTTGGGTGCCAAGAAGCTTCCTCTGTTGGTAGGCCTTGCCATTTGATCAAGTATTCATGAATAGAATAGGTATGGAGTTGCTTTTCACGATACCCAATGACCGCTTCGGGAATATACTGAATAAGGCCCTTCTCATCTATGGGGGGTAGCTCCTCTACATAATCTTTGGGAGTGCCAATGAAAGGTTTCAATTGGCTCACATGGAAGACATTATGGATCTTAGTAGTGGGAGGGAGTTGGAGATGGTAGGCCAATTCCCCAACCTTCTTAATGATTGTGTAGGGCCCATAGTAGCAGTGTGCCAACTTGTTGCAATAACCATCCTTTAGTGTAGCATAATGGGACTTGGAGACCTTGAGGAGTACCAATTCACCCTCTTGAAAGTCAAGGCGTCTCCTTTTTGCATCAGCATGGAGCTTCATGTGCTCTTGAGCCCTTTTGAGATTTGCCTTGCATTGTTGAAGTAAAGCTTGCATGCGGTCCAACTCTTCCAAGGGGGTTGAGCTTTTCATTGAAGATCGCGGTGGGGAGGGGCACCCGATAACCATACAATGCTTCGAAGGGGGAGACTCCAATGCTCAAATGAGTGGAGTTGTTGTAAGAAAATTCAGCCAAATGTAGCCATGCATCCCAATAATTCTGCACATCATGAAAAAAATGTCATAAATAAGTCTCAAGCCACTTGTTGACTCCCTTGGTCTGCCCATCCATTTGGGGATGATAGGCTGTAGATGGAGCCAATTTGGTCTCCATGGAGCTGAAATTTGTCTAGCAAAACTGACTCATAAATTTAGTGTCTCCGTCATGTACTATGATGTGGGGCAAGCCATGCAACTTAAATACATGCTCCATAAACTGAGTGGCAACTTGAGATGATGTAAAATGAGATTTTGTAGGGATGAAATGGGCTGCTTTAGTGAGCCGGGGTCAACTACCACATAGATGCTATTCCAACCCTTCTTGGTTGTAGGTAAACCTATGATGAAATCCATGGTAATGTGGGTCCATTTTCCTTCGAGGATAGGCAAGGGCTGCAATAATCCACCCGGTTTAAGAGTGCTATCCTTATTTTATTGACAAGGCACACATCTAGACACAAAGTCTTTAACATCTTGCCATAGGCCTTTCCAATGAAAGCTTTTTGAAATGTGGTCATATGTTTTGAACACCCCTAAGTGGCCAGGAATCGGTGAAGAATTCATCTCTTCAAGTATCCTTTGGGTAAAAGGAGAGGCATGGGGGATTAGGATATGGCTATGGATCCAAATGAGACCATTGTGGAGCTGATATTGAGTGTTGTCATCCATAACACCTTGTAATTTCTGAAAAAGAGGGCTGAATTCAGCATCAAGCAAGTAGGCCTCTTGGAGCTCTTCAATCCAATCATGGTGTAGTTTAGTGATAGATGAGACCTTGCATGCCCACATGCGAGAGAGTGCATCAGCCACTATATTTTCCTTGCCACGGGTGTGGGTAATCTCAAAGTCATAGTTCTGTAGGGTAGCTACCCATCTACATTGTTTGGGAGTGAGGTTGGGCTAAGTCAAGAAGTATTTGAGCACACGATGGTCACTTTCACTTTAAATTTACTGCCATACAAGTAGTGGTGTCCCTTTTTGATAGCATGAATGACTACCAACATCTCCTGCTCATAGACATGCAACTCTCTCTCTTTATCATCCAATTTTCAGCTCGCAAATGCTATTACATCGTGTTCTTGCAGCAAGACTACACCAATACCCCATCCACTAGCATCACATTGAATAGTAAAATCCTTTGAAAAGTCGGTGCATACGAGGATGGGGGCTGAAGTGAGTAATTCTTTCAGCTACTTAAAACTGCGATAAGCCAAATCATCCCATAAGAAGGCCTCTTTTTCAGCCAGTCAATTAATGGTGCTGCAATTGTGGTATAATGGTGAATAAATCTCTGATATAAAGAGGAGAGGCCAAGAAAACCACGCAAGGAGGTAGTGGTAGTGGGTGCGGGCCAATCTCAAACACATTACAGTTTCTTAGGGTTAGCTTGGATGCCTTTTTCACTAACAATGTGTCCCAAGTACTCAACCTTTGTTTGCATGAAGACACACTTTCTTTTCTTGACAAATAACTGATGCTCTCTTAGTATATCAAAAATTTGTGTAATATGCTTCAAATGCTCGTGTAGTGACTTGCTATAAATGAGTATATCATCAAAGAATACCAACACAAATTGGAAAATCCATGGCTTTAATATTTTGTTCATTAGGCTTTGAAATGTGGCAGGGGCATTAGTGAGCCCAAACGGCATGATAAGAAAATGGTACAAGCCACGGTCAGTTTGGAAGGCTATCTTAACTTCATTACCCACTCTCATTATGATTTGGTGGTAGCCTGATTGCAAATCAATCTTGGTGAAGTAGCATGCTCCCTTGAGCTCATCAAGCAAGTCATCGATTTGAGGGATGGGGTATCTATTTTTGACGGTGATCTTATTGAGATCACCGTAATCAATGCACAATCGGAAGGATTTGTCATTTTTCTTAACCAATAGAATTGAGGAGTCATAAGGGGAAGAGCTAGGCTCTATGAATTCCATTTCAGTGAGCTCCTTGACTTGCTTAGCTACTTCCTCTCACTCACATTTGGAGAGCCGATATGGAGGTTTATTTATGGGCTTGGCATGGGGCTCCAAGTCAATTGGGTGATCCACACCAATCTCTAAGGTGGGAGAGTGGTGGGGGGCTGAAATAGGTCCTCATATTTAGCCAAAAGTGCTTTTAGTGCTGCATTTTGCTTCCCCAGGGTGTGCTGGTCATCAATATCCTTATGCAAATGCAAGACAAAGATTTGTGAGCGTTTCTTGAATTTCTTTTTGAGTTGTCTTGCTGTTATAAGCTAAAAATATGCAATTTCTTTTATGCCCTCCAAATGTACAAGCTGTCCATGCATTACAAACTCCATATACAACTGAGAGAAGTCCATAGAGATTTTTCACAACTGTTGCAGCCAATCACAACCTAAAACAACATCCACATGGCCCATATCAAGGGTAATTAAGTCTACCTTTACTGTATAATTTTTGGGCAGTGTAAGAGACACTTGTGTGCATACATGGGAGCTTATGTCCTCACTTCCATTGCCACTTGAACCCTAAGAGATTGATGTAATTCAGTACAAATACATGTCAAATCGGCAAGCAGGCAAGAGTCGATTTATTCACAAAACTGTGTGTGCTGCCACTATCTATAAGAATATATACATTCTTGCCATCAATGTTACCATGTACCCATAGGGTGTTCAAGCTCCAAGAGCCAGTCCATGCATCCATAGAGATTGAGCAAGCTGATATAGTGGTAAGTGTGGGGTGCAAAGGGTCATTGTGAAGCATGCCATCTATGGGGAAGCCAGTGGGGTGGTCAAAGGGAACCCATCTGGTGAGTCATAAAACTAATGAGTGTCAAGGTCCTCTTCGTATTCAGCATTTTCAACAAGTGTCATCATGGGGGAGTTGTCATGTGAGTCCTATTCCAACTTGTCACTATCTTCTAACGCATATATGCTATTAAACTTGACAATGGCATTCTTAAAGGGGCATTTGAATGCATGATCAGCCGTGTGCTTATCCTCACATTTAAAGCACAAGCGCTTAGCCTTGCGATCCTTGACAACCTCGCGAGGAATGATCATTAGAACTGAAGCCATTCCGTGTCTTATTTTTAGCATACTTTGGGTCACTTTTGGAAGGGGGTGGTGTCCCAAAACTACCATATTTACTTTTAGCATTAAAAGTGGGGTAGGTGGGGATTTTGGGACTACCATTCCCTGCATTGTTGCTGTGATAATTACCAGCATATGGCGGTTGCCTTGTAGGGTATCTTCGCTATCCTACAATTGGCTTCATGCCCTCATTATGACGGTATTTCTGACCATACCGTTCAGCCAATTCTATGGCTGCAAACAAAGTGGCTGGCTTTTGAGCCATTATATCAACTGAAAGATGTACATCTAGCCAATAATTGTATTTATGTAATTTGGCCTCATCACTGACAGTCTCAACATACATGGGTAGGTTCATAAATTGGTTGATGTACTCCCTCACGGTGAGATTTCGCTGATCAAACTGATACGATTGCCTAGGCAAACGTTCTTTCTCTACCAGGGAGACAAAAACTTGGACCATATGCATCTTGAAATCTTCCCAATCATGAAACTGTTGATTTTCTCTTTGAATAAATCTCCACCATGTGTGGGAAAAACACTCTAGATGAAGGGAGGCAAAAATAATCTTTGCCTCGTCGGTATGGGGATAAATGAGAAAATAGGTTTCCAATTTAGAGTTCCATTCCTCTAATTCAGTTGGGGATGAGGAATGCCTATTAAACTTAGTAAACATAATCTTGTCAGGCAACTTGTTTGGCCCTTGTTGTCCATGTATGCCATGTGCTACATGCTGCCCATGTATGTTGTGCTGTCCATACATGCCTTGCTGTCCAAACCCTAGCTGTCCAAAATTTCCATGTGGGCCACGCTGCCCATGCATTACATGAGGACCAAATTGCACATTAGGACTTTGCTGTCCAAAATGACCATGTTTCCCATGTATTAAATGCAAAGTGGGCCGAGCATTGGGACCTTGCTACCCAAAACTGCCATGTGCATGCTACCCATGTACATCTTGCATTCCATGCTACCCAAAATTTGCATTAGCCCCTTGCTGGCCATTCCCATGAGTGTGCATATAGCTTCCATTACGAGGGAGCTATGGTCCCAAGGATGGGCTTGAAGGGTTCATAATGGGGAGGGAAGGATGGGTTCATCATGCCAAGTGGAGGGCTCGCCCATCTTATAAGTGCTATGGGGAATGCCATGGGTACCACCAAAACCTTGTGGGCTACGCCCAATCTCCAAGGGAGGAGGGTAGTTGGCCTTATGGGGAGGAACATGCTCCTTGGGCCGATCTAAGGAGGGTGCGATGGCGGGGATGAGCGCACCCATGTGCTCATTTAGTAAGTCCATCTTGGCCATCATCTCAGAATGACGATGATCTTGGAGGGTTTCCATCTCCCTATGGCATTGTTCCAACTCTCGATGTCGGCGATGAGTCCAAAACACCCTTGAGATATTATTCTTAAAATATGATACAACTCGAAGCCAATACAAGAAAACTTGAATGTCATTTCTATAAGAAAGAATGACCATTTGCCACGCGACATTCAATGCTCGAAACTATTTTAAGAATGGGTAAACTTAGAAACTTGATAAAGTTCTAAGGTGGGAAAATGGTTACCATCTGACCAATTGAAATCCTAGTTTGAGTCATCTAAGACCTGTGACCTTAAGATAAGAACCCTAGACTAAAGGTTAGTAAATTAGGGAAACTACCATCCAAAAACTATCAAATATAGATCTAATAGTACAATTTCTTGGTCCTATCACATAGGATTGAGGTTGGAATGAGGTTATTCTCTCTCCTCATAAGGTTATGGAAGTTGATATCAAGGAAAGAAAAACCCAAAAAGAGTAAACACTAAGCGTTCATAAAAAATTAGGAACTCCACCTTAGCAGATGTCCTGAGCACTCGCCTTCATTACTGTTTGTGCTTCTAAATTTAGGAACACCATATGTGAAAGGATTGTATGACCCCAAAATCACAAAAGAAATTGGAATAATGAATCAAGTTGAATTCATGGAGGGCGCAGCAAACCACCCTCAACTGGCCACCAACCCTATCAAAGGGGGTTCTAAATAACAGTTACATGAACGTGGACTGAACCTGCCACGAGAGGTCTCTCCATGGGTTAGTTGGAACGTAGGAGGAAGCTTGGATGATAGCAGGGGTCGTTGATGTAAATTCCCCACCTCCGAGTCCTACTCAGATGATCTATGTGACTCAAGATGGATTCTTGAGGCCTAGTTACTAGTCCAAGGACAGAAGCTTGGAAGAAATAAGGTGCATCCTCATGGATTGTGAAAATCATCCTTTTTGGACATGACTTGTATCTTAGTTAAAATGCTAATATAAAGTTTACATCCAAGGAACCTATATGAACTATTTTCCTATATGTGCCATATGGTATGTGAAGGAACCCTATTCCCTAAAAGGCTTAATTAAGGATGTTGTCTTTAAATGTCACACATAAATGTGATAGGAACTAATTAGATAACTAAAGAATGCCTATTGAGGGAAGCGGGTGGAGGAACCCCTCACAGGTCTGTCCTACAAAAGGGTCATCCCAGAGGACTGGGTGGCTTCTCACAATGTTCTATAGTCATATGATCTTTAGGTATTATTAGGTTAAAACCTGATTCATGCCTTTTTAGGGGACCAGAATGGGACTATGTCCTACAGACAAAGAGGTTGAGCGCTGCATCCCTCTTGTTTCCCATCCTCTTTAAACCAAGTGTAGCATGGGTGTGCTTTAGCTTGGGTATCTCTGCGTAAAGTAAGATATCCAAGTCCCAACGGTAGAATGCTATCAAGAAACCTTGTCCACCAAGAACCTATATTTCAGGTCGATCCTAGTGGGTTTGATCGTGAACGTTTTGTTGCGAGGAAAACTTGGGAAACCCTAGGTGATAAATTGTGGAACACTCCATGGGAGTGCCAGGAAGTGACACTTAGATTCGTTTCTTAATGGACCGTTAAAACATGCTTGGACACATGACATATACATAATCTGGATGATTCTCATTCACATAACCAAGTGGCTTCTCCACATAAACTTCCTCTTGCAACTTCCCTTGTGAGAAGGCATTGTTAACATCCATTTGATGCATGATCCAACCTTTTGATATAGCCACAACTATGACAATCTTTATAGTGGCCATTTTAGCCACTCAAGCAAAGGTCTCCCCATAATCAATACTATGAGTCTAGGCATATCCTTTGACAACCAACCGTATCGTATAGCATGCAATAGATCCATCTTATTTATGCTTGACCTTGTAAATCCATTTGCAGCCAATAGCTTTCTTACCTTCACGTAAGGGAACTAACTCCCATGTGCAATTATCCATAAGTGCAACCATTTCTTCATCCATAGCATGATCCCAATACTCATTACCTATTACATCCTCAAAGCAAGTGGGTTCCACACCCTACATAACCTTAGCCATGTATGCATAGTGATAAGATACATAGCTATCATAAAGCAATTGTTGTGTTGGATTTCTCAATCTTCTTGACCTATGTGGACACGGATCACTAGCAAGTGCTTTAGCATCCTTTTGTCCCCTTTGACACCGTGTGTTTTAATAGATGGAATCCCAAACTTCTCATCCAAGCTCTGCTCAAAGCCATCTAAATCAACATCAGCATGAGATAAACTTGATGATATATTTGTCACAATATATGAGTCCCCAACATTCTCTTTACATTTTCTTCACATTTGTGATATACTTGGTGGAGTAATCTATGACCTCAATTTGTCACTCCAAGGTCTATTAATAGAGTAGGACTAGGAGACTCTTGTGTTCTACTCAATCTCTATTACTTCTAACCTATTTTTTGCATAGCCACACTCTCATTCTCATCAACCCCCAACTACATTCTGCACATTACCATTCTAGCTACTCATTTCATAAAAAACAACATCCCTGCGAACTCTCAACTCACATATAACGGGGTTATAATGTCTATATCCCTTTTCTCAACAAGAGAATATTCAACAAATACGAAATTTTCTACTTTGGGATCCAATTTACTACACAACTCATCATGAATATGCACATAAGAAATACATCCAGATACTTTGAGATGAGACCGATTTGGCTTTCTACCTATAAACTTCTCTTAGAGTGTCATACCATGTACATTAGTAGTGGTTATCATGTTCATAATGTATACAACAATAGCAACTACTTCAACTCAATAGTAATGAGGAAAGGTTCTTTCTAACATCAGAGCATAAGCCACCTCTATAGTATTCCTATCTTTTTGCTCAACAACTCCATTTTATTGCGGACTATATCTACATGTATACTGTGTTTGTATATCATTTTTCCACAAAAATTTTATAAAACTCATTAGAGAGATATTCTTGTCCTAAATTTGATCTTAGCCATTTACTATGCAACCCTATCTCCTTCTCAACCAAAGCCTTAAAAATTTTAAAGTGAGTGAACACTTCACTTTTCTTACTCGTGAAATAAACATATACTTTGCGAGGATGATAATTAATGAAGCAAACATAATACTTGCAACCTCTCAAAGTTGTAGTCTTTGTAGGACCCCATACATGAGAATTTATCAATTCAAATGAATTCTTACATACATGCTTTTCATGTGGAGACATGTGCCTTGCTTACTTTCCAAGTTAATGCCCTTCACATACTTTGTGTATCCCAACAACTCTATACTCAGGCAAGCCATCCACAATCTCTTTTGACTACATGTCAGCCACTACACATTCACATGACTAATTCTCTTATGAAAATTTTCATTATCAGACACAACACTTGAACCTTGTGCAAATAGGGTAGCATCCATTTTAGGCAGACTTATATCAAGAGTAAACAATATACCAATACATTTTCCTTTTTGAATCAACCTGCAGCAATTTCTCAGATCTTCTACATAACAATTATAAGATGTAAACCAACCTACAATCCATGTTCTACCATCTCACCAACAAAAACCAAGTTTAATGTAATATTTGGTATGTAAAACACATCAACCAAGTAATTAGTTTTTCCATTCTACATACTCAATAAACATTTCCAATATGAGTCATGGGGTGCATTGCATCATCCCCTGTCTCAACGTAGCCCAGAGACTCTAGACTACGTATCTCTCTAAACCATGTCAAGATTGTGGGAGAGAAGGAAGGAGTCTCACTTGAAGCTTTCTTGCTTGCACAATGGGGGAATACACACAAGGGTGGAGGCTGAAAATAGTTTTCCTCTTCTTAGTTGTGTAAGCCAAAAGAACTCAAGTACAAAGAAATAGAAGAACCTTATATATGGGTCTCAAACAAAACTCAACTAACTAAGGTGGCATACTAACAGAGCCACAAACTAGAGTAGATAAGGATAGCTATCATGTAGCTATTATTCATGGGCAGTGTACCAACCGCGTCTGCAACTGACAAGTCGGTGACATAAATACACAACGGTCACCCTGGCGTATCACGAGTGGAGCTCGATATCTCAACACTCCCCCTCGAGATCAATCCCAATTCCTGCACACCAAGCAGGTCTTTGAACTTGCGCAGCTTCTCTACGCCCAATGCCTTCGTAAATATGTCATCTACCTGATCCTCTGTGCTGACATAAACTAGATCAATAAGACCTAGTAAAACCCTCTCTCTCACATAGTGATAATGCACCTCAATGTGCTTTGTTCTAGCATGATAGACTGGGTTATTTACCAAGTGTATACTACTCATGTTGTCACAATAAATGACAACTGGCCCATCTGTAGACTGATGCATATCATAAAGTAGCTTATGCAACCAAGCTACCTCACATGCAGCCGTTGCTGCACCCCTGTACTCAGCCTCTGTGCTCGACAAGGCAACTGTAGGCTGTTTCTTGCTGCTCCAAGTGACTGCAGCACTCCCAAAAGAGAACACATATCCACTAGTAGATCGTCTATCAGAAGTACTACCAGCCCAATCAGCATCAGTGTATCCATGCAACTGTATCTGAACCCCAGTCTCATAAAATAGTCCATACCGCAATGTGAACTTCACATACCTGAATATGCATCTAGCCGCATCCAAATGTTGTTTCCTTGCAGCCTGCATAAACTGACTTACCAATCCAACATCATAGCTCAAATCTGGCCTGGTCATAGTCATATAAATCAAACTTCCTACTATGCGTCTGTACATAGTAGAGTCTTCCAGAAGCTCACCTGCATCTGTGCTCAGCTTTACATTCTGCTCCAAAGGAACTGAAATAGGCTTACAGCCTGTCATCCCATATTTGGACAGCATGTCCAATCCATACTGCCTCTGCAAGAGCTCTATCCCACTTGGTGATCTAATCACCTCAATGCCCAAGAAATAATGCAGCTCTCCCAAATCCTTCATCTCAAACTTTTGCTTCAATAGCATTTTCACATGAAGGATATCTTCATCACTGTCACCTATCATAATCAAATCATCAACATAAATGACAAGTAGCATAATACCTTTCTCTGTTTTTCTCACATAAAGTGAGAAATCTGCCTTGGAAATCTGAAAGCCAATAGTGACAAGATACTGTCCTATCTTGTCAAACCATGCTCTAGGTGCTTACTTCAAGCCATACAAGGCTTTCTTCAACCTGCAAACAAAATCAGGATGAATAGCATGCACATAACCTGGTGGCTGCTCCATATAGACCTCTTCTTGCAAATCACCATGCAAGAAGGCATTCTTTACATCCATCTGATGTAAAGACCATCCCTTTGATGCAGCCATAGCAATGACTGCTCTTACGGTTGCCATCCTTGCAACCGGAATGAATGTTTCTTCATAGTCAATGCCATATGTTTGTGCATACCCCTTAACTACTAATCTTGCCTTGTATCTATTCACAGAACCATCTGCATTGTGCTTCACCTTATAAACCCACTTACAACCAATTGCATTTTTACCTTTAGGCAAAGGTACCAATTCCCATGTAGCATTTGCTTCCAAGGCATCCATTTCTTCATCCATGGCTTTCTCCCATTTTTCTTTTCCCATGGCTTGCTCAAAAGAAGTGGGTTCTGGTTCCTGTATCACTTTGACCATATATACATAGTGAATGGCTGTAAATCCATCATATTTCAGCCTATCCATAGGATACCTAGCTCTCATAGACCTGCGCAAAGTAGGTTCACTCCTAGGTGCTCTCAAAACATCCCTGGTCTTCCTTACTCCAGGTGTAACAATAGAAGGAATACCCAACTCATCATCAATGCTCTGTTTTGAGCCACTGGATTCACCATCCACATAAGAGTGACCTGCATTCACATCAAACATGGGCTGATCAACCTTCTCTTTTCCTTTTCGTGATACCTGCATACCACTATCTGCATTACTTTGAGAAGATTCTCCTGATCTCAATCTGCCTGTCCATGGCGAAGAATGTGAACCACTACTAGAGGACGCTCCAGGTCCACTAATATTTTGTGACTGCTGCTGTGAATTCTGTACAGCATTACCATTTTGTGCATCTACATCATTAATCACATTTACTGGTTTATACTAGCTACTCATCTCATCAAAAACAATATCTCTGCTCACTATAAACTTACGAGTAGAAGGGTTATAGCATCTATACCCTTTTTGCTGCAGAGAGTAACCAATAAAGATGCACTTCTCAGCTTTTGGATCCAACTTGGATCTCAACTCATCTGGCACATGTACATAGGCAATGCAACCAAAAATTTTCAAATGAGAAATATCTCGTTTCCTACCAGTATACCTCTCCTCTGGAGTCATTCCACGTATTGCTGCAGTGGGAGTCCTGTTCATTATGTAGACTGCTGTAGCAACTGCTTCAGTCCAATAAAAATCTGGCAAGTCTTTTTCATTGAGCATGGCACGAGATACCTCTCCAATATGCTTGTTTTTCCTTTCTGCAATTCCATTTTGTTGTGGGGTATGACTGCATGAATATTGCTGCTTTATGCCATGCTCCTGCAAGAACTTTGCAAAACTCATTTAAGAGGTACTCTCCCCCTCCATCTGACCTTAGCCACTTTATCTGCAGGCTTGTTTCTTTTTCAACCATAGCTTTAAGAGTTTTGAAATGCCCAAAAACTTCACTTTTCTTTTTCATAAAATACACCCAAAATTTTCTGCTATAGTCATCAATAAAAGTGACAAAATAATGATAGCCTCCAAGAGATGCAGCTTTAGTAGTCCACACATCAGAGTGGATTAATTCCAATGGCTTCTCACTCTCTTGAACATGTCTAGGAAATGGTTTCCTTGCCTGTTTTCCAAACTAACAGGCTTCACATACCTTATGCATTTCTGCAACCTTGAATTTGGGCAATCCTGCAATAATATTTTGGGCCTGCATTGATTTAAGTCACTGTACATTAACATGACCAATGCGTTTATGCCAGATATCAATATCTACAACTACACCGGTCCCATGTGCAAACATTGCTGCACTCAATTCAGACATGTCTGCATCCAATGTAAACATTCTGCCCTTCTTCTTTCCTTTTGCTATCAAGCGACCTTTATTTTTCATATCCTCAACAAAGCATCCATGAGGATTAAATCTGACCTGCAAGCCCTGCTCAACCATTTGACCAACAGAAACCAGATTCTTGGTGATATTCGGGACATGAAATACATCGAACAGGTATTTCTTTTTCCCATCCTGCATAGACAAATGAATTTTTCCAATCTACACAATAGGATGTGTAGTATCATCACCAGTCTCCACAAATCCTGGTTTTTCCATTTTCCTTGCATCCTCCATCCATTCTGCATGACCTGTCATGTGGTTTGATGCACCTGAGTCAACATACCATACATCATTGCTTTCTTCTGCACTTGTCACAGAATTGTTCATGTGCTGCACCATAAACAAATGCTCATTTCTGTCATCACCCTGTCTACTAGAAGATGCATAATTACCTTGTTGCAGTTTTCCATTCATGATGTCATTCTGCTTTTTATAGCAGTCTTTAGCCATATGACCCATTTTACCACAGTAGTAGCATTCAACATTACTGTTTGCATTTTGGCCTCTTTGCCATCCACCACGACCTCTTTGGCTCCCCCTGCCTCTAGAGTTACCACGTCCTCCTCCATAGGACTGGTTTTCTTGAGTTTGCTGCATATTCTGATTTCTACCACGGCCTTCAAATCGGCCTCCTCTACCTCTTCCTCTACCTCTTCCAGCATTTGAGTAGAAGACAGTTTCTTTTGAAGTTCCTCCTGAAGAAGATGCACCACCATTTCTCTGCTCCTCAGAAATTAGAAGAGCAATCAACTCCTCAAAATCAGGAAATCTTTCATGGACGGAAATGGATGTTCGGAACTGTGCATAATCCTTTCCTAGACCATTCAAGGTCACTGAGACTAAATCATCATCTTCCACTGGCGACCCAATGGAAGCAAGTGCATCTGCAATCTTCTTCACCTTCATGTGGTAGTCATTGATGCTCATACTTTCTCTTTGCACATTGTGCAACTCTTGCTTGAGCTGCATTTTCCTGGCTTGCGTATTTGTGCTATACATTTTTGACAAAGTATCCCATGCCTCCTTTGGCATACTTGCATCTTGAATATGCACAATCATAGAGTCTGAAATGCTGATAGACAGCCAGTACATAACTTTCCTGGCTCTCTCATGCTATGCTTTAAATGCTTGCATTTGCTGTTGATTGGGAACATCAGGAAGAACTGGTTCTTCTTCATTTCCTGCAACAAATTCCCAATATCCTTTTCCCATAAGGAAATTCATCATTCTAAACTTCCATGCTTGGAAGTTTTTCTTGTCAAGCTTTTCAGTGACAATCTGTGAAAGAGAATCAGATGCCATTACAGAACACTGCGAAAAATTCTGTCACTGCAAAAAACACAGCTTCACCCTCACAAGGGAAAATCTGCAAAACTGGCGAAAGTGGTATTTGATCACACAGTCACTTCCTAGTGACGATTTTGCATCAACAGGCAACACGGATGATTCTATAACTCCCAATGTCTCTGCGCTCTTGCTTCACCGCGAAGGGCGTCTCAACCTGAGACAATGCACTCCTGCACTTTTCGACTGTGCTACCTGCAGAGATCTGCTCCCAAAACAGAAAATGAAAGCAACACTGCTCCTCTTACCAGAACACCGGGAGCTTGGCTTGCTTTATTGAGCTCCTTACCACAAACAAGGCTTTGATACCATGTCAAGATTGTGGGAGAGAAGGAAGGAGTCTCACTTGAAGCTTTCTTGCTTGCACAATGGGGGAATACACACAAGGGTGGAGGCTGAAAACAGTTTTCCTCTTCTTAGTTGTGTAAGCCAAAAGAACTCAAGTACAAAGAAATAGAAGAACCCTATATATGGGTCTCAAACCAAACTCAACTAACTAAGGTGGCATACTAACTGAGCCACGAGCTAGAGTAGATAAGGATAGCTATCATGTAGCTATTATTCATGGGCGGTGTACCAACCGCGTCTGCAACAACTGACAAGTCGGTGATATAAATACACAACGGTCACCCTGGCGTATCACGAGTGGAGCTCGATATCTCAACAAATCATTCTCCATGAGAAGTCATGTGGTTAGAGGTACCTAAATTTATATAATATACATCATTCTTTGATGAACCATAAATAGTCATAGTGTTCATAAAGTGCTACAAAATAAATAATTGTTCACTTCTATCATCATTGTTTGAGCTGCTACTAGATGCATACTTACCTTACTGATTTTTTCCATTTCTAATTTTAACTTTCTTTTTTAAGAAATGTTTAGAAATGTAACCTTTTTTACCACAATGCCAACGCACTCTTCTATCATCGAAATTCTACTTTCTACTAGGATCTCCACCTTACCTTGTTTGGCTCCCACTTCCTTGGAACTATCCTCCTCTATTTTGTTGTGTATCATAATCCTGACCACGATCACCACCTTGGCCTCTGCGATGGTCTCTGTCTCTGCTAGTAGAGTAAAATACCTATTCAAATTTGTTCTTACTTTGAGAAGAAGAGGAATCCAAGCCAATGTTCTTCTCCTCAAGTATCAACATAAAAATCAAGTCTGCAAAATTGAGGATATCATCCCTCATATTCATAGATGACTTGAAGCCCTTGTATTCATCTCCAAGTCCATCTAAGCATGCATGCACAACAACAACATCGTCAACTACCATAGTGATAGATCCAAAAGTTTCCACAATACTCTTGATCTTCATGGTATAATCATGAATGGACAGATTCTCTCTTTTCACTTGGTTCAACTCTGGCTTTTGAGCTATAGCTTTCTAGCCTTTGTATTTACTTCAAATAGTCTTGCCAAATTATTCCATTCAATGGCAAGGATATGAGATTCTTGCAAATAGGCCACCATTCTATCTATGAAACTAATAGACATCCAATACATAGCTTTACTCTGTGTCTACTCCCAATCTTTCTCAGTCTTTAACTATTTTGTAGTAGCCTTTCATGTAGGAACTTTAGGTGCTACTGTCGTGTCTCCTTCAATATAATTTCAAATACCTTTGCCCCTTAAGAAATTTGTCATCCTAAAATTCTATGTAGGATAATTGTTATTATCAATCTTCTTGCTGACAGTATCATTGAAGTTGTTAGACATTTCCACAAAACAAAAAACCTTGCAAAAACTTGTAATCTATAAGCAAGTTGATACAAGGTGCACCACAAATAAACATGCATCCATTTTCACTAGCTACACAATAGTAAATAACTGCGATATGCAATTTGTATGCAGATGCCTTTTGTGTCTATAACCTAGTAAACACCTAAAACCTTGTAGATTCAAAATCTATAACTTGTGCACCTATAAATAGCAAATATAATTGAAACTAAAGTATACACAAAAATTACTACTAGAACCACTTATAGATCCAGAATGGAGATAGAAATGATCTCATGTGCACAACTTAAGGTAAATCAAGCAAGGTGGAAGAGCTTATTATCTATTGATTACTTTCTTACTTTAGTGCTCCAACCTCTTCATTTCAGCCTTCAATCAATCTTTTGCTAGGTGTGGCACATCTCTGATATACGATGAATGCAAATAAGAGGGGAGAGAGCTAAAGATACCAAGAGCACACACACACAAAAGCAATGGAGACTTAAGCGCACATAGAGATAGGAATGAAAACTTCTTCTTCATCTTCTTTTTCTACACAAAAGAATATTAAGATAATTTGGAGGGTTAATATGAATTTTCCTTATTCAAGTGGAAGAAAAAGATTTGTGATCATTTCTTAAACTCCATTTTGAGTTTCTTTGTTGTAATTAGCCAAAAAATAGCCTTATCATGAACTCCCTCTAAGCAAATGAGCTGTCCATGCATCATAAACTCCATGTAGAGGTGAGAGAAGTCCATAGTAATTTTACCCAAATGTTTTAGCCAGTCACAACCAAAGAAAATATTAATGGTGTCCATGTCTAATGTAATTAGATCAACTACTTTTATATAACTTTCAACCAAGCATAGGGGAACTTTGGAGCATACATGTGTGTTGATTTCTTCTTCACCATTTGCTACTTGAACTTTCAGGGGTTGTTGTAATTCCATAATGGTGCATTTCAGCCAATCAATGGTTGATCTATTGACAAAACTATGTGTACTACCACTATCCACAAGGATAAATACATGATTTTCATTAATCGTTCTTTGAATGCATAGAGTGTTGGGGCTCCTAGAACCTGTCTAAGCATCCAAGGAGATGGAGCAAAGGGAGGTGGTAGGTGGGTGGGGTGTGGTAGGGGTAGTCAAATCAAAAGCATGGGATGGAAAACCACTAGGGTTAAAGAAAAATCCATCTTTTGGATTATAAAAATGCTTCTAGTCCAAATTCTTAGCATACTCCTCATTTTCAACATGTAATTCCTCCTCATCATTGTTCCAATCTTCTATCACATACATGCTATGAACTTTGATGTTGGCTCTCTTGTAAGGGCATTTTGAGGCATGGTTGGCTGCATACTTGTCACCACATTTAAAGCATAGGACTTTTTCTTTCGGCTCCTTCACAACATCTAGGAAAATGAACTTGTGACCAGTTGGACCATTTGAGGCTGATGCAATTTGAGGTCTATTTTTAGTATTTTTACTCTCACAATTAGAGTCAAATACTATCCCAAAAGGACCCTATTTTCTTTTAGCATGGAAGGGGGGATAAGTAGATATTTTGGGGCTACCTCTAAAAATACCCCCATATGGGGCTGACCTCAATGGGGTATAGGGCTATCCACAATCTTGTTGAAAATTCTCATTTTTATGATACTTTCATCATGCTAATGATGGTTTAATAAGCCCAATTTAATGGCCCAAGTTTGGAAACTACCACTTATTAACAAATCCTAGCAAACACACCACCTGTTGGGACCTGAAACATGCCCAACACAACACACCAAATAACCCCACTGTTAAGACTTCAAGCTCGATCTACTATCTTGGTATGACCATACCCGACACTTGAGTTGTCCAGTTGTACTACATGATGCGAACATTAAATAAGTTAGTGGTTAGGACTTAGCTGTTTGCCGTGAATGGTCCTAGACCTTAAGTTGTAACTATTCTCTTTAGTGATGTGTGGAATGGAAGAATAGTAGAAATGTGTGAGAGATCATTGCTCTACACTGTTGAGTCCAACCCTCTCATCTCTATTTCAGACTTCTAACATGGTATCAGAGCACCCATGACTGGGCTCTATGGAGTGCATGCGGGAAAAAGATCTGAAGATTGACCTGCCAAGGTTGAAAAGAGAAGAAGGGATGTCTACCATTGTCTTTGTGAAGGTATGCATTTTGGTCAAATGGATTCTATGCTTCATGTTAGTGTTTGAGGCTTCTGTGGGAGACTTGGGGAGCACTCTTGAGCACATCTAAGTGTTCGTCTTCATCATCATCATCAACATTTTCTGCTGTTGAAGACATTCCTGTAGACAATGTGTTTGTGCCAGGACAAAAGGCTGCCTCTGTTGGCTGAAAATCAAGCCATTGTTCATCTACAAAGTGCTATAAAGCATGGTTGCACTCTTTGGAAGGTACTTGAAGACTACAAGAAGCTATTGCTTGTGTTGGATCTCTGTTATGAGCTAGAATCAGAGTATATAGATTTGTAAAATAGTCATGAACTATTGGGAAAGTGAAAGGACGGCTTGCATTTGATCATCATTGGGCTACAGAAGCTCCTGGTCATGCCCAAAAGCATCAACAAGACTTAGACATTTTCTTGGAGGCCGTATGTACATGTTCTCATGTGTTGGAGCTGGTTTTTTATGACTGAAATATTTTGATCTAGAAGCCAAATGGCAGGATAAAAACTGTCATTGAATGAGAGCAGCAAGCATCATCTTCTACTGAGGCATGTTATGACACTGTTGGTCTCTAACAACTGTATGCTATTGGGAATATGTCTGGGAATTATTGGAGCATTGAATCGGGCATTGAGCATGATTAAAAGCTAAAATCTAAAGCTAAAATTGAATGCATTTACATTGTCTTAGCTAGGTACAAACTGTAAATGCAATGTATGCCACTGGCTATTGAAAACAACTTGTCTATGGGTGCCCATATGGTCATGCAATGACCTTGATACTTCAAAGTGGATGTATGGCATGTTTTTGAGCTATTTTGGAGCTAAAAAGGCTTGATTTCATTAAGTATTTGCTGACTGAAATCTGTGAACAAGTTGTTTGACAACCGTACTTGCTGTTTATGCACTGTTTTATACCCGTATGCTTATGTCTGGACTACCACATGTACTAGTAGATATTCTGGAGGGTTCGGGACATGTATGACATGTATACACATTGATTTTGGCCTTGAAATGGTTGCTGGTCACTCATAGTTTACAATTTTCAGACTGTATGTATTTACCCTGGCAGTGAGGTTGCAGGAGTTTAAGCTGAAGCAACTATGTAGCATATGTATTGATTGTTATACCTATGGGTTGGACCACATGTTTGTGGATGTTTTTGAGGTTGTAAAGGGATGAAATTCCCTGGTTTTTTTGCAGAGAATAACTGCAGAAAACTGTCATAAACAGTCAAGGACCAAAGTTGGTCAAAGTAACTTGTTGGCTTGCAGGAAGTCAGGCAGTGTTGACATCATGGCAAATGCAGAAAGAACTGGGAACATAACCCAGATTGTGGGGGAAAAGATTGACAATAACAATTATGCCATATGGAAGTTCCGCATGGAGAACTTCTTAATAGGGAAAGGCTACTAGGAGTTGGTGATTGGAGCAGAAGCTGAACCTGAGCTCCCAGAGCAACCTACGGCTGATCAGAGAGGACTACACCAAGCTTGGATAGAAAGAGCTCATAGGGTATTGCACTGGCTATCTCTATGTATATCAAATGCCATGGTAATGTGATAATGAACTGCAGCTCTCCTAAGAATGCATGGGGCATTTTGGACAAGTATTATGGCACAACCACAAGTGCTAGGAAGATACAGTTGAAGCAGAAGTTCAACAACATGGAGAGAAAGAGGAGATCTATACAGGGCTATGTCACTAAGGTTAAGACCATTGCGGATCAGCTAGCATATGTTAGTTCATAGGTTGAAGATGAAGACATGGTTGCTATGACTTTGAATGGCTTGGGGCCTGAGTATAAGTCTTTTGACACTTTTGTGTCTGTGAGGGCTGAAATGCCTGATTTTAATGATTTGATTGCATTGCTTATACATGAGGAGGTTAAACTTGGCTTGGCTACAGGGTCAAGCAGTTATAAAAATAAGGATGCAGTTTTTTATTTGAATCAGTGTGGCCGTGGCAGCTAAGATAGAGCCTATGGATCTGGCAGAGGAGGCCAACAGAATGCATCCTATGGCAATAACAACCAGCAGGTATCGAATGCAAGAGGTGGTGGAAACTTTAGAGGCAAGGGGAGATCTAGCCCTAGAGGTAGAAGCTCCTGGCAGTAGCAGCGCCCATCTGACAATCCCAATAGGGATAAGGATTGTCACTATCGTGGAAAGTATGGTCATATTGCCAAGGACTGCTGGAAGAAGCAGGGCAATCAGAAAGGCAAACAACATGGACACTTTGCTACGTCTATTCAAGCAGATGATACTTCAAGAGATAGATTGTTTGCCATGTAGTATGTAAAAGATAGAGCTGCTGAAAAATCCACTAATGATGCAGTTTGGTATATTGATTCAGGGGCATCGAACCACATGACCCGTCACGATGATTGGTTTACTGATATGAATGTTGAAAAACGTGGCTATGTCTGTACAGGTGATGACACGCAGCATAGAATTGAGCATAAAGGCAAAGTGCCTCTTGTGGTTCATGATGGCAGAAAGAAAAATTTGCATGATGTATTGCATGTTCCTTCAATTACGAAGAACTTACTATCTGTTGGGAGCAAAACTTGGAGGTTAGATTCAATAAGCATGGCTGCTTTATTGAAGAGTTTGGCAATGGATGCAAGTTGATAGCTTGTGGTCATAGGAATATTAGAATGTTTACTCTTGATGCTACCTTGCCAGAGCTGAATTCAATTATGTTTGCCCATGGTTTTGGCACTATTGGAGATTTGGAAATTTGGCACAAGAGAGTGGGGCATGTGAATTTGCAAAGGCTGCAAATTATGCAAAAAAAAAGCTTGTTACAGGTTTACCGAAGTTCCAATATTCAGATATTGGTCATATATGCGATGCTTGCCAATTTGGTAAGCAGTCAAGGTTTCCATTTGTCAGGCATGTAAGACAGAGTACACGTCCGTTGCAGTTAGTGCACTCTGATGTTTGGGGGCCAGCCCATAATGCATCTATGGGAGGCTCAAAGTATTATGTGACATTTATTGATTATTATAGTTGCTATACTTGGGTTTACATTTTGAAGACAAAGGATGAGGTGTTTGCTATTTTTCAGCAGTTTAAGAAGTAGGTTGAAAAGGAATTTGACTGCTATATCTCCTGCTTGAGATCAGATAGCGGTGGGGAATATGTGTCAAATGAGTCTAACAACTTTCTGGTTGAAAATGGCATACGTAGGTAGCTTACCTGCAACTACACTCCTCAGTAGAATGGGGTTGAGGCTATTATTATAGCCATGTATATCTTGAATCGGACTCCCACTGCAAGTATTCATGAGATGACACCATTTGAGAAGATATATGGCTATAAGCCAGATGTAACTCACATGAAAGTCTTTGGTTGTCTTGCCTATGTGCAAATTCCAGATGGAAAAGAAAGAAGCTGGATCCAAAAGTGCATAAATGTGTTTTCATTGGATATTCCCAGGAGAAGAAGGCATACAAATGCTATGATCCCTCTACCAGGGAGACTTTGGTGAGCAGGGATGTTATTTTTGATGAGATGGATTCTTGGTATGTATCACCGGCTACAGTGCCATCGGATATGCCTTCCATTCATGTATCTACAGTTGATTTGCAGTAGAGCACTGCTATGACAGGACCTAGTGGTCAGACAATATCCCCATGGATAGGGAGATTGAGGAGCTCACCGTCCACTAACACTAGTATGTCAGTGAGGGGCAGATATGATGTCTTGGACAGCAAAGGAAAAGAGAAAGCTACTGAGGATGCATCTGGTATGATGACACCTGGTAGAATGACTTCTGGATATGAGTATGTTGACACTTTAGACAGTGAACTTGGTATTCCAACTATCTATACGCTTGGCAGAAGGTAGAGCAGGTACATTCCGCCTCATGAGAAAGGGGAATCAAGTAGTGCAGCACAGCCTAGACGCTCACAGAGGGTCATATACCCTGCTGACAGGTTGACGTGTAGTGGCTACTCTGCAAAGCATTATGCTTAGATGACAAAAGTGATGGAGATCAAAGAACCAGGTACATATGCTGAAGTAGTGAAGGATGACAACTGGTGTGCAACTATGGACAAAGAAATGAATGCCTTGGCTGAAAATAAGAGATGGGTCTACAAAATCAAATGCAAGTCAGATGGGAGTGTGGAGAGATACAAAGCCAGGCTACTCGCAAAGGGGTATGCCCAATAGTATGGACTTGATTATGAGGAAACATTCAGCCCTATTACCAAGATGGCAAATATATGCATCGTGATTGCTTTGGCTGCTACTAAAGGCTGGAAATTGGAGTAGATGGGCGTTAAGAATGCAATTATTAATGGTGACTTGGTAGAGAATGTTTATATGGTTCATCTTGAAGGGTATGTTCACCCTGATTTTCAACATTATGTATGTAAGCTGAAAAAAGTAGTGTATGGGCTGAAGCAGGCTCTGAGAGCTTGGCATGCTAGGATCAGTAACTACTTGCAAAGATTGGGATTTGTTGTTGGTAGGGCTGATCACAATCTATTTACAAAAAAGACAGACAAAGGCTTGGTAGTGCTGGTTATCTATGTTGATGACCTGATAATCATAGGTGATGATGATTTGGGGATACAGCATGTTATGTAGATGCTGAAATTTGAATTTGACATGAAAGATCTAGGCGAACTGAAGTACTTTTTTGGTATTGAGGTGATCAAGGCTGAAAATGGTTTATGGCTGATGCAGAAACATTATGCCATGGAAATGCTGAAGAAGTATGGCATGGTTGAATGCAAACCATTGGATACACCTCTTGATCAAAATGTCAAGCTAGACATGAGCACTGGAGCTGAAGTAGAGGATGTGACTATGTGCAGGCATATGGTTGGCAGTTTGATTTACTTGACCATCACTAGGCCTGACTTGAGCTATGCTATAGGGCTCATAAGCCAGTTTATGCAGAAGCCCAGAAAGCCGCACTTGGATGCAGTTAGACACATTATGAGATATGTTAAGTCCACTGTAGAGTATGGGTTGTTTTATGTCAGAGATAAGCCCTTGAAACTCATTGGATACACGGATGCAAATTGGGTAGGATTCTCATATGACCGTAGATCTATGAGTGGATATGCTTTTTGATTTGGTAGTGGTGTGATTAGCTGGAGTAGCAACAAGCTGCCTACAGTTGCTTTGTCAAGTACTGAGGCACAGTACAGGGGTGCTGCGTTGGCAGCATGCGAGATTTAATGGCTGCTCAAGCTTATGGCTGATTTGGACATATAGGTAGATGCTCTAGTGAAGTTACTATGTGATAATCTGAGTAGTGTACTCTTGGCCATGAATCCAGTATATCATGCCAGAATGAAACACATAGAGGTACACTACCACTTCATCAGAGAGATGGTTCTTGAAGGACGAGTTGATCTCATGCATGTAAAGGCTAATGAGCAGGTTGCGGATATCTTTACCAAGTCCTTGGGTAAAGATAAGTTCAGTGTTTTTAGATAGCTGCTTGGTGTGTAGATGCTATCTTGAGCTTGAGGGGGAGTGTTAAGACTTCAAGCTCGATCTACTATCTTAATATGACCATGCCCGACACTTGAGTTGTCCAGTTGTACTACTTGATGGAGACAATAAATAAGTTGGTGGTTATGACTTAATTGTTTGATGTGAATGGTCCTAGACCTTAAGTTGTAACTATTCTCTTTAGTGATGTGTGGAATGGAAGAATAGTAGAAATGTGTGAGAGCTCATTGCTCTACACTATTGAGTCCAACCCTCTCTATCTCTATTTCAGACTTCTAACACCCACACGACCTCACATCTAGGAGCATTCAAGTGCTATAAATGATTCATCTAGCTACTATTTTTGTAGACATAATTTTGGATTGTAGTCCAACTAATTATCCCTCCCAAATCCAAGCAAAGGAGTTTCCCACATGTAGATGACTATCTCATCTTGAATCATATACACAAAGGGCACCTCCCAACTAATTGTTGTGACCCATGATGCATCATTTGAAATATTTTATTTGTAGCATACTCCTCTCTTAATTTTAATCATTCTAGGATACTTTTCATAATATCACATAATATTTTCCTAAGAATAAACACACTAACCTACAGCTAGGGATCCCCTTTCTCTCCATGTGCGTCAATAGTTTTTTCAAGCAATTGCTATGCATCCATGAAGTTTATTTAGATATCATGCTTTTATGTTCTTTCCATGCAAGGTACAACACTGTAAAGTGCACAAAAAAAGAAAAAATGCATCGTGTTCCATGTGCGCAATTATATCTTTTTATGCTTTTCACTATACGTATTCTGGCTATGTAGAAGATAGTAGTAAGAAAAAATGTCCTTCTATCTTTCTTATACTACAAGAATAAACCTATATACATATGAAAAATATCAAAAAAATAGTACATTTAATCTCATTTTTCCCTTCTCACCAGCTATAGCAAATTTTGCAAGCCTTGTCATGTTCTTAGGTATGCAATGAAATGAAAAAAATCACATAGGAATGTATCTTAATCCATAATATGGGGCTACAATGAAGAAATCTCCATTCCATGGAACCCATACAAACATTGCATAAGCATATATTTATTATTTTATAACATCAAGATCCATCTAATAATTTAATTCTTCTCAAAACCTCATTTTCACAATTGTACTCAATTTTACACATAAATACCTTCTAGAATGCAATTATTATTATAAAAAGCACATTGATCAAGCATTTAGATAACTCATTTTTTTCTAACTAAATAAAAATGCTTTATATGCACATATATCATTCACTTTTCCCCATTTTCAAAGAAAATGAAACTTATTGTAAAATATTTTATCAACTTAATTATTCTTTTATGATTTTGAGATCACATAGACAACTTGCAAATGCTCCACATAGTAGCTGACAACCACCTTCATGCTCCCTCACTCCATTGCTCACATCATATCAAGCACCCCTTTCCCCTCTCCCTCTCAGCTCATATGAATAGCAATATGGTGAGAGAGAAAGAGGAGAGAAAAAGACTAAAAATTGATCTTTTGATTTAACACATCATTTTTACTGAGTTATGTGATGATTAGAGGCAAAAAAATTCAACATCTCATGGCCAAGGCTTCTCCTTTTCAATCGACAATTTGCATAAATCCATTTTTTCCAAGAATGGAAGGGCATTGAAAAAATATACCTCCTCCCCCCACATGAAGAATTTTTTGTGTTTGAGCCTCCTTAATATTCTTTTTAGAAAACAATTAGTTCATCTCCTTTGTGTTTGCATTACCGACAAGTTGCTCCACTAAAATTAGAGGCCCAAACAAACTCAGATTCAAGATCTAAAAGCATAGCCGCGTTCTTGGTGTCATTTTCTATTGACTTTGTAACATGTCTGTTTGTCCACTTGTGGGACACATCTTAGTAGCCCATCAGGAGGGGAGTCTAGAAAGCGCCACCTGGCACTCACAAGGAATGTCACAGGGTTTGCGATCTAGGTCTTCTCGAGTCTGCCCCAAAGTAGAAGTGTCCGGCTGTTCCCACTTAGGACCGGCCTAAAGTCAAGGTTTCTTTCCTATCAGCCAAGTCTCTAGAAAGTAGCTAGCTTCGAGCTCCAGATGAACCACTTTGTGTAGGAACAACAGAGTCGAAGCAAATTTATGCTACACTTGGTTCATAGAGAATGGGAAACAAGAGGGATGCACCGCTCAACCTCTCTGCCCGTAGGGCATAGTCCCATTGCAATCCCTTAAAACGACATGAATCGGGTTCTAACTTAACAATACCTAAAGTCATCTGATGGTAAATCCTTGTGAGAGGCCTCCCAATTCTCCGGGACCACCTAGCCATAGGATGGACCCGTCGGGGGATTTTGTCCACCCACTTCCCTTGATAGCTTTAGTTGTCTAATTAGGTCCTACCACATTTATGTGCAACATTTAAAATCAGCTTCATTAATTAAGCCTTTTAGGGCACAGAGTTCGTTCATGTAATTTACAACACGTACACAAAAACAAAACAAGCAGTCCTTTTATCAAACAAGTTCCTTAACTTATCTTTAAGTTAATCTTTGTCTCCTACCAATATATGAGAATTATGTATCCCTTCTGTCCAACAGAAGTACTCGGTCCAAATCTCATGGCACCGAAATTTCCATCCTTTATCTAGAATAGGATCTTCCAACGTCCCAAACATTGGGCTCACGGGGATCTCTGTTAACCCCAAGTTGAGATGGCGGAAAATGCCAGCAAATGGTGGAAAATGAAGGAAAAAGTGAAAAAAGCATGGAAGAAGAGCAAAGACATGTAGGCGACCTCTAAAAGCTAAGCCGAGACCAAAGGTGCAATTTTAAATGAAAGGCGCCTCAAAAAACTTGGAAAAATCTTGTAAAAGAGCGCCAGGCTCCCTTCTGTGCCAATTGTAAAATATTAGATGGGCATAGGCTAGAGGCATAAGGCTAGAAGAGGGAAATGGAAAAAGGACCTTGCCATAATGGCCGGTCATGTAAAAAAGGGAACGGGTGCCCATGGGATTTTAGGGCTTGTATATAAAGTTCAAAAAGTGAATGGAAGCTCATTCTTTGGTGTGTGGCTAACAAGAGCTCTCTTCTTCTTGCTTGTGTGTGCTCTTGAGAGAGGGAGTGTGAGAGTGTGAGGGAGTGAGTGTGTGGGAGTGAGGGATCAAGAGGGTGAAGCTCTTCACCATCTCCTCTTCTCTTCTTCTCTTCTCTTCTCTTCTCTTTTCTCGCATGCGCGGCTATGGAGGATGGAGCTTGGAGATGGAGGAGGCTTGAGAATGCTTGAGCTAGCATCAAGAATCATGGAGCTACCGAGGTGTGAGAGGGAGGAGGCTACTCACATCGGCATCAAGGTAAGCTCACTACACTCGTAGGATCGACGGCGCGTCGGCTAGGTGAGAGATAGTCATTAGAGCTCGCTTGAAACGCTTGAAGCAATAAGCGGTCCGTGGGTCTTGGCGGTTGAGCGTGAGCTCCCACTACATTCTGGTTCCATTGCCGGGACAAACGGATTCAAGCTTGAGCACTTGCACACCTCATATCGAGCATTGAAGTAGGGGATTCATCCCCGAAACGGAGCTTGAGATAGGTAGGAAGTTTGGGTGTTTTTGATCTTCAAAACAAGTAAGTATTTTGAGATATTTTGGTTTTTTGATGATTGAAAAGCATGGAGAATTTATTTTAGTTTTTTGCCTTCCATTTTTGTTGCATTTAGCGTTAGAATTAGGAAATTGAACTGGAGAAGGGTAGGATTTACTGTTTCAAAACATGGCAAAACAAGCCAAAAATCATGCAAAATTTGGTAAAATGCTCGCTAGTGATGCCTAAGATCGGCAAATGAGTGATTGGGGGCATCAACACCACACCTGGGAAGGGGTATAAGAGCCAAGAGGTCAAGGGAGAGCTCATTTGTGCCATTTCAGTGAGAGAGAGAGGGAGAGAGAGAGAAAGAGATAGAGAGCTCTAGCCCGCATCGATTCGATCGCATCACCGATGCGCTTACCGGCCCGTTCAGGTATGTGAATCTCTCCCTCTACTCGCCTAGATAGGATTTGGAAGTGCATGGCCATTGTGCTTGCTTAAATATTGTGAATCGATCAAATTTGTGTTCGCGCTTTTGCGTGCACCGCACTTGGCTCGTCCGAGTGGCCTTTTCTGGGCTGAGTCCCAGAATCGGCCCTCAGCCCTTGTCACTCGGCCCACTCGGCCCAAACCCTAGTCGGCCCATCCAAGGAAAATTGTCCGAGTCCACCCATTCGGCCCATCTGAGTCAAACTTTCGGCCATGTGGCACATTTGGCCTCGGCTAGTCCGAACGACCCGTCCGAGTCTCAAATTCGGCCCTCGACCACTTTCTACATTCGGCCCTCAGCCCAAGTGCCTCGGCCTGTCCAAATTTGTCATTCGGCCCATCCGAATCAAAACTGTCTGAGTCAAACCCTGAAATTCGGCCCTCGGCCTGTCCGAGTGACCTACTCGGACCTTGCAATTCGGACTAGTTGGTCCGAGTGTAAATTTTTATCAAAATTTTCAGAAATTTGACCTGACCCGGCTGAAATGCAGCAGTGCAAACTGTCGAAACCCTTCAGGCGCTCAGAACTTGATTCTGGCACACATAATAGGAAAAACTCGTAGCGCGCAGCTGCTTAGCAGCTAGAAGTAGGCAGTTGCGAGACCCAAGGACATAGACGCAAACTGCTGAGCTGTAAAACCTGACTGACCAAAAACAAACAAGGCGACATACGAGAAAAACCCTAAACCTTGAAAAAACGGCCAGAAAATTGATCTACAAGCCTATCAAGCCTGAAACAAGCTAGAGTGCATAAGACGCTTAGGAATTGCTTGCTACACTCACATTGAATTTCCACACTTGAAGTACACTTAAGAAAGCTGAAATCATGATTGAGCACAAGTGCATGAGAAATGACACACGCACTGAGTGATCATAAATTGAGGTTTATATTCAATAACTAAAGGAACTCACTAAGATAAACCACTCAAGGAACCCACCAATAGGAGAGGACTCAAGACATAGACAAACCATCAAAGTGCAGATTAGGCCCAAGCAAGGGGTGCCAACGACGTGGATTTAACAAGTCTACTAAACCTGATCAACAGCTTGGTGGAGCAAAACAACTCAACAATGGCAGAGGAAAGCTCTGACCATAGGTCTAATGAGAAACTCGATTTGAACGTCTTCCTAGATGCTATTCAACAGAGCTGGTAAGCAATTACGACGCACACGCCCGGTATGAGCACCGCGATAGGATAGCAAACACTATCATCGCAGATCTAGAAGAGGAGAGAAAGCTAGCCCGCAAAGCATTGCAAAGCATAGCCGAATACAATAGGGATCAGCAGGCTAGAAGCCAAAGGCAAAGTACAGAGTTGCGCGAGGTGCAGTGAGTGTTGAACTTAGTTGGTAGAAACTAAACAGATCATGAGAGAGCCCTAGAGGGGGACTTGACGTTGAGCGAGCTTCTCATGAAGCGAGTGCTAGATAACACGGCTGTAGAGCAAATTGCCGTGGCACTAGTGACATCATTGCTCGTAGGACTAGGGGCAAACCAAGGCTCAAAGAGCCAGTCCAAGATACCGATCGTTGCCAAGCAACTCGACAAGTACCAACCCCATGATGACCCATATAGCTTTGTTGACCAGTTTGAGCAAGTTTGCGAAGCCAACGGCCTCAACGACCTAACTCAATGCTCACAAGCGTTCAGACTTTGCCTGAGCGACAAGGGTAGGATGTGGTATACGAGCCTAGATGCTGTAGAGCGAGACAACTTCAATGGCCTCAAGGATCTCTTCATTAAGAGATTCACCGAGCTTGGATACTTTGATAACCTACTAGTACGCTTGATGAACGTAAAGCAGAAAGAGAAGGAGGACATTCGCGACTACATAACCCATGTGAGGAGTCTCTTCAAGAGAATCCCTCTGGGTGAGTGACCGACTGAAAGAGTAGTTTCGACTGTATTCATCAGCGAAATTCTAGACGAGGAGTTATATAAGGCTTTGGCAGGCAATTCAAGCTTGCAGCGAGACGTGATAGCTAGAGTGTTTGAGGAAGCCATAAGAGTCAATGATCAGTTGAAAGAGCGGAGCTCTAGGAGCTCGAATGTAGAGAAGATCAACTCGCGAGTTTCAGAGAGAGTGTCAACCTCTAGTGAGCAATCAATCCCATCATCCCAAGATAAGGGGAAGGCCACCAAGACAACAGACCAAGGCTTGGCTGATGTCAAGATGGAATTAGCCAAGTTGCAAGAGATGTTGAGATGACCAATGCACCCGCATGTCCAATGAGTGTACTATGGCGAAAACCACTTACCGGCCGAGTGTCAAGACCTTGTGCTAATTGCGGTAGGTTTGGCCATGACGTCACGCATTGTAGATTACCAAGAAGACTTTTGTACTCGCAACCCTACGGCCAGCCTTACCTAGCGAACAGGCCGCAGCCATTCTTTGGAAGGGGAGCCCTATTGGCCCTTCCCGTGCCTAACGATATGAAGCCAGCTATTCCTAGGATGGAAATAAATCCTACGGGCATCCCTAGACTACCTGGTCCTTATGTGACCCATCCACCGAGCGATGCTCTAGTCCACTACGTGGAAGAGCCAAGTGAGGAAGAAACTTACATATACCCTTACGTCTCGCATGACGACGAGGGCAATGCTGTCCTCATGGACTATCGACCCGTGTTGGTGATGGCGTTAGGAAGAGGACAAGGTAGAGGCCTAGGAGGGCAGACGCAGGATCCAATCATCTGTTGGACTTGTCATCTCACCTCGGTCATGTCTCATCACACTGCCCTGAAAGAGAGTAGCAAAACAGAGACAAGGCTAATCAAAGGTGCGTAGAGTGCAAAATCACCCATCTCTTCGTAGATTTCTCAAAGCAAAAGCCATCTTCTAGCTTAGCTAACATACCATCTGTCCCATTGGGGCTGTTTGGTGTTGAAAACCTTGATGGGGAGGCCACATCTATCCCATTGCAGGTCATGACCTGAGCCCAAATGAAGTAGGCCGGCATCTCTCTGCCAGGACCTAGCAATGGGCCGGCATCTCTTTGTCATGACCTGAGCCCAAATGAAGTAGGCCGGCATCTCTCTGCCAGGACCTAGCAATCTTGACGCAACCTCGATAGGGAAGAAAAGCCACAGGCAGAAAAAGAAGAGATTGGAAGCTAGAGTCACACTAAAAACTGAGAGTGCTATAACTCTACCTGCTGGAAAGAAGGTTTTAGACGCAGCGGCAGAGACTTCAGCCCCTAAGATGGTCGAAAAGGGAAGCACTAAGGTAGGGGAATACCCGCATCCAAAGCGACAGTAAGAGGCCATAGAAAAGATGAAGGAATGGGTGAAGGAGGCTCCAGAGCATCTCAAGGACGCTGAGCCCATCATAGAGGACGAGATCGATGATCTCTCCAATGTAATCATGCCAATATCAGCACCTCAACCTAAGTCAGTAGAAGCAACTGCACCACAAACAGTGCCGCTAAGACCAAGCCTTGATGCTACAGAGCCGCAGATCAGTCATGGCCATTGGCCAGGACAATCCACGTTAGGGGAGAGACGAGTATCCAATGATCTCCTGACCATGACCATGCTAGTGACTACCCCTGTAACACTTAGCCTAGGAGATCTGCTTAGGTAGCATCCTACCCTATGGCAATATCTTAAGTAGTGGGTTGAAGGGTCACGAGAGTAGGTCACGGCAAACCCTCAAGACCATGACGCAGAAACGCAAATACCGAGTTTGACGTTGCACTCTATGCCTAAATCCTTGCACGTCAATGCCTTCTAGGAATATTCTGAGATGCATGCAGTCTTACCAGTCCTAGCCCTAGGCGACACAACAAGAAAGGGAATCGTAGACATGGGAGCTGGGGTTAGTGTGTTTAGCCACGTAGTGCTTCAGACTTGGGAAAACCTGCATGTCGAAATTGCAAGGCTTAATGTCACACTAGCAAACGGTATGAGAGTAAAGCCATTCGGGGTACTTAAGAATTGGCCAGTGAATATTGGAGGCGTCAAGTTCTTTGTTGACTTTATAGTCATGAAGGGAGTGGACTACGATATCCTATTAGGTTGACCCTAGATACGCAATGCTAGAGTCATTGAAGTTTGGGGTAATAGCTTGATCTTCCTTGGCAATAGAATGGATGCCGTAAGGATAGAGATGGATACTTGGAAGACCTCACCAGTTGACCTAGATGCCATCTCTGCTATGCTCAAGGGTAACACTCAGGTCAAGGAGTCCTATGGGCCCTTGACCAAGTATATCCCATGCCTAGAGGATGAGCGGGATTGGATGCACATTCTTGCTACAATCGACCTGCCATTCTTAGATCATGAGGAGTATGAGCAAACCATCAAAGTGATCGGCAAGCCTAGCAACACACTCTCCATACCAATCTGCATGATGGTAGGAACCGTTCGGGGAAAGCCTAAGCCTGTCAACTTCCAAGTCCCAACTAACAAAAGGGAAATCCAAGAGATGCTAGAATACTTGATAGACAAGCTAGCTGGCAATTCAACTGCAAACTTCAAACCACTCCAGGATCTCTTAGGTGAATCCAAGTGGCAATGAACCAGAGTGCATGACTTAAACCTCATGTATAACTGGGCCCTACTCCTTGACCAATAACAAGAGCTGTACCAAACCCTAGGAGATGACGAGCAGTCTGATGAAGGGGATTCTAACAACGAATATGAACATTGCCGATTGTTCAGTGATGGAGCTGAGGGTGAAGTAGATACCGTAGAATACGACACTGAAGGACGAGAAATAGAGAAAATACGAGTAGACTCTAAGCCGCAGAAAAGAAATATCTTTAGGATAGATCGAGGGGTCATGCGCATGGAATGTGACCGCGCCTGGTTGGAACACGTAGGAGCCATAGACCTTGAACAAGCAGGCTTAGCCCAGCCAGGGACGACACCAGCCCTTAGGAAAAAATCACCATCTAAACTACATCCACCAGAGGATACTACCTCTTCTAGCGAAGACCCGGAGTTTGACTTTGAGTCAGAGGTTAGTTCGAGGTTAGTTCGGACAGTGATCTAGAAATCCCTAGGCCGCCCACGACTAGACCCATGAAGGGGGATCTATCTGTCCACCTAAGGCGTAGACGGTTAAGGCAGGAAAATGTAAAACAACCCAAGGATACGCGAACGGAAGAACAGTGAAAATCGCAGGATCTCCCTAAGTGCTTCACAAAATTCAAAAAAGGGGATAGGGTAGTAGTTCTGTTAGGTGCCAAACGTCAAGGACAAACCAACGAACCAATCGAGGGACCAGCCAAGGTCAAGGAGGTGAATCTGGCCCAGGAAGGGGAAACACCCTGACCAGTCTTCATTGCCGACGACTTGACTGAGGAAGAAAAAACTAGTCTTGTCACTCTCTTGCGAGAGTACATAGACGTATTTGCCTAGTCCTTGGAAGATCTTAAGGGGCTAGATCCGTGTGTCGTGACTCACAACATACACATGACGCCAGATGCAATGCCGATCAAGCAGCGACCGTACCCTATGAATCCAAAACATGCTCATGCTATCAAAGAGGAAATTGACAAGCTGATGAGAGTGGGACTCATTTACAAAATTGAGCACACAGACTGGGTATCACCCATAGTCATCGTAATGAAAAAGAATGGAAAAATCCGAGTGTGTGTCAATTACAAGAAGGTGAACACTGCTACAAAGAGGGACAACTGTCCATTGCCGTACACCGAGCACATGCTTGAGAGGGTGGCAGGCAAGGAAGCCTACAATTTTTTGGACGGCTTCTCGGGGTACAACCGGGTGCAAGTGCATCCTGCGGACAGGCACAAGACCGCCTTTGCCACTGAGTGGGGAATCTTTGCATCCTGCGGATAGGCACAATACTGCCTTTGCCACTGAGTGGGGCGTCTTTGCTTACATAGTCATGCCCTTCGCTTACATAGTCATGTCCTTCGGGTTGACTAACGCCCCTTTTCAAGATTGTGGGAGAGAAGGAAGGAGTCTCACTTGTAGCTTTCTTGCTTGCACAATGGGGGAATACACACAAAGGTGGAGGTTGAAAACAATTTTACTCTTCTTAGTTGTGTAAGCCAAAAAGAAAAATACATAGAAATAGAAGAACCCTATATATGGGTCTCAAAACCAAACTCAACTAACTAAGGTGGCATACTAACTGAGCCACAAACTAGAGTAGAAAAGGATAGCTATCATCTAGCTATTATTCATGGGTGGTGTACCAACCACATCTACAGCTAACAAGTAAGTGACATAAATGCACAACGGTCACCCTGGCATATCACGAGTGGAGCTCGATATCTCAACACTCCCCCTCAACCTCAATCCCAATTCCTGCACACCAAGAAGGTCTTTGAACTTGCGCAGCTTCTCTGTGTCTAATGCCTTCGTGAATATGTCAGCTACCTGATCCTCTGTGCTGACATAAACTAGATCAATAAGACCTACTAAAACCCTCTTCCACACATAGTGATAATGCATCTCAATGTGCTTTGTTCTAGCATGATAGACTGGGTTATTTGCCAAGTGTATACTACTCATGTTATCACAATAAATGACGACTGGCCCATTTCTAGGCTGATGCATATCATAAAGTAGCTTATGCAACCAAGCTACCTCACATGCAGCCATTGCTACGCCCCTGTACTCAGCCTCTGTGCTTAACAAGGCAACTATAGGCTATTTCTTGCTGCTCCAAGTGATTGCAGCACTCCCAAAAGAGAATACATATCCACTGGTAGATCGTCTATCAGAAATACTACCAGCCCAATCAGCATCAGTGTATCCATGCAACTGTATCTGAACCCCAATCTCATAAAATAGTCCATACTGCAATGTGGACTTCACATACCTGAGTATGCATCTAGCCACATCCAAATGCGGTTTCCTTGGAGCCTGCATAAACAGACTTACCAATCCAACAACATAGTTCAAATCAGGCCTAGTAATAGTCATATAAATCAAACTTCCTATTATGCGTCTGTACATAGTAGGGTCTTCCAGAAGCTCACCTCCATCTGTGCTCAGCTTCACATTCTATTCCAAAGGAATTGAAATAGGCTTACAGCCTGTCATCCCATATTTGGACAGCATGTCCAATCCATACTGCCTCTGCAAGAGCTGTATCCCACTTGGTGATCTAATCACTTCAATGCCCAAGAAATAACGCAACTCTCCCAAATCCTTCATCTCAAACTGCTGCTTCAATAGCATTTTCACATGAAAGATATCTTCATCACTGTCACCTGTCATAATCAAATCATCAACATAAATGACAAGTAGCATTATACCTTTCTCTGTTTTTCTCACAGAAAGTGAGAAATCTGCCTTGGAAATCTGAAAGCCAATAGTGACAAGATATTGTCCTATCTTGTCAAACCATGCTCTAGGTGCTTGCTTCAAGCCATACAAGGGTTTCTTCAATCTACAAACAAACTCAGGATGAACAGCATACACATAACCTGGTGGTTGCTCCATATATACCTCTTCTTGCAAATCACCATGCAAGAAGGCATTCTTTACATCCATCTGATGTAAAGGCCGTTCCTTTGATGCAGCCATAGCAATGATTGTTCTTACGGTTGCCATCCTTGCAACCGGACTGAATGTTTCTTCATAATCAATGCCATATGTTTGTGCATACCCCTTGACTACTAATCTTGCCTTGTATCTATTCACAGAACCATCTACATTGTGCTTCACCTTATAAACC
Organism: Lygodium microphyllum; assembly: GCF_053477565.2. Taxonomy (NCBI): domain Eukaryota; kingdom Viridiplantae; phylum Streptophyta; class Polypodiopsida; order Schizaeales; family Lygodiaceae; genus Lygodium; species Lygodium microphyllum. The sequence continues at coordinate 2,409,146 of NC_141141.1, read as the reverse complement.
CACTTACAACCAATTGCATTCTTATCTTTAGGCAAAGGTAGCAATTCCCATGTAGCATTTGCTTCCAAGGAAACAATTTCTTCATCCATGGCTTTCTCCCATTTTTCTTTTCCCATGGCTTGCTCAAAAGAAGTGGGTTCTAGTTCCTGTATCACTTTGACCATATAGGCATAGTGAATGGCTGTAAATCCATCATATTTCAGCCTATCCACAGGATACCTAGCTCTGGTAGACCTGCGCAAAGTAGGTTCACTCCCAGGTGCTCTCAAAACATCCCTGGTCTTCCTTACTCCAGGTATAAAAATAGAAGGAATACCCAACTCATCATCAATGCTCTGTTCTGAGCCACTGGATTCACCATCCACATAAGAATGACCTGCATTCACATCAAATATGGGCTGATATACCTTCTCTTTTCCTTTTCTCAATACATGCATACCACTATCTACATTATTTTGAGAATATTCTCCTGATCTCAATCTGCCTGTCCATGGCAAAGAATGTGAACCACTGCTAGAGGACGCTCCAGGTCCACTAATATCTTGTGACTGCTGCTATGAATTTTATGCAGCATTACTATTTTGTGCATCTACATTATCAATCACATTTACTGGATTATACCAGCTACTCATCTGATCGAAAACATCTCTGCTCACTGTAAACTTACGAGTAGAAGGGTTATAGCATCTATACCCTTTTTGTTGCAAAGAGTAACCAATAAAGATACACTTCTCAGCTTTTGGATCCAACTTGGATCTCAACTCATCTGGCACATGAACATAGGCAATGCAACCAAAAATTTTCAAATGAGAAATATTTGGTTTCCTATTAGTATACCTCTCCTCTGGAGTCATGCCATGTATTGCTGCAGTGGGAGTCCTATTCACTATGTAGACTGCTATAGCAACTGCTTCAGCCCAATAAAAATCTGGCAGGTCCTTTTCGTTGAGCATGGAACGAGATACCTCTCCAATATGCCTGTTTTTCCTTTCTGCAATTCCATTTTGTTGTGGGGTATGACTGCATGAATATTGCTGCTTTATGCCATGCTCCTGTAGGAACCTTGCAAACTCATTTGAGAGGTACTCTCCCCCTCTATCTGACCTTAGGCATTTTATTTGCAGGCCTACCATAGCTTTAAGAGTTTTGAAATGCCCAAAAACTTCACTTTTCTTTTTCATAAAATACACCCAAACTTTTCTACTATAGTCATTAATAAAAGTGACAAAATAATGACAGCCTCCAAGAGATGCAGCTTTAGTAGTCCACACAATAGAGTGGATTAATTCCAATGGCTTCTTACTCTCTTGAACATGTCTAGAAAATGGTTTCCTTGCCTGTTTTCCAAATTGACAGGCTTCACATACCTTATGCATTTCTCCAACCTTGAATTTAGGCAATCCTGCAACAATATTTTGGGCCTGCATTGATTTAAGTCACTGTACATTAACATGACCAATGCGTTTATGTCAGATATCAATATCTGCAACTACACCGGTCCCATGTGCAAACATTGCTGCACTCAATTCAGACATGTCTGCATCCAACGTAAACATTCTGCCCTTCTTCTTTCCTTTTGCTATCAAGTGACCTTTATTTTTCATATCCTCAACAAAGCATCCATAAGGATTAAATCTGACCTGCAAGCCCTGCTCAACCATTTGACCAACAGAAACCACATTCTTGGTGATATTCAAGACATGAAATACATCGGACATGTATTTCTTTTTCCCATCCTGCATAGACAAAGGAATTTTTCCAATCTACACAATAGGATGTGCAGTATCATCACCAATCTCCACAAATCCTAGTTTTTCCATTTTCCTTTCATCCTCCATCCATTCTGCATGACCTGTCATGTGGTTTGATGCACCTGAGTCAACATACCATACATCGTTGCTTTCTTCTGCACTTGTCACATAATTGTTCATGTGCTGCACTATAAACAAATGCTTATTTCTGTCATCACCCTATCTACTAGAAGATGCATAATTCCCTTGTTGCAATTTTCCATTCATGATGTCATTCAACTTTTTATAGCAGTCTTTAGCCATATGACCCATTTTACCATAGTAGTAGCATTCAACATTACTATTTGCATTTTGGCCTCTTTGCCATCCACCACGACCTCTTGGGCTCCCCCTGCCTCTACAGTTACCATGTCCTCCTCCATAGGACTGGTTTTCTTGAGTTTGCTGCATATTTTGATTTCTACCACAGCCTCCAGATTGGCCTCCTCTACCTCTGCCTCTACCTCTTCTAGCATTTGAGTAGAAGACAACTTCTTTTGAAGTTCCTCCTGAAGAAGATGCACCACCATTTCCCTACTCCTTAGAAATTAGAAGAGCAATCAACTCCTCAAAATCGAGAAATCTTTCACAGATGGAAATGGATGTTCGGAACTGTGCATAATCCTTTCCTAGACCATTCAAGGTCACAAAAACTAAATCATCATCTTCCACTGGCGACCCAATGGAAGCAAGTGCATCTGCAATCTTCTTCACCTTCATGTGGTAGTCATTGATGCTCATATTTTCTCTTTGCACATTGTGCAACTCTTGCTTGAGCTGCATTTTCATGGCTTGCATATTTGTGCTATACATTTTTTACAAAGTATCCCATGCCTCCTTTGGCATACTTGCATCTTGAATATGCACAATCATAGAATCTAAAATGCTGATAGACAGCCAATACATAACTTTCCTTGCTCTCTCATGCCATGCTTTAAATGCATGCATTTGCTGTTGATTGGGAACATCAGGAAGAACTGGTTCTTCTTCATTTCCTGCAATGAATTCCCAATATCCTTTTCCCATAAGGAAATTCATCATTCTAGACTTTCATGCTTGGAAGTTGTTCTTGTCAAGATTTTCAGTGAGAATCTGTGAAAGAGAATCAGACGACATTACAGAACACTGCAAAAAATTCTGTCACTGCAAAGAACACAGCTTCAACCTCACAAGGGCAAATCTATAAAACTGATGAAAGTGGTATTTGACCACACAGTCACTTCCTAGTGACGATTTTGTATCAACAGGCAACAGGGATGATTCTGTAACTCCAATTTCTCTGCGCCACATAGGCATACGATGCAATTTCTACAGTAACTTTTCACTGACTTGTAGAACAGTGGTCGCATAGTATAAAACTGGGTGCAGAAAACTTCCGCCTCAAAAACAGGCCCCAAAATGGCCTCAAATAAAAAAAACAGAGATACCAAGGGCTAAAGCCCTATCCCGCAGCATATACTGCCCTCTTGCTACACCGCGAAGGGCGTCTCAATCTGAGACAATGCACTCCTGCACTTTCCGACTATGCTACCTGGAGAGACTTGCTCCCAAATAGAAAAATGAAAGCAACACTGGTCCTCTTATCAGAACACCGCGAACTTGACTTGCTTTCTTGAGCTCCTTACCACGAACAAGGCTCTGATTCCATGTCAAGATTGTGGGAGAGAAGGAAGAAGTCTCACTTGTAGCTTTCTTGCTTGCACAATGGGAGAATACACACAAAGGTAGAGGTTGAAAACAATTTTACTCTTCTTAGTTGTGTAAGCCAAAAAGAACTCAAGTACATAGAAATAGAAGAACCCTATATATGGGTCTCAAAACCAAACTCAACTTACTAAGGTGGCATACTAACTGAGTCACGAACTAGAGTAGATAAGGATAGCTGTCATCTAGCTATTATTCATGGGTGGTGTACCAACCGCATCTACAACTAGCAAGTCGGTGACATAAATGCACAACGGTCACCCTGGCATATCACGAGTGGAGCTCGATATCTCAACACCCCTGTCACTTTCCAAAGCCTCATGTGCACCATCTTTAAGGACATGCTTTGTAAGGAGCTAGAAGTCTTTGTCGACGACCTGTGTGTCCATTCGACTTGGATTGAACACTTAGACAAACTCCGCACAGTCTTTGAATGGTGTCACTTATATCGTATCTCCTTGAACCCCTTAAAGTGCCAGTTTTGGGTAAAGCACGGATGCATTTTAGGGCACGTGGTGTCAAAGAACGGCATTGCCACTGACTTCTTGAAAGTCAGGGTTATTGTTTACTTTCCACGCCCAATTAATTACAAGGGAGTTCAATGCTTCTTAGGCCATACGGGGTAGTATCGGCGATTTGTACTGAACTATGCCTTGATCGCCAGACCATTGTACAAGCTGTTGATTGTCTTAGAGTGGACCGAGGTATGCCAACGAGCATACGAAGAGTTGAAAAATGCTCTAACCACAACACCAATTCTATGAACCCCAGATTGAACCATTACCTTCCACATGCACATCGATGCTTCTAAGTTTGCCATGGGGGAAATGTTGTGCCAACTTGGTGAGCACAACTTAGATTATCCAATGAGCTTTGCTAACAAACAACTCACTGAGACGGAAATGAACTACTCGACAACAAAAAGAGAGGGATTAGCCATGGTGTTCGCTATGAAGAAATTCTGGCATTATCTATTGGCCACACCCTTCATCTTTTTCGTGGACCATCAAGCCCTACTCAAACCTTATGCTACAGGACGCATAGCTCGATGGCTCCTTCTGCTCTTGGAATTCGATTTCTCCATGGTTGTGTGGAAAGGAAAACAGTACTACATGGTTGACCATATGTCACACACTCCCACGGGAGAAGCCGTTGGACAAGGCATTGTTGATGAATTACTCAACGCCCATCTATTCCACCTGTCCAGTGAGAGAGATTTATTTAAGGCTAATCTAACACCATATTGGGTGGATGATATAGTCCAAGTGCTTGAGCACAGACTACCTGAGCGACCAATAGAAAAATCCCGAATTAGGTGCTTAATCCTTAAGATCTAGCCCTATCAGCTGATTGCAGGCCAACTCTATAGGCTGGGGCAAGACGGATTGTTGCATAGATGCGTATGTGAGCATGAGATGCACAATGTGCTCTCGAAGGCACACAGCGGCATTGCGGGAGGACACTTTAGCGGAGACACAATAACACGGAAGGTGCTGTAGTCTCAACTATGGTGGCCCACACTTTTCCACGGTGCCATGCAATTCGTCAAGCATTGTGACAAGTGCCAAAGGACAAAAGTCCCGATTCGCAAGGATCAGATGGAGTTGACCCCAATTATTGCTTTACAACCCTTCGAAAAATCGGGAATCGACTTCATAGGACCCATCAGTCCTGCGACGCAATACTCACAAGCCAAGTACATCACTGTGGCCACGGATTACCTCACAAAATGGATAGAGGCAAGAGCCATATGTAAAAATGATGCTAGGACGACTGCCAAGTTCTTATGGGAGCAAGTGATCTCACGATTTGGCTGCCCCATCGAACTGGTTAGTGATCAAGGCACGCACTTCATCAATGAAGTGATAGCGCATCTCCTCTCCACCTTTCTCATTATCCATCTCAAATCATTGGCATACTACCCTCAAGCAAACCGTTAGGCAGAATCCACGAATAAGATTCTCGTCAATGTTCTGACCAAAGTAGTCTCAGCCTCACATAGTGACTGGGACAACAAGCTTATGGTAGCTTTGTGGGCTTACCGTACAGCTTATAAAATGACTGTCGGTCAAACCCTGTTCAAGCTAACCTATGGAATAGAAGCAATCCTACCCTTAGAATTCTTTGTTCCTAGCTTGAGAATAGCCCTTCAATAAGGATGGGAAGGGAAGGAGGAATGGAAGCAACGCCTGGTCGAGCTTAAACGCCTATTAGAGACCTGTCTTCTAGCCACCCATGCACTTATATGTGAGAAGGCCCGTCGCAAGAGTTGGCTTGACAAGCATGTTAAGCAGCGCGACTTTGAATAGGGTGACTTAGTGCTCCTCTACTTCGTTAAGGGACATAAACAGAAAATGAAATTTCGAGGCCTTGGACCCTTCAAAGTGCACAGTCATCAAATAGTGCCTGTGCAAAGGGTGGGTGGAAGGGTAGTGCTTCTTGACACAACTGCCATTGAAGAAGCCTATTCTGTCTAAGGTTTCGAGTTCGATATTGCCTGTGCCTTATCCAAGGAGCAAGCCATCAAATAGTGCCTTATCACGTCATACGATCCAGAACCACTTCTGCTATCACTGACCAAGAAATCGCGGAGTTATCACAACTCGCTGATACTGGATCACCTTTCTTGAGGCAGTGGTACGCTCTTAGGTTGCAATGGGAAGTTGAAGGATGTCGCATAATGACCAATGCTGAGAAACGCCGCGCCATCAAAACAGTAGAGTATGATCCCACTTATGTTGCACCCACCTCTTATAGAGTGTTAATCACTCTTTGGGACTGACCCATGGAAGAACACATCAAAGGACACCCCTACCTCGATCGCTTGTTGACTGAGGAAGAGTTACACATTGCAAGCCATGTCGACTCTGGTGAATTCCTCACAGATATTCTCACATACATCACGCACGTGGAAATTCGGCCCTTTGATTTGGACCACGAAGCTCAATTGGAATACAATCCAAATTTCTATACTTGGCTCCTTCACAAGTAACTCCTACACCAACATGCCGAAAGCCCTTGACCTTTTGACCCTCAATCCTAGGAAGGATTCTTCTCAAGATGGAAGGGGAGGGGGTAAGGTGAAATGAATCAGATGAGAAATGAATCAAAGGGGGTAAATCAAAGCAAAATCAGTGAAAAACATAAACATATATTATGAAAAAACGGATGGGGTAGGAAAATGGGCATGAAAACTTTGAAGTAAAGGGCAAAAAGTCCAAGTCTGAAAAGAAAAATCTACATTGCTTCTTGATGAATTCATTCAAAAAGCATAGAGTTTTTCTTTTCCAGCAATCAATGAATTAATATGTGGAAAGCACTAATGAAAGCTATGATTTATGGCAGAAACATAAAATGTCACAGTAAGACCGCGCCCACCGACTCCCGTTCACAGATGAGGAAAGAGAGCAATATCGCATCTACCTAGAGAACCGCACCTTCAGCCAGCTTAAGTTTCAAACCATCCACAATGTAGAAGTTGTGGTTGCCAAGGAGGAAGCAGCTAGGAGGGTGCTTGAACAATGCAACCTCACGAAGTATCTTGAAAAGTTCTCATAGGAGTTGGACCACCTGAAGTGCGTAGAGTTCCTCAGAACGTACAACCCAGATCAAGAATGTGGCACTATGATGGTGGGTAGAGGAGAAAATGCAAAGCAAGTACAAGTCTGCTTAGACCCAGCCTTGGTGGAGAAGGCTTTGGGGTTGGAGCCAAAGATGGAGAGGAAACAGAAAATGGATGTTTATGCCATGCTTAAAATGAAGAGGGAAGATGTGCTCACGAATGACGCCATAAGCATCCAAGATATCCCTGATGCAGAAGCTAGGATGCAAGTAAAGCTGATACATGTGCTCTTCTCCAGCCAGTGCTACAACTCATTGATACATCGAATTAGCGTACATGTGCTAGAGAATGTAGCAACCCATACCCTAGATGAAGTGGACTGGAACGGGTATGTGCAAAAAATGATCAACCAGGCAGCCAAAGCATTGGCCCTAGGAAGTGTGCCAGCAGGAGGAGAATCTCCAACCTCTAAAGCTACAGAAAGAAAGAAACCTCCTCCAAAGCCTCCTTCATTGGGTATGGAGGTGTCTTGACTGTGCTCATCCAGGAGGTAGTGAAGGAAGCACAGGATACAGAAGAAGGAGAAGGAGAAACGCCAAAAAGGTCACCTCCTCACCAGGACAAGGATAGGTCCACCGATAGAACTAAGATAGAGGAAGAAGGGGAAGAATAGACAAGCAAAAAGACAACCAAGAAGCCCAAAAAGAAGACAACGCAGAGAAAGAAGAAGGATGACGAAGGCAGAAAGAAGGAGAGAGAAGACTTGGAAAGGGCAAAGAAAGAGTCCTTAAAAGAGGCCAAGGAGAGAGAGAGGATGAAGAGACAGGAGGAAGAGAAGGAGAAAGAAGAATTACATAAAGCAAAGTAGGCATCGAAACAGAAAGCAAAGGAGAAGAAAAGAAAGAAAAAAGAAGAAAAATAGAAAAATAAGGAAGAGCAAAGAAAAGCAGAGGAGGAAAGGAGAAGAAAGGCTGATGAGGAAGAGGAAGAACTAAGAAGGAAGGAGGAAGAGGACCTGGCTGAAGCCACACGCCGGTCCATCGAGCAACAAAGCCGAGCTGATGAATTGGGGAACTTGAGTCCACATAGAGAAGAAGGGCCAGGGTCTAGCACACAGGTGCCGGAGATCGTGCCACTTGCAGTCTGAGGGCAAGGGAAAGGCCCCAATTCATCCAATTCCTACCGTCCTAGTGCCTTCCACTGAACCCACCACCATCACCCCTAGCATCTCGACCAGTGCCGACATGTCAAATTTCATGGCATGGATGCAATACTTCATCAACAAAGAGATGGCCCAGAGCACAAAAACCATGGCTACAGGACAAAAGAGGGTAGCTACTAATGTGGAATCTAGGCAAGATCCTAAACGGCAGAAGGTGGAAGCCTCAACCTCACCCATCCACACAACGATGTCGCCATCGGCTAACTACGACGAGTACGTCACGGAGCTACTCTCCCGATTGGAGAAAGCTAAGGAGGAATGCAAGATAGCAGTGGGGCTGAGTTGGCAGCTGAGAAGGAATTAGTAGCCACCATCCAGCTAGATAAAACAAGGATGATAGCCATGCAGCAAAGGGAGATCGCAGATCTCAAACAAGCAATCAAGGCTAAGGATGACTGGGAGGAGTACTGGAGACAGCAGCTCGAGAACGAAACACAGGAGCTAGTGAAGATGCAAAGAGCGCACAAGCTCTTGATAGTGCAATACCAAGAGTTCATTACGAAATCCGCTCAGGTTGACGCGCTTATAGCTGAGATGAATGCCTGAGATGAGGAGAGAAAACAAGACATAGAGGAGTAGAAAGAAGAGATTGAGCGCCTAACAGATCAACTAAACTTTGAAAAAGAAGAGCAAGAGAGACTGATCACAGAGTTGGAGGACCAAGAGCAAAGGCTCATGATACTAACCCTAAAACAAGGAGAGAGCATGGAGGAAATGAATAAGAGAGCAGAGGAGTGGGCTGTGCATAATGAAAAGAGGGTGAAGACACTGGCACCACACCTTGCTCCAGTAGAGAAGGAGAAAATCATTGCAGAGAGCAAGGCGGAAGCCTTCCTCAACACCATCATGGACACCACCTGCTCACAGTAAGGAGATTCATTGGAGGTGACACAAAGAAAGCTCAGCATCGCACGCAGAGCCTTACATGCTAGATTGCAGATGCCACCCCAACATGCGGAGGTTAGGCTGAGCTTGGACGAGCAACAAAAATACCTATTATTGGCTGGCCTAACCCCCCAGGAAATCGATGCCCTCGGATTCGAAGAGGAAGCACCACATGGAGAATGGCAGGGGGAGGAAGCAGAACTTGAGATCAACATGAACCGATTCAGGGAGGACGTAGTCCCACAACCCCCCTCGCCGCAATCTCAAGAGCCACCACAGGAGGACCCATCTGTGGAAAGACAAGTTGCATCTAGGGAAAGATGTAGAAAGCTAGTAGAGGAAGCCATGAAATAGTTGAGAGCCAAACCAGCCGTGCAACCGTCCGCACCCCTCCCACCTTGCCTTGATGATATCCTTGCTCGATTCCACGCAAAACTGGTGCTGTGGAAGAGACAAGAACAAGAAAAGGATCCATTCACCTTTAGTTTTCTCCAACCCAACAGTCTGCGAAGGGTCTTGCCGCTCAAGGTGATGGATGAGGTGATCGTGATTGGTGGCCGGTTGGGGCAAATATGGCTAGAAGAGCGAGAAAAAACCCCGATCTCTTGGGGAACATAAGTGGTTGATTATTGGCAGAATAAAGTTTTTGAAGTTCCACACACTATACAGGGCTACAAAAGCCAACCCCTGTGGAGGAGGCAAGTATGCGACATCAGTATGCTCGCCTGGATGGCATTTTGTAACACCCTGCCATTCGAGCGGAACAACCCCACCTACATGGCATACCCTCGAAGGGTAGGTGTGGATTTTGATGCCACCCTCCACGGGCGGTACGACTTCCCTATTATTTATAACTCTAATGTAGTATCCTTCGAGCATGCCCTTCTCTTTAACTCCGAAAGCCTAGATGATTCTATGACACGCTTTCTTGCAGATTTCTCCTCATACCCTGACCTCGCCTTTGTAATAACCTGTAATTACCTTAGGTTACTTAAGCTACTCCTTAAGCAGGACCCGACTCCACAAGAGCGCGGCCTACCTCCCCTCTTCTTTGACCCTAACTCTATTGACAGCTGCGCCATGGCTCATTTTATGATGAGGGCTAGTCTCCTCCCCTCCTTTTGCCTAGCCCTCCTAAAAGATATGAATGACAACCAATTCACTAGGTACAATCACCCTTTCCTCTCCACCACTTCTCTCCACGTCCGCATGAATTTGAAAGGATACATGCAAAGCTACCAATTTTTGAGCAAATCCATCCAACCCCTTCCCCTCCTCATTCAGATGAAGAAAATTAGGCATGGCTGTCATTCCACAACTGCAACAAGTAAAAAATAAAAAAATAAAAAAATAAAAAAATAAAAAAATAAAAAGGAAAGTCAAAGCAAAGAAAAGAATAACATGAAAGGAAAAGCACAGAAGCACTCACTTACAGAAGCACTTAAACACCACATAGAGCACTATCACTACACCTAAGGGTTCTCAAGTTAGGCACTTCGGTCGGTCGGCTCCGCTCCTAACCCCCTAGCCCTTTTTGCTTCCCCACTTCATGCTTAGGGCACATCAAGGGCAGGACATACCTAGGGAGCTAACACTCGCCTAGGGTTAGACCTGTCACCCTAAGCCATTTGCACCTCACCTCCCTTAACACAAATGGGGTCCTGAAGTGTGGGACATCACCTAGGCTTGCCTACAGTTAAACCCAACTTCCCATTCCACTAGCACGAGCACACTACACTAACACAATAAGGTAGACACTCCCCTTAGGAAGAGCACTGCACCTTCTCCTTTCAGGCATCACACAAGCGGAAAACCACCAACTTCGGAGGCCACCGTCAACCACTCACTATCCATCTGGCTTCCCTGACAAACATCAGCTTCCACATGCACCTGAATCTACATGTGGCCCTTCCCTTTATACCATCATTGCCCAAGTGCTTACCACCCTACAACAACACAGAAGTGCCATGGGACTGGCACCCGTCTCGGAGGGGGGTAATGCTAACCCCAAGTCGAGATGGCGGAAAATGGCAAAAAATGAAGGAAAATGAGGAAAAAGCATGGACGAAGAGCAAAGACACGCAGGCGACCTCTAAAAGCTAAGCTGAGACAAAAGGTGCAATTTTAAATAAAAGGCACCTCAAAAAACTTGGCAAACTCTTGTAAAAGAGTGCCAGGCTCCCTCCTGTGCCAATTGTAAAATATTAGACGGGGCACAGGCTAGAGGCATAAGGCTAGAAGAGGGAAATGGAAAAAGGACCTTGCCACAATGGCCCGTCATGTAAAAAATGGGATGGGTGCCCATAGGATTTTAGGGCTTGTATATAAAGTTCAAAAAGTGAATGGAATCTCATTCTTTGGTGTGTGGCTAACAAGAGCTCTCTTCTTCTTCTCTTTTTCTCTTCTTCTTGCTTATGTGTGCTCTTGAGAGAGGGAGTGTGAGAGTGTGAGGGAGTGAGTGTGTGGGAGTGAGGGATCAAGAGGATGAAGCTCTTCACCATCTCCTCTTCTCTTCTTCTCTTCTCTTCTCTTCTCTTTTCTCGCGTGCGCGGCTATGGAGGATGGAGCTTGGAGACAGAGGAGGCTTGAGGATGCTTGAGCTAGCATCAAGAATCGTCTAGCTACCGAGGTGTGCGAGAGAGGAGGCTACTCACATTGGCATCAAGGTAAGCTCACTACACTCGTAGGATTGACGGCATGTTGGCTAGGTGAGAGATAGCCATTAGAGCTTGCTTTAAACGCTTGAAGCAATAAGTAGTCTGTGGGTCTTGGCGGTTGAGTGTGAGCTCCCACTACAATCTCCAACTCCATTCTGGACAGGCAAGGGGTTTCTAGAGCTCCACCTAACCCACAAGCAGTCTAGGAGTGAGATGCCATTTCCGTGGTTGGCCTTTTTACCACTCGACCATTGGCCTATGAATCGAGCAGTGCCCTCTTGGGATAATCTGTGATGTGATCTTGGAGATGATCCACGCATGCAAAATATCCTTCCTTAATTAATCCAATTAAAATTCAAGCACAATCAAAGCAATCAGCCTTAATATCATCTTCTAGAAAAACATTCCTTTATTCCCATGGCAACTTGTCATCACAGACCCCTGCCATTCATTTTCCATCAACACAAGCCTTGGTATATTTATCCAAATCACAATGCAACAATCCCTTGATTTTAAAGAAAAACATTTAGGGTGTTGTTCAATCAACCAACAAAACTAATTTTATTTTCCCCAAACAATACAATAATAGATGCGACAATAATTCCATCGCATATTCACTCTCCCCCTTGGGGCCCAAGATTAGAATTTACTTAATATTCCCTCCTTTAGCCTAAGGCATATGCTAAAGGTTCCAATACTATACATGACGTAAGTCCTATCATTCCAATTCAAATTAATCAATCTAACAAGAGCACTTATGCCTCTTCTTCGAGTGACAATTATCTTTTAGCATTTTCCTACTATGCAACATTTTTTCTTGGCTTTATCTTCCTTTCTCCTAAGGCAAGGAGTCGCATGTCATCGATGTAAAGTTTGCATAATCTCTCCCATGTATGTACCATGTATATGCATTTGTGAACTTTAAACAATATTATCCTTGGTAAAGATTAATCAAAGATTCATCAATGCTCAATACTTTAGTGTCCCATATGTTGCTTATGCTATACATGGATTCGTCACATAGCAACTAGGTGCAATTTAACTCCCTTTGATACAAGCACTTCACAAACTTCATCTTTGAATATTTGAGATGTGATTTATCCTTTTCAATGACCTATTCTAGCACCACAAGGTACGCCCGTGCCTAATGCATCTCTTGCGAGCATTAAACAAGCATATATCAATTTGAAAATACATTACTTACGACTGGTACCGCAATTGGATTGATAGTGATGCCTTCGCCCGAAGCTCTGTTGTTCATTGTAGGATTGTCATCCACACATGACATTCTTCGCTTGGAGGCCATCGTCCGAAAGTAGACTCAAGAGATTAAGAAGGTGGAATAGATTCAAGATGGGAGAGCAAAAGAGAAGATGGTTAAATCGAGGATCGAGATAGAGGAAAATTGTGCAGCCTCTCGCGGTAACTCCTCTCTCTCTCTCAAGCTCTCTCTCACAATCTCTCGGAGGGGTATACTCTCTCTCTCTCTCTCCCTCTCTCTTGCATCCTTTCGGGGTTTCCTTATGCTCTCTTGTGCCTTCCCATGCCTCATATTTATAATGAATTAGAGAGGAGGGGATAAGTCTGAGAACAAGAGTGGAGGATGTCTTAGAAGACTCAGTGATCTGATGCTCATATCATAAATCTAATGGATGCATTGGCTCCTAAAGGGGGGTAAAACCCCAAGACACTTGATTAGAAAGCTCTTAGTTCACTCCTTCTTTTCTCTATTCGAAGTGCTTTCTAATCAAATGTGAAAAGAAGGAGTGAACTAAGAGCTCATAAGTCCTGTTCACATTAATACTAGTGATTAATATGGCTCATAAGTCTTGTTCACATTGTACTTTTCGTGAAGGGTAGCTACGGTCCCTATCAATCCAAGAAAAATGTTAGATTTATGACTCTCAAAATTTTTAAATATATTTTTAATTGAATGAAAATTATTTGCTATTAATGCTAGTCAATTTTTACCTTAGTTAGTCTTTAGTTAGTAATCTTACTAACTTATTAATTGACTAACTAACTTTCAAACTAACCAACTAACTTTTATTGCATGGAAATATTACAGACTTGGCTTGCTAGATGCTATTTTTAGCCTTTTGATCAAGCAGTAGATTTATAATGCAAAAGTTGCATCTCTTTAAATGGGCTATCTGATAAAATCCAATTGATGAATGGATGCTTCCAATGCATTTCAGACCACCCATTTTTGCTTAGCAAACTCTGACACCTCTTCTTTTTCTTTTTCTTTTTGCAAATACCTCATTTTCTACTTCAATTTGGACACCTAGTCACACCTCTCACATTCATGGTGAAGGTTGTCCACATAGATGGCCTCATCTAGAATATTATTGATATTGGAATAATCAAGTTCAAAGCTCCTAGCCAAGGTTCCATACATCTTTTTAACACATCGATACCCTTGATGAAGGCTTTTGTGATGACTACCTTGGTAGTGGGTCTCTCTGTGTGGTAGGGATATGGTTATATAGACATGGGACCTTAGAGATATAATATCATATGCTTTTATTATCTGACTTCTCAATGTTCATGAATTAAAAAATGAGGTTACCCCCATAGCCTGCTTTGGTGAAGCACTTTCTGACAAGTCCTTAAACAATATGGAAGAGGCCTTTTGAGTGACATCTAGAGCGATAAACTAGATTCGCCTATTTTCTCCTAATCTTTTGTTTGTTATGACAAGGAAGGACATATGACCCTCATGGACTACCACCATCCTGTACCCATTATGATGTTGGGTCAAGTCTATGGGCAAGGCATGCCTACAAATCAAGACCTCATTGCCTATTAGAACTATGTGCAACTAGGATATGTGCCCTTGAGGTGTCTACAAAAACAAGAACAACCTAAGGGGAGCTATGTGGACTAGTGTTTCCATTAATGTAGAATTGCATATATGTCTATTGACTATCCATAGCATAAGACAAGTAGTAGCAAGGTTATAGTGCTACTAGTTCCCTTGAGCCAGTTCTTAGTGAAAATGATCAATGATGAAGATAGCATTCTCATTTCTATGCATGCTATCACTTGTGCACAAAGTAAAGATTAGACAAGTGATCAATGATAAAGATAACATTCTCATTTCTATGCATGCTATCACTTGTGCATAGAGTAAGATTAGAAAAGTGAGCATGAAGGCATCGCAATGATGAATTGATCAAATATTGGCAAGAAGAGCACCAAAAAAGTAGAAAAAGAGTTGAACTCAAACTTAGGAGTGAAGGATTCTCAATACCACCACAAACGGCTATTGCCTCTAGTGTGATGAGTGCTACAATGATATTGCAAACTACTAAAGAAACTATTACTAGGGACAAGGTGTAACTTGACCCAATTCACTAGCTAGCTTCAATTGACAAGGTTAAGGAATGGGTAAAAGTGACTCAATATGAGTTATAGATAGCCCAAGCCAATGAGATCTTAAGTATTCCTAGCATGAATTAACAAGGTGTAACTGTGGGAAATGCGGGATCTAGAGCATGGCAAAAACGGAAGCTATGGAGGATGAAATGAGAAGTGTGGACTCATGATGGAGAAGACAAAGACACTGTTTGTTACACAAGTGAATTAGGTTCCAAGATTGAGACTTGGACTCATAAACACAATCTTGTGTATGTGGACAATGACATTGACACTTCACTGAAAAGAAAAGAGTACTATCATTGCATTAAGAAAGGAAGCAATTACAATGCTTTATAGGAAAGTAGGAAACTACAGTAGGGACCATTGTGCATATGGGATAAGTTAGCCTGCATATCCTTGACCCTGAGGCTCCATACAAAGAGGCTGTTTAGTGAGTGTGATTGCTGATTCTCAACACCCCTCCTCAATCACAACTAAAAAAGGCACAAAGTGTGTAGAGGCTGTAATGAGAACCACCTGCAAAGTGTGGGCATACCACAGACATGGCAAAACACCAGAGACTGTCGCAGAAAAGGCTAAGTGTGGGTACCATAAACATGGTGGACATCCAAAGGCTATAACAAGGGCCTCACAAAGTGTACAGGGACTGTAATGCCAAGTTACATAAGGAGTTTACAAAGCTTATGGTAGGAAGCATTAGGGCAAGGAAGTACAAGGCTTTTAAAATAGTCTATCAGAATTATGAGAGTACAAGGACTGATGAGTCTTGTCCTTCCGATCCTGGTGGTCTTCATCTTCATCTTCTTCTTCCTTTGCTCCATTTTCTTCTTCTTCTTTGACTACGACTAGATAGGCCTTTTGGGATCTCTTTCTTGCGTGGCAGAACTTCTCGGTGTGTCCGGTCCTTTTGCAGAAGTCACAGAAGAGCTGATCCTTCTTGCCTTTGTACCTGTTGCCAACATATAATGCATGCTCATCTCTAGAGGTACTTGGTTCTTCCTTAGTTTTTAGCTTCTTTTCCTCTTCTAACAGTGATGCCTGGATATCAACAAGTTCAGGATTTGGCATGTTGATTAAAGTTGTTGATACATTATTATATTCAAGAGGCAAGCTCTTAAGTAGAACACCGATGCAAACATCTTCATCCATTTTAATGTTGATTCCTGGAAGTTGGGTTAGGAGTCCTTCCATGTAATTAAGATGTGTGGCAAGTGATGTGCTGGACTTCATTTCAAGTCTGAAGAACTCAATCAGGAGACCATACTTTGATGATTTAGATTGTGCACCGAACAGGGTGTCAAGTCTTTTCCACGTATCCTATGAGGTTTCACAGTTATCCACATGGTGGATATAACTGTTGTCTAGCTCCAGTTTGATAATGGCATGGGCTCTGTCATCATTCTTTTGCCAAGTAGTTGCAAGGTCCGCGTCCCGAGGTTTCTTCTCTTTGCCATTTGTGATGGCCCAGAGACCCTTTTTCATCAAGATGAGCTTGATGCGGGTTTGCCAGGTGTGAAACCCGACTCATTTGAATCGAGCATTTGGAGAGTCTTTTCCCATGTTGAGGTTGCAAGAGCAGCAGCAAATCAACACCAGAATTCTGAGATTTTATCAGTAGAAGAGCAGAATGCAGTGTGTCAAGAGACACAGTTAATGACAGTGTGAAAACACACTACGTTAGTGTTGATGTTTGAGCTTGGGATCGTTCGGTCGTTCTTCAATCTTCTCAGGTCCTTCCCCTCCTTGATTTGATGCTGGGTCAATGGATTAGAGTGACAGAGGCTTGGGTTGAGTGTCAGGAGAAAGAAAAAAATGGAAAAAAAAGCTTGAGAAATTTTGGCTATGGTGGAATTAGGGTTTCTGAGACAGGGGCCTAGTTTTTTCAACATTGCAGGAGCTATACTTGATCATTTTCAAAAAAATTTACATGCCTAGGAAGCTGACTTCATGGGCTATCAAAACCCCATGATAATCGTCAAGATCGTGGACTGTATGCAGCACGCAGGCAGCTCGAACGAATTCAGTGCAGTTCAGGACAGATTTCCGTGATTTCCGCAATGCTGGAGTCAGGGCGCAGTAATGTAGTCGATTTTCGTGCCAGGATGAAGCACCTTGAGTAGAGAAACAACTCCCTAGAAGAAATTGTGGGCTGAAATGGCATGGTTGAGGAGTTATTGAAGCTCCGAGTAAGGTAGGTCCTGTCTGGCTATGACAGACACAGAGCAGAGATTGAGGATTTTCACAATGCTGAGCTCCAGATGGTCCAATGTCCTAGATTGATGTGATACAGGGAAGCTTTATGAGTTGGGGAATACTTTTCCAGAAGGAAGCTCCAAGAGATTTGACCTATGGAGTGAGATATAAGCAGCTCAATCTGACAGGGTGCTGCTGGCTATGGCTGCCATGGAAGCTTCAGTGAGAGTAGAGTTGGGAGATGAAGTCATGAGCTGACATTGAGCTAGACTGAGGTTGAGAGGAATCAAGAGAGGCTAGAGAAGCAATGCCATGCCCAACCTGGCTCTGATACCATGTGAGAAATGCGGGATCTAGAGCATGGCAAAAACGGAAGCTATGGAGGATGAAATGAGAAGTGTGGATTCATGATGGAGAAGACAAAGACACTGTTTGTTACACAAGTGAATTAGGTTCCAAGATTGAGACTTGGACTCATAAACACAATCTTGTGTATGTGGACAACGACATTGACACTTCAGTGAAAAGAAAAGAGTACTATCATTGCATTAAGAAAGGAAGCAAGTACAATGCTTTATAGGAAAGTAGGAAACTGCAGTAGGCACCATTGTGCATATGGGATAAGTTAGCATGCATATCCTTGACCCTGAGGCTCCATACAAAGAGGCTGTTTAGTGAGTGTGATTGCTGATTCTCAACACCCCTCCTCAATCACAACTAAAAAAGGCACAACGTGTAGAGGCTGTATTGAGAACCACCTGCAAAGTGTGGGCATACCACAAACATGACAAAGAGAAAGATCACTCAAGAATAGAACAAGAAAGATGGAGGCCAAAACTTTTTCTTTCTAATTATTTCTTCTTCTTTAACACACTATAATGTACACAAAGTATACTTAAGATACAACATAATCAAAAGTGGCCTGCTACATCAAGCAATACAAAATTGACTATATTAATCGACTAGCATTATAACTATGATAGTCTATAGGTAGTATAGGTAGGTGCAACAAATCAAAAATAATAAGTGAGAAGTTAGTGGCCATATAAGGATCATAATGATCACTCACATGCTAAGTATAGATGTGCAAAGCCATATAACCAAGCCATCCATCATTAATGTTTACACGTGTTGACCTTACTGTCTCAACAAGACATTATGGTTCATTTTTATAAATTGAGAATATTAGGTTATCCCTTCATTAAAATGTTTTGCATTCAGGCTATTTTAGAGCAAATAGAAATTCATGCAATTTTAGGGTAGATAGACACTCAAGCAGATTCCTACAATTGATGTAGATTTTTGTAACTAAGGCATATCCTTGCAATTCAAGAAGATTGTTGCAACTCAAACAATTTCTTGCAATTTAGATTTTTTTTGCAATTCATGCATTTTCTTACAATTTAGTTCAGGTGATTTCCTACAAAATAGATATTCAAGAGGTGGTGGAAAAGAATATGAAAGAAAATAGAAAAAAGTGCTACCACCAAAGAAGGAGATCAAAAGCTACTTCAAGAAAATGCAATAATGAGAAATGGATTGGTAGGAAATACTCCTAAACTAAGATGATTAATAGAAAGATGTAGAAGAAGACAAGATAAAGAATAAAAAGAGAAAATGATTTTTCTTTATCAAAATCAATTCTAAGGGAATAATCCAAAGTGTAGAAGTATCAAGGATTTGCAAAAATCATAGGAGTAACCTAGATTGTAAAAAATTACCAGGGAGACAAATTGATTATCTAAGAAATCTAACTAATGGAGAAGTTTTCAAGAAATTCCTACAAAATAAGCAATTCAAGCAATCCAAATTGCTGAATTTATAGGAATAACCCAAATAGCATGAGCTAAATACCTACTACTTTATCATTGCAAAACTTAAGAGGCTGGCTGAAAGAAAATTATGTCATTTTTAAACTGCAATTATATCTCACCATGTGTAAATTTGAGAAGGAAAAGAGGTGAAAAATCTATTTTGAGCATGGACATATCTCAAAATGCTATCCATATATGCATGAGTCTTGTGAAAGAGAAAAATCATGCAAATATTTTTGCATGTTTGATTTATGTAAGTAGTTCTATGGTACTGAGAAGAAATTTTCTTCAACAAGGAAGGGTTCAAGTTCAAGGATGGATAAAGCATGGGAAAAGTTTCCTTTTGAGAATGTGCTTGATGATGCTTATGAGTGACATGATGACCATGAAGGCTAGAAATTTAAGAATTTCTCAAGTTTGAAGCATGTCCAGAGATTGCTTAGAGTAGTAAAGAAGCTCCATGAGAAATATGAAGATGTTTGGATTTCAAATTCGGAGTCAAGTTCAAGTGATGATGATGATTGCCACCATTTACCTGTGGTTTTGCCGAAGATTGAAATTGAGGGAGTGAGAGAAGATAAGAGCAAAAATAGTTAAGGATCGTGAAGTGCCTCAAACC
Source organism: Lygodium microphyllum (assembly GCF_053477565.2). Classification (NCBI taxonomy): domain Eukaryota; kingdom Viridiplantae; phylum Streptophyta; class Polypodiopsida; order Schizaeales; family Lygodiaceae; genus Lygodium; species Lygodium microphyllum. The sequence goes on along the minus strand of NC_141141.1, from coordinate 2,389,316 downwards.
CAAGAATGGACCTTACCAATAGGAAAGTGGAGCATCATACATCACGCACCTCGTATTGATAACTTGAAGGTATTTTCCATATTTTGGTGTCTTAGAAAATGCCATAGTAAATGTCCAATCACTTTTACTCAAAAAGTAAGAAGTAATGAAGTCCTCCTCAAGGAAGTTGATCATCTTGGTGAACAAGAAGATCAATTACATGTTCAAAATGGTGATGTTTTTATGGATAATAAACATGAAGATGATGGCTTTCTTAGTGAAGATGTCATTATGGATTATTTTCTCATTTTCTTATTGGATTTGAGAAAGATAATGTGGTTAGTTAATCAAATTCTAGAAAAAAGGCTTTGAAATTACTTGAGATGCCACTACCCATAGTGCAACATGGATCATTTTTTATTGTATCTATTCAAGATACCCATATTTTCAACATGCAAGATATTATTTCAGGTCATTTCAATGTTTAGCCTAAATAAATTTAACACATTTTTACTACCATAAATATTAAGATTCTTTATCCATATGAGCAATTTTCAAGATAGCCAATATACTTCTTGAGCTAAGATACATGAAAGACATTGTGGATGCATGTAGTTGAAGGTAAATCAAGTTGATAGGCAATATCCCTAACTCTCTTAAGGTATGGGCCATAATACTTATGAGTGAGTTTATTATGTCCTCCCTTAAGAGAAGCATAACAGGATTTTGGAACCTTCAAGAAAACCCATTAAATTTTATCAAACTCCACATGTCTTATTTTATCATCCACATAGGCCTTCATTGTCTCTTGAGCTTTTCCATTGTTGTCCTTGCATTACTTCATAATAAGAGCCTTCATCTTCTCTAACTCTTCATGAGCATTAGGATTTACATCATCATGAGGCAATGCAGAAGGCACTTGAACCTTATAACCATATAATGCTTCAAAAGGATATATTCCAATACTCATGTGATGAGTATTATTATAACAAAATTCTACAAGATGAAGCCAATGGTCCTATGTGCTTTGTGTGTCGTGGAAAAAATGATGCAAATAAACTTCTAGCCATTTGTTGACCCTTTCATTTTGTCTATCTGTTTGTGGATGATAAGTTGTACTAGGAGTTGAAATAGTCCCATAAAAGAGAACAAAATCCTCCAAAAGCTACCCATAAACTTGGTGTCATGATCTGACACAATCTTCATTGGCATTCCATGAAGCTTAAAGACACATTCCATAAATTGATCAACCACTTGCTTTGCGATAAAATGAGCCTTGGTTGGAATGAAATGGGTTGATTTAGTCAACTGGTCTACCATCACAAAAATGATATTCCACTCGTGTTTTGTTGTAGGCAATCCTATTATGAAATCAATGTTAATATCAGTCCACTTTCCATGAGGAATAGGTAGTGGCTGAAGCAAACCATTGGGCAGAAGCATGGAATACTTATTTTGTTGACACAAAAGACAACTCATGATGTAGTTGTTAACATGTCTCCAAATACCCTTCCAATAAAAGATCTTATGGATATTATCAAATGTTTTAAACAAACCATGATGTCCCTCTAAAGGTGGAGTGCATCTCTCACAAAATGCGGTCTTTGAAAGATGATTGAGGAGTCAAGAAAACTCGTCCTTGATACCATAAAAGACCATTGTGCCATTTATAATCTGGATACTCTTCTCCTTTGCCTTGTTGCAATTCCTTCATCATTTTGGATATTGGCTCATCAAGAAAATACTATTCTTGAATGTCAAACCCAATCCTTATGCATGATTGAAATGGTAGAAATGGAACATGCCCACATTCTTGATAAGGCATCTAATACCACATTATTTTTTCCATCCATATAAGATATCTCAAATTCATATCCTTAAAGAGTAGTTAACCATCTTTATTGCTTGGGAGACAAAGTTGGTTGTGAAAGGAAGTATTTTTTCATAGAATGATCACTTTTGACCTTGAAATAGCTACCATAGATATAATGATGCCACTTTTAATTAGCATGTAATATTTTCAACATCTCTCACTCATAAACATGTAATTGACACTCCTTGTCATCAAGCGTGTGGCTTTCATAAGCTATAAATTAGTCCGAATTCTTCTTCCGTTAGCATTCACACATATGATAAACTCCTTAGATAAATATGGGCAGACAAGGATAGGTGTTAAAATGAAAAGAGATTTCAGCTCACTAAAACTCTTATCAGCTATGGAGTCCCAAAAGAAAGCCTCATTTTTAAGCCTATCCATCAATGGAGCTACCATATGAGCATAATTCTTGATGAGCCTCCTATAGAAGGATGATAACCCAAGGAATCCTCTCAAAGAGGTCACATTTATAGGAGTAGGCCATTCTTTAACACATTTCACCTTATTTGGATCCACTTGAATGCCTTGCTCTCCCATAATATGACCTAAGTATTCCACTTCATCTTTCATGAATGAACACTTTGTCATCTTAGCAAAGAGTGTGTATCTTCCTAATATGTCAAAGACCTCTCATATATGCTTCAAATTCTCATCCTTGGATTTTCTATAGATAAGGATATCATTAAAGAAAATAAGGATTGTTTTGAGCAAGAATGGCTGTAATATTTTATTCATGAGGGCTTGAAAAGTAGCGGGCACATTCTTGGCACATTAGAAAGCCCAAATGGCATAACCAAGAAGTGGTATAATCCCCTTTCAATTCTAAAAAGTGTTTTGAAATGATATCCTTCCTTCATTTGAATTTGATGATAATCCAAATGAATATCTATTTTGGTGAAGACCTTTGCATCTTTAAGTTCATCCAAAAGATCATCAATTTGGGAAATAGGATACCTATTCTTGACCATTGACTTATTCAGATTCATATAATCAATACACATATGAAATGATCCATCCTTCTTTTTAACTAAGAGCATGGAAGAGGCAAATAGTGATTCACTTGATTGAATTAAACCCATTTGCAACAATTCTTTAACTTGTTGCTCCACCTCTTCCCTCTCAAACTTGTATAAGTGACGGGGAGGTTTGTTGATGGGCTTTGTGTTGGGCAACAAGTTGATAGGATGGTCAACCTCTCACTTTGGAGGCAAAGATGATGTGGCTAAAATAAATCCTTGTATTCCTCCAATAGCTCTTCCAATCTTGGATCCCTTTGCTTTGGAGAAGAAGATGGTTGATTAGGTGGCTGCTCTTCATCTAGTTTTGCAAGCAAAAGAGTATTTCCTTCTACAATTTCTTCATGTAGATGAGTTCTATATATTTGTGGTGGCTGATGCCTTTCAATTCAATATGTTGTAAAAAGGAGGGAGTTGAGCATATTGTGATCAAAGAAGAACAAGGCATCAACCTCAAGTCCTATCTCAGTACCTAAGAACCTACCAAGATCTTGCAGGGTGACACTAAATTCTTTTCTTCTTTCGCTTACCTTTATTTTTTCTCCGACCATACTTATTTCTTTTTCAGCTAAATGCCACCCAAGGAAGATAACGCATTGGCCCTAGGTTTGACTCATCCCTAAGAACCTACCAGACATTCAAAAGGCAATGATTGTCTGCTCTTGGAATTTTTCTTTCTTTCTTTTCTTATTTTCGGGATTAGCAACCCTTTTTACATAGCTCTATATTATATATTTCAAATATATCCAGCATTTGTTCTCTTTCATTTATTTGGCAAGCTTCCTTAGCTATCTCACAACTAATAGGTATTCTTAAAAACACCTGCCTAATAGGCTAGTAGGACAGGGTCACTAGGAGTACTCGCAAAAATAGCTCTTAGAATGACCAAGAGTGTCTTTATATAGGAGGTGAAAAAGTGCTCAAACCTCCCCAAACACACCTACCCTAACCCTAGAACTTCATGCCTTGAATGCCTATCCCTAATAAAAGAAAAAATTTCCCACATACATACACACATACAACATAAAGGAAAAGAACTCGTAAAGGAAGGATATCACCTAGACTTAGTCACAAGAAGCTTCTGCATAGCAAGAACCTCTCTCCAGGTGCTCTATCGAATCTGTTTAGTGTAGTACTAAAATAGAAAACCATTAACCGCACATGCATCAAATAAAAAAATGGCCCTCTTTACATAACCAGATAAACCATTTCACTGTATAATAAATGGCTCTCTTGGCCTAACAAAATCAAACATTAAATCCAACATGAATGGCCATTTTTATCTAACAAAATATAACCATAAAACACACCTTTTAGCAATCTACTACTAAAAGCGAACTTTTGATCTTTGCATAAGCCATACTAAAGCACAAACTAGACCAAAGGAATAGGCTACTCAAGCCCTACACTAAATGTATCAAATTATTAGCTAACCTCCCTACATAAATATTCAGGGTTGTCTGACAAATATACTATTGAACAAATCGATACGTCCATGATAGAATGGAAAGATGGTCAATTGCTAGTAGGTAGATCATAACCCATACTAACCATCAGTGGGGCCACCAAAACATGACTTCTCAACAAGTAATCCCCACAGTAGCCTTTAGCTAACATCAAGAGGCAATTATAAAAGCCCCACATGACTAGAGTCAAGAAATACATCTTCAATAAAGGCATAAAGGCATAATTAGCAAGGGAGTCTACAAAGATATTCCATTGTCAATGAATCAACTAGCAAGTCACTACCTCAAAGATATCAAGGGTGTCTAAGGTTGCATGATGGTTTATCCTTAGAATGGTATCCCTCACACTATAGGTCCCATTCAATTGATTGATCACTAATTATGAGTTGTCTTTCACCAATAGATGGTGAATACCACCATGTGTGGCTAGATTTAACCCCATCAGCAAGGCCTTGTATTCTGCCATGTTATTCATAAAAGAGGTGCCTAGAGAAACCCCATTTTTATAATCACTCAATGATAGGGATCTTTTATGAAAAACCCTATACTCGCATGCTCAGTAGCTCTTCAAGAAGCTCCATCAAAATATAATGTATAAACCAAGGCTTCATTGATGTAGCATGTCATAGCAATCAACCTACTTGTATTTATGATAGTCAAAATCTAATTGAGAGAGGGAATGTAAGATAGGTACAATCCCTCCTTCCTCACTAAACTCAATAGGGACACTAGTATAAACCCGATAAAAATGGTGGCAATAGACCTTAATATCCCATGTAAAAGATTCATCTTGCCACTCAATAATGTGAAAATCCTTACTCCACCAGATCACTTTGCCTTGGTAGTAATGTTGCTCTAAATATGGATGCTCAAGATAAGGAATGAGTTTTTCCATCCAATACTCTTGGTACTTTCTACAAGTTTAAGCCCTTATACATAATAGGGCTTCGGTTTATTGAAATTTATTTTAGTTTTGAACTCTACGCCCCTATACATAATAGGGATTCGGTTTATTAAAATTTATTCTAGTTTTGAACTCTAACCCTTCCAAATCCACTAAAGGACTATAGAGCCGTTCTTTCTTATACAAACAATTTTTTATAGGAACCATTCCATTTGGGTTCCAACTTGCCTAGGAAGAGCTCAGGATGGGCATCATAATATAGGACCAATTGGCCCTTAGAAACTTTATACTTCTTAGCACAAAAATCATGAATCATTTTCATCTACTTCATTCCTATTTCCTAATGTAACAAGACTTGTAACCTAATCTTGTCAATATGTGAATGGAAAATGAACCTTTCTTGCAATGCTTTCTCTTCACCTTGTAACAAGCGGGATACACACAGACTAGAGTTTAGACACCCCGTCACATTGACCGGGGTATTTAAGGTGTAAGAACCCCATATTAGGGCAACCAGTTATTATCAAGATCATACTCTTCATCTTCATCTCCAGTTATTATCAAGATCATACTCTTCACCTTCATCTCTTGCTTCCATGGCTTCCTTCTCCTTTCTCTCTTCTCTCCTCTCTTTCTCTCTCATCTTCTAGTCTTCTTCCTTCTTCTTCTTATTCTCTTTCTCTCTCCTTCTCTCTCCCCTCAGCTTCTTTCATTACAAGTGGTATCAAAGCTTCAAGATTTGGTCCTTTTTCTCTTTCCCTTTTCTCCCTTTTCAAATCCCAAAAACCCTAGTTACTCGGCTTACAGGTACAGGTACAACAAGGACTACAGTTGACTTCAGCTTTTTGGAGCAAGTCAGAGCTATGGCTTGAGACTCAGACATATCTGGAGGTAAAACAGTTAAAATAGTAGGTCGGCACTCCTTTTCATGCAAATTTTAAGGGTTCCAGGCCAAGTTTAGAGTCCCATGAGTTGGAGGAGGGCAAAACCTCAATTACTTTTTGCCTCAGCCCTCTTTCTCTTTCTTCTTCTACAAGCTGCCATGGTTGCCAACCCCAAAAAACCCCAAGAAATCTGACCTGAAGGTGCTCCCCGATATCAACCAACCCCGAGACCTCTTCCCTGACCCCCCAAGCTCCTGATCAAGAGGTAGACTGGGGAGATTTGCTGTCTAGGAGGCCTACAAGATAGCCCCGCAATTTGCGGTGCATTTTGCATTGGCTGTCCTGCTCCCCCCCAAACCTCCTACCACTTCCCCTCTTGCTCCCCTCCCCTCCTTGCCACTCTAGGGCACTGCTCGAGCTCCTTGGTCTTCCCCCTTTGGCATCTTTGCTTCGGAGAATCAACTTCCATGGTGGACAAAAGCTGGGACTGTTTGAAACAGTTAGGGGTAGCCATGGATTCTCCTAACTAAAGCTCCCTCTGACGAGGAGAGCTCAACCTCACAACCCCTTCAGCCCGTGAAGAATTCCTCTTTCTCGGAATAAGCCATTGAGCTCAGCATGCATGGGAGCTTTGCAGACATCCATGAAAGATTCACTTGAAGCTTCCCGTCCTTGAAGCTTAAGCATGGGGATAAGCTTGGGAGCCTTCTTCATCAGCAAGAGCACTCAAAGGCTGAAGCACTCTTCCACGGATGCCCAACCAACAACTGCACTTGATCAATGGAGCAAGCAGCATCATGACAATTCAGGATTCAATGGTCATCACAAGAATTAAAGAGGTATGCCAATCTGATCTTAATCTCTCAATTTAGCCACTTGCTGAGCTTAATCCATTGTTAGAGAGATTCAAGATTGCATACAAGCATCATACCTCTTCCCGGATTTCATTGTAATGGTTGACATTAACCCCCACTTTGTCTTATGACCTTGGACGAATATTAGCTATTGTAAATTGGGCAAGTAGCAGTCAGTGAGTCACTAGACTGCCAAGGTAACCCCTACCCCAACCCTCATCATTCCTTGCATCTCATGAAAAGGCCCAATGTCTTCTTTCCAATGCATCTCAAGCTGATTGCTAATTAAAAATTTCTGCCATGTATACTCCGGATGAGGAAAAAGGCCGATGCTAGGCGAGGTGGTAAGACAAAAGAGAGGTGACCCTCCCTTACCACTTAAGACCCTGAAGGGGTGCACAACCCGGCCTAGGGGAACTTTTCCCACCTCTTGGTGATCCGGAGACCAATACTTGTTTGCAGGTGCAAGTACTTTCATAAGCCCCAGTTCCCTACCCCAATGATCCCTCTTGAATACCCAGCAATGATAATGGCACCCATGTATGCCACTTGAGGTACATGCAGTCCATGGAGATGTATGGCAATGAATGTACTTATGCATGAATGGCAGAGTTGATGGGTATGCAATGATGCTCAGAATTATGCTTAGTATGCTCAATATTCTATCGAGGTGTCAGATCAGGCCTCTTGATTTGTGCTCTATCCATGTTAAACATTGGCACTAAGGGATAGACAGTGTTTTTGGTCACAGTCATGCAGGGCTGTCACAAAGATCCAAGTGCAAAAAATTCTTTCCTGAATCTGGGGGTAAAACCTATAACTCATCTCAAAGAGGACTTTTCCCCCTCTAGTTTGAATCAAAAATCTCCCCAATCAAAGTTACGGTGTGAAAGTTATGCCCATTTTTGTGCACTAGGGTCACTGTGGACAGCTCTAGGATAGCCAATGTAAAACCCCTACAGAAAATTCTGATAATTTTTTTTCATAAAGGTTAATAGCTCATCTCAAAGAGGCTGTCGTCCCCTCTAATTTGAGCCCAAAACCTCAGCAATCGGAGTTTCCTACTAAGAGTTACGCCCTTTTTAGTGACAATAGGTCTTGTAGACTGCATCCAGATGGCTGGCCAGAAAGGCAAAAGCAAGGCCCAAGAGGAACTCTAGAGGGAGATTAGAGACTCCCGGACCTCCATGAATGAGGAACCAAGCTCAGTATAAGATTACTATGGTGATATACAGGAGGACATGCCTAAAACAGACCCGTATACCCTTCTTAATCACACCCTCTGTCAACATGAGCTCTGTCATATGGAACACCACAATGATATGGTCACCAACCACTGCCAGATGATGTCTAAGTTTGATGAAGCGATTGAGCACATGGCCATCTCAAACTTAAAAACCCAACATACATTGAAACATCTCACTGCTCTTGTTGCTCAGTTAGCGAACGCTTCATCCCAAGAGAAGACCAATGACTCTAGACATGAGTCTAGACGCCCTCCACATCAGGAATCATTGCATGGACCACAGGGTATACTTGGCGCTAAGGGAATTTCCCCTTCTACTTATGAGATAGGGGAACCCTCTCACATGCATGATGAGCCCCTATTGAATTTCCCCATCCACCATGCCAGCAACATTCACTTGAGGCCTTCCCCTACCTTGGGTCAAATTTCACCCGCTCTACCTAGGAGCCCCCATGCACCACATATGAATCAGCCCCATCAAGGACAATATGGTACAAATGGCCATGGAAATCATGGACAACATGGCTATAATGGAAAACATGGGCTAAATGCACCACAAGGGATGTATGGACAGCAGGGCATATATGGCCACCACGGGATGCATGGACAACAAGGATTTCATGGGTAGCATGGCCTCTATGATTTGTGTGACAAGGTCATTCTTACAAAGTACAATGGGCAATCCCCCTCACCATCTAACTTGGAAGAATGGACATCCAAGTTGGAGTCCTACTTCAACATCTACCCCCGCACTGATGAGCAGAAAATACTCTTTTCTTCTCTCCACTTGGAAGGTTTTGCCCACATTTGGTGGCGCTATATCTATCGGGAGAACCGACAGTTCATTGATTGGGAAGATTTCAAAATGCATATGGTCCAAGTTTTTGTGTCCCCTGTGGAAAAAGAATGATTGGCAAGAATATGGTACACTTTTGACCAACCTAACCTCATTGTACGTGACTACACCAATCAATTCATGAACTTGACCATGTATGTGGAAAGCATCAGTGATGATGGTAAATTTCACAAGTACATCTATGGGTTGTAACCAAGTCTATCAGCTGATGTCATGGCCCAAAAAACCACTACACTGTTTGATGCAATAGAACTAGCTGAGAGATATGCAAGAAAGTACCGTAAGAATGAGCATTTTGAGCAAGGTGTTGAACCTCCCCGCATTCCTTCATGATCAGCCCCATACGAAGGTGGTTTTCGAGGATCTTCTATGCCTAATAATAGCCCCAAAGTACCCACTTACCCTGCCTTCCATGCTGAAAGAAAAATGGGCACTTTTGGGACAACATTGGGCTCTATGGTTGAAAATCGATATGCTGAAAATAAATAGTCCACTGCATCACCTTCCCATGGATCCAGTAGTCAACAGCTCATCTCCCCAGATGTTGTCAAGGAACGGAAAGAAAAGGACCTATGCTTTAAATGTGGAGATAAGTACACTACTGATCATGCCTCCAAATGCCCCTACAAGTCAGCTAAGGTCAAAGTTCATAGCATATATGTCATGGAAGATTGGCACAATGAGGAGGATGACCTGGCCACCACTGACCAGACTGAGCCCACGGAGAATGTTGGTCATGAGCAGTTCTATGACTTGGAGGATGGGTTTCCCTCACAGATACTTGATTTAACATCCCACCCACCTCCCACTTCCTTTTGCTCAATCTCCTAGAGCCTTTAATCAGGTAGCATAGACATGCCACTTCTTAGACTATAAAATTTGCAAGAACCAAGATGTTTAGCTCAATAACATTCCAAGACATATCCAAAAATATTCCATAACATATATGGGTAATATCATATTATGTAGATATCATTGGCTGCATAAACCTTATCCATATATGAAGAAAAAACTTTCAATAATCACTAATAGACAAGTAGTCAGGCAATCAATAGTAAAACCTCTCCTATAACCATGGTATTATTTGCTCATAACAACCTCAAGGCATATTAGACATGTGTCATAACCTCTCAAATTCGATACATGGATATATGAGCATCAATGCTTGTACATACATCAAATAGTAGTGACAATGGATCTCCTCACATGCTGGGACTAGCCAATAGACCTATTAAACTAGTTGCAAACTAGTCCAAAACTAACTATTCTATGCTCAAAAATAATCCGTAAACCATCCATCAACCATGTGGCATTATCCAAGCATTAATGGCTAACAATCCAAGCTTCACTGAGCTCCAATACATACAAGCTACCTCAAACAACTACCTCAAACTTAATGAGAGCACTTACTCTCATGCATATGGCTTCAGATCACTTCAAGGATACTCCACCACATAAATATCATACTTTAATGTCAATATTCAAGAGGACATTCAACTTTCTATATTATGATAGCTCTCAAATGAACTACCAAGTGCTTCAACCAATGCTCTAATAGTAGGCGCAAGTCCTTGCACTCACATTGACCTGTCCACGTGGATCACTATTTCTCAGTTGCTACCATTTCTAGCATTAAAGGATGCCTTTGATGCCACATAATAATGGCAAAGGTTTAGTCAAAGAAAAGTAATGTGCCATTTAGGGTATGGTAGCGCTTCTAGTTTTGAATGCTATCCACATTTTCCTTAAAAAATAGCCACAACTTTAGGGCTAATGAGGCTAATTAGATCCACATATATTTGCTCTGCTTTGATTGAAGCTCCAAGTATTTAGTACTCAAAAGTGCTCTACAAGAATTAGAGATGGGCTACTTGTATTTCTTGAATTGATTGCAGCAGCTCTTGCTCCTAGTTATGCTCAAGCTCAACAAAACATGCTATGATACCATGTTAGAAGAATAGAGGTGAAATAGAGGCAAAAGGGTTGGGGAAAAACCTAAGAGTTGTGTGCTCTCATCTTCTTTCTATTATTTTTCTACAATAACTCACAACTCTAGTCTAGAATAGTGTGATAAGATAGGTCTAATTGCTTTTACCATAATTAACTAACTAGAGTTAATGTGCCAGACTTATTTATGAAGTCACATATGGCTAGTGGGATTAAGCCCAAAACTATTAATGTTGGGATAAGATGATCTTGACTCTTAACAATTTCCATATCGCATAGTTGTTGTTATCCAACTTATCACTTAAAAATTGAGTGATGTTGTCTAACCCTCCTGCATTTGCTATATTTGTAGCCAACACTATTCACTAAAATATCCAAGTTTGTGGCTCTATCAATGCCTAACTACCTACACACCAAGATTTCTTTTCACTAATAAAATGGTTGCATAGCATTCAAAAAACACATGTACATTAAGTAGCTACTCTACATCCATCTCATTCTAACTCAATTCACTCATGTAACATACATCAATAGCTTAGTTAGATTCATACATTATAGCTCAGTCAAATTCAATATAGCCAATTTACATAGGCATACACTTTGCTAGACATGATGGTTTCAGTCCTAGAGTAAAATGTAGTAATGTCTTTACAACCACAAGTTATTTTAGCTTAATGACATGCCAAAACATATGAAAACCTTTTCCACAACATTTGGGAGTAGTAGCATATTTATGTATACATCCTTGATTGCATATGCTTCATATAATCATGAAGAAAGACCTTCCAATAGACACCAACCAATCAAGGCCTTGTTATACCAGTATAGCAGATTACCTCAAAATTGAGCAAGTAGGGTTCATATAAGTTCATAGCTAATCCCACACTGATGTAGCATCATTGAGGCATGAATAAGAATCATTAGAGGCTTTACTGAGCTCCAAACATGGGAATACAAGCTATCTCAAATTGATTACATCCCATAGGCTATTGTTCACAATTCTTGTAGACCTTCAAATCCATCATGGAGTGAAGATATTGCTAAGTTCAATGCCAAATAACTCCTCAGGCTGATGCCAAGTAACTCCTTAGTATCTTAGTGATTTACCCATCACAAATGGGCTATTGTACTTGTCTTCATTGCTGCAAGAACACATGTGCATTTTCCCTACTATCCACGCGAAACTAGACTACATGTTTGCTTCTAGTTACTATTACTATGTTGCTGATTATTTATGCTATATTCAATACTCAATAGTTCTAGTGATGTTGCAAAAGATAGGCAAGACATATGCCACTCAATAGCCAAGTACGAAGGTTCCCTCCATAGCTCTAATGTTAACCATACTGGTATTTTAAACTAGGTACAACTCTCCAACTCATGCTAAATATTTTGTGTTGATTTGCTTGGACTAAAGGAAACTATTAAGGAGACCATGGAGATTTTCGTGGACAAGATGATTATATGTTTTATCATAGTAAACATCCATAGTAGTTCTAGGGGCTAAAGAAGTCATAAACATGAGGATTCACATATTCACACTAATTCTAATAAGCATAGCTCTTGATATATGATACATTTCCTTGATTTTCTACTAAAATAGTGTCTCTCTTGATTGTTGGTTATAGATATTACTCCCCAGAGATCCATTGCAAGCTAATGACTCCCTTTGAATGCCTCAACAGGCTGTGAGTAGCAATCACATCAAGGTCATACCTTCCATTCTGCTACAATGGTCTTTTCCATAGCCTCCATGTTAGATCCAACTCTAGACTTTACACTTAAGCTCCTATAGACACCTACCATGATACCATGTTATAGAGTTAGGAGAGACAAAGAGGAAAAAGGGCAGAGCAAGAATTGAGAGTAGTGCTCTCTTTGCTAATCTTCATTGTTCCATCATTATTCATCTATACACACTCACAAGTCTACAATACTATAAGGAGAGATAGGTTTAATTAACAATCCTAGCTAACCATGGTTGAGTTACCAATTCACCTTATTGTACCACACATGTGTATAATGAAAGGTGAGAAGGATCGAGGCTTGTTTGGAAGAGCTATGGTAGGAGAGCAAGAGCAAGAAAGAGAGAGAGACCAAATGGAAACTTCAATAGTCACAATGTGTGATTGGGCCTTCCTTTATTCAAATTGTCACTAAAAGAATAAAGAATAAAATGACGGTGGACGGGCACGTGCCACCTGCAATGTGGACTGGCAGGTACTATCAATGCAGTAATACACGAGAAGCTAGGCAAAGGCGCCTTTACCCCCAAAAACTTCCAACTTAAAGGCAAACCTGCTCTAGTGAAGATTGAAAAAGAAAAAAAAAAGATAGTACAATGTACACAGGTACAACAGGGATGAGGAAAAATGCCATCTCATCCAATGCCCATCAATCTCCCGAGGAAGGCAAAGTGCTTAGTAGGAAGGCTTTTCGTGAGCAAATCAGCTGGATTTTTGTTAGTGGAGATCTTGAAAAGGTCAAGAGACTTGTCCTCCACACCCAAGTATGAAGTGATACCTCATCTCAATGTGTTTTGTCTTCACATGGAAGACTGAATTCTTGACTAGCTGAATAGCACTCATAGAATCCGAATGTAGTTTAAGTATAGCATCAATCCCAAGGTCATGAGAACCAAACGGCCTAACCATATGGCCTCCTTGCAAGCCTCAGTGGTTGCAACATACTCAGTCTTAGTGGTAGAGAGATCCATACACTTTTGAACCCTAAACATTCAATACATAGCACCTCCACCATAGGTGAATACATAGCTAAAAGTGGACTTCCTACTATCTGCATGTCCTGCATAATTGGAATCTGTGTACCCTACAACTCCTGTATCTTGGCTACCATAGCAAATACACATATATGTTGTGTCTTTTAGGTCTCTCATGATACCCTTCACGGCATCCCAATGTTTCTTGCCAAGTGTAGCCATGTAGCGTGCCACAACACCAACTGCAAAGACAATATTTGGTCAAGTGCCTATCATGACATACATCAAACTACCCACAGCTAATGCATAAGGGATATTGGCCATCTCAGCCCTCTACTCATCTATCTGTAGACAATCAGCCTATGAGACCTTCACATAAGAAGGTAATGGACAACTAATAGGCTTCATGTCTTGTATGTAGAAACACTCAAGGACTTTATGAATGTACCCCCTCTGTGAGAGGTAGAGTAGTCCCTGATGCCTATCACACTTAATGCGCATACCAAGAATGTGAGAGGTGTGTCCCAAATCCTTCACCTCAAAGCTCTTGTTCAACTGAGATTTAAGACCATCCAACTCATCATGAGCTTTCCCTGCTATCAACATATTATCCACATAAAGTACCAAAATAAGCAATGAGCCATCATGGGATGTCTTAGTGTAAAGACACGGATCCATAGCGCTCGTGTTGTAGCCCTGTGATGCATAAAGGCATCAAACTTATGATACCACTCCCTAGGTGCCTGCTTCAAGCCATAAAAACTTTTCTTCAATTTACACACTAGGTGCTCTCTGCCAGGTTCTGCAAAGCCCTTAGGCTACTCCATGTAAATCTCATAATGCAAATCCCTATGCATGAAAGCAGTCTTGACATCCATATAATACATGTCCAAGTCAAGTTGCGCAATTAAGGCCAAAACTAAGCATAGGGTGGTCATCTTGACCACATGAGAAAATTCTTTATCAAAGTCAACTCCATGCTCCTATTTAAAACCCTTAGCAACAAGTCTTGCCTTGTAAGCCGGCGTGGGGTGTCCAGAGGTACTTTTCAGCTTGTACACCCATTTGCATGGCAGAGTCTTCTTGCTAGCAGGCAAGGAAACCAAATCCCAAGTCATATTCTTATGCAAGGAGTCGATCTCAGACTTCATTTCCCTCTCCCACGAGTGGTTGCCACCTCTTCGCATAGCCTCATCATATGTGAGAGGCTCTCTTGCATTTGTAACCAAGACATAATGCATCAATGGCTCAAATCAATCAGGTGGATGTCTAGCTCTAGTGGGCCATCTCACTAGAGGCTCTCATACATGATGGAGCCCCGAGAGGAACACCAAGGAAAAGGGAATTCTCTTGCAAGAAAATATATCTTGTAACATCAACAAGCTTGTTTATCATGTTTCATATGATCACAATGAAGAAAAGAACACCAGGCACAACAAATCTTCATGCAGCATCATGTAGATCTCCCACGGATTTTAATAGAATCAACCATATTCTTCAACATCTTCACAAAATCCATCAATGGAACAAAGAAAGCAAAGAAATACACCATCTTTGAATGGAAATACATCACATAGTATTCATCTTCATAGTCTTCTCTCTCAATCTCTCATATACAATCACTCTGTTTGAGTAGAATTGGCTATCTCTGACTCTCTCTCTATCTCACTCCATCAATAATACATCATATCCTCACTACAATCTCTCAAAAATCACTCTCAATAATCACTCTTAGGTCGTGGATACCCCTCCCAAGAGGTATGTCTAATATGAAGGGTCACCAGAGCCACTACAGTGTCTCTTCACAGCTCACTACTGTCACTTCACTCTAGTCTTCTCTTGAGTCTTCAGCAGCTACTTCTTCCACTTCCTTCAGCTCTTTTGCACTTGTATTCACCTCTTTCCAAGGCTAGAAAACTTTCCCAAAGTCACACATACATTCCACAGAACACTTACAGAAGCATACAGAACAGTCTACAGAACAGTACCAGAACAGCTACAGTACAGAACAGAACAGAAACAGAACAGTCTACAGAAGCTCTACAGAAGACCTACAGAAGGTTACAGAAGGTTATCAAAACCTCATAACTCACTCTCAAATCATTCCAAACTCTCACAAACCATTCAATAAGCTTTCACAATATCTCATTCTTCATCAATCAATACTCCTTCCCTCCTTACAGAAGACAATCAGAACAAAACAGACCAAAACAGAACAAAACAGAAGGTATACAGAACCATTCAGAACCTATCAGAACATCACAGAACCACCAACAAACATCATGATCTTCCAAAACACAATCATTATCATCCAAAACACTCTCAAACCATTTCCAAATCAATCAATCATCCCATAAAATCAACCATTCAGCTCTCAAAAACAACAAAAATCAGCCAAAAAACAAGTCATTTCAACACTCAACATATCCCCACACTTAATAAGAAAGCGTCCTCGCGACCCAGGAAAAAGGGAATACAAGTTCATTGAAAAGCTGAACTTTGATCTTCAATATCTTTTCACAAAGAATGCATCCACCACGACCCCAACTTATAACCTGTTTCTGATATAAAAATACAAAGAAAGGAAAACTCTTTATACATTAACACCTCTTATCAAACTAAAAATCACCACAAATTTTGTAAAGGATATAAGAGTTTGCTTCTTCTTCTTCAGCATCAGCTTCAACTCTCCAACAACGACCCCATCACCACAAATATCCAAAACGTAGCTCGTACACGAAATCCAATAGGAAACTACCACGTTCATATGACATAAATAAACTCACAACACAAACACTAATACACAACACAACCATCTGAATGACTCCGGTAAAAAAAAGAGTTTTTCATTAAAAAACTTCCACCATACATTGGAAAGGTATCAATGAAGATGATCCCTCTTAAAAGATTGATGTTGTTGGAATCGATCCATAGATAAGGATTCATCTACAAAGTTTTTAGGAGGATTTTGGAAAAATTGGAGACAGCACATCCTTTCCAATAGGACCAAGTATCTGCTAGGCAAACAGAGGGCATGAAAATACAATATCTCCAGTTGTTGGGAATCAATGCTAACATTGACATTCATGCACAACTTTGGAATAGGCTTTGAATCAGTATGAGAGTGCCTATGCATATACGCCAGGTACCAAGCAAAGTGAGTAGTTAATCTCACTGAGGGATCTGCAGACTGTGAATACTGTTGGGCAAAATGAACATAGTTTTGATAAGCTTGACTTGAAGCTGTCCATTCTCCCGGAATTACTGGCCAATTAATCTGCGGTCCTGTAAGGCAATCATCCGAACTCCATCCCCTTCTTCTAGAAATCTGATTATCAAACCCGTCACAGTCACTAACCAACTGAGGTGGTTGAGATATGGAAGTATTAGGAGAGGGTAGTGGAATAAGGGAAAGTGGATGAAGGGAAGGATAGGAAAAATCATAAAAGGAAGAAAATGTTAAAGAAGGAGTGGCAGAAATTTGTAAGGAATCACTAAGGAACGGTGTTAACTGATAAATAGGAAATGTGGATGGTACATTTATGAGGGGTGAAGGACAGGGTGGAGAAGGGGAAAATACCCTATCCTCAATAAAGGAACAGTAAGTGAAAATAGGAATTTGAGGGAAATTTGAAGGTTGGAAAAGAAGGGGTAAAATAGTGGAATTAAACTGACAAAGGGAAATATATATAGCATAGCGTTGAGCCATTTGTTGGTAATAGAGGAGGGTAGGAACAGAAGGTCCTAAGAGACATCGTCGATGATAGGCATCAAAGAAGGTAGCATCAAATGGATTATGTTTGGAAAGATAGGTTAAGAGATCCATCCTCAATTGGTTAGTACTATGGGCAAAGGTAGGAGCTGTGTTTTGTCTTTGATTGAGAACCACTGAATCAATCATGGGATGCCACGAATTATCCTGACAATCAGCTACGTTGGAGGAATAACTTTGAAACATGTCAGCTATGCGCAACTCCAAATGATTGACATACAAAACAGCCTGTAAGACCACATCCCCCACATACCATGCCATATCTACCTCATCTAGAATTAACAAATCTCCTCGGAGATACATGTATGACATCAACATGGTATCTGGCGTGACAGAATCTTCAAAGACCATTCTGACTACCTCTGTCAACAACTTAGCAGACCAAGCCCCACTCCAGCCATCCTCTGGAAAAGGTAAATCCATCGTGGAAAGCTTCATATAGAAGACCAACTTCTGTAAGTGGTAGTGGACAAAGAAAGAATGGTCTGGTAAGACATATTCCTGAAACTGCTCAAAGGTAGACCATAATAAGTCCATTCTGGACTGCAATCTTTCCACTTTATCTTGAAATAGAGGGCACAAAGTAGCCTGTCTCTGTAGGGCAGCCAAGTCCTGCTGTGAAAGAGAAGGAATTAATGGAATAGGAGGGCTTGGAGGAACAGAGTGGGACTTCGCCAGCTGATCTTGCAACTGCTGGATTTGGGAGGCTTGGTTGGCCACTGTGTCATTAGCCATCTGTAAAGCTGAAAGCTTGTCATCTAAAAGAACTTGGAATTCTTTCGCTTCGCTGGACATCCTCTCCTTCTCTGCTGAAAGGCTAGTAACCTGTGATTGAGCCTCAAATAACTGGGTCTTCAATGAAGAAATCTCATCGCTTTGAGTGGCGACCAGTTGGGTTTGTTGTTCCATTTGCTTAAATAAATTTGCTAGGGTATCCTTAGCAGAAGCTAACTCAGATGTTGCCTTATGCAACTGGTCTTTGGACTGCATGAGCTCCTCATAGAAAGATGCGTACAGCTGTTGAACACAGGCTGTCACTGACAACTCAATGGAACTTTGAATATCCTTGCAGAGGAAAGGAATGGCATCTCCTGAAACGAGACTGTTCAGGGAAGGAACTGAGATCTCCAAGGATCCTTCTCGATGTGCTTTGAACAGGTTATTGCAAGTGAGATACCCAGGGAGTTCACTGCCAGAAGTAGCAGGGATAGACACTGAGGGAAGTACAGCAGGGGCTTTATCCGCTACCCTCTTCAAGCGTTTGCGCTGTATGACCAGGGGAGGCGGAGAATCATCATCCTCAATGTCAATGGGTGCTGACTCTTCTGAAGGTGGAGGAGGAGGTACTGGATCTGATGGAGGAGGTGGAGGTACAGTCTTCTGTAAACCTGAATAGGTCAAGAAGGCAGACAAATATGATCCGTAGGTAACATTGGTAACATTACCCCTGGTGACTTTAACAAAATTCTGATCCATTTTAGTAAGGAGGTATGTGCTCCAATCAATAGCAACTCCTTTCAGCACCATCCTGGAAGCTGTGAAAAGCTCTTTGGACAAATAGTGGGATGGCGTTTTGGCAGGCATAAACCTGTCCTGAAGGAACTGACACATCGTCTTCCATACAGGATCAATGATCATAGAAAAAGAAACTCCTGAAGAGTTTATCACCTTCTTAACATCAAGGACTTCCCTTGTCTGCTTCTGCAACAGCTTGAGAATCTCTTCATTAGAGAAGAGCTGACGAGTGGTCACAAAAGGTTCTCCTTTGAAGGGAAGAGACAGAGCCTTCCCTAAGCCGCGAGATGTCAAAGTCATAGGCATGCCTTGGACTACGCCTGTCTTCTTACTGTAAGAGGCCAGGAACTCATCACATAACGACGGATCCTCTGGAAGCAATGGAAAAGGAGTGGCCACAAAAGCAGCAAGTCCCGCCTTCGTGAGGGGCTCAAAAGTAAGTAGGGAAGAGTAATCCCTACTAACTAATGGGACGTACTGGATAGGGGGAGGAGCATGAGAAGGCGCCATTCAGATGGTTACACACACACCACAAACACAGACAATCAAGGAGAATGCCTGCAAGGCAATAAACAAAAACCAAAGATAAGAGAATTACCAATAAAACGTGACACGACCAACTAACCCCAAGCAAACCACATCCTAGAAAAAATTTGACATGACCTCGAGACAAATGCGACCGAAAGCTTCATGCGATGCATCAGACAAACACCCTGAACCCCGTATCAGGCAACAAAGAAAAAAAACTGCATACCGTACCCGTAACCGTAACTAAGACAGGAAACCAAAATTATACCATATCCAACACAAATCAAAACTAAATCTGTGATAAACCAAGACAGGACCAAGGAAAATAACACTAATGACTGCGCAAACCCATCCCACGAAACGGTTCATTAAAAAGGGGAAGTAAGTGCAGTAAGGGGGGATTAATTTAATGAAGGGTTTATTTTAATCAATTATTAAAAATGGGTGAATTTTTATTAGGTGATAAACCTTAACAAGAAAACGGCGGTTCCTTATTAGTAATTTAAATTACCAATTATTAGGTGAAGCGGTGCAGTTATTCGATTCCCGGACTTCGATTCCCGACTGGGTCTCTAAATGCAATTCATTATTTACAAATTAAAGTAATGTGGAGCGCTTTTTTGCCAGCGCGTGCTCATGTGACAGCTGGTTCATTTTAATTAAAAAGTTAAAGTGCCTCTTTAGCGCACGTAGCGCGTGCTAAGTGAACGGCTGGTTGATTTTAATTTAAAAAGTATGTGTGTTTAGTGCGAATGTGCGTGGAAACTGTGGGTGAATTAAAGGGTTCATTTTAACAATTAATTTGTGATTAAGGGGAAAATAAAAATAAATAAAGCACATAAAATAAATACCTGGAAGGGGTGTGTATGTAATGCAGAAATGCGCACGGAAGAGTCCACCAAAAGAAGTGAATCCAGTAAAGGAAAAGTAAAGATCACTGATGAAACAACAATGACAACACCTTAACGGATGTGTGGATTTGGTTGGTGTTGGTTGTTTATTTTAATTTTATATTTGTTAGTTTTTTATTTTTTATTTATTTTTATTTTTTGTGTGTTAAGGTGTGATTATTTATGGTGGAATAAATGGAAAATGATGAAGGGAGGTGAGGGGAATTTTTTTGAATTTTTTAAGAATTTTTTACTATTTTTAAATGAATTTTCTACATTTATTGGCAATTTGGAGGTGAAATTAGGAAATATTGAATTTTCCGAAATTATAGGGTAGGCAATTGCCAGCGGACAAACTCCCAAAAATGGGCAAAAGGCAAAAGGAATTTTTAGAAATTTGTCTGAATTTTTTTATGGAAAAATTAATGTAGTGATTAATTAAATCACTTAAATCACATTAATCAGATAAGTCAGTGAGGCATAAGTCAGTTAAGTCTGGTTAGTGGGGGTAAGTCATGTTAGTCGGCCCAAGGCAAGTCAGGTTAGTCTAGGTTGCTTAGGTTAGTCAACTAGGCTAGGTTAGTCAACTAAGTTAGGTTAGTCAAGGTAAGTTAGGTTAGTCAGGGTAAGTTTGGGCAGTGGGAACTAACCTAAGGTTAGTTGGTTAGGGGATGGGTTAGGTTAGGGTTTAGTAAACTAACCTAACTAAGGTTAGTTACAACTAACTGGGGTTAGTGGGTTAGTGGGTGGGTTAGGTTAGGGTTTAGTAAACTAACCTAACTAAGGTTAGTTACAACTAACTGGGGTTAGTGGGTTAGTGGGTGGGTTAGGTTAGGGTTTAGTAAACTAACCTAACTAAGGTTAGTTACAACTAACTGGGGCTAGTGGGTTAGACTAACTACTTTAGGGTTAGTGTAAGTTAATTAGGGTTAGATTAACTTAATTAGGGTTAGTTTAAGTAACCTAGGGTTAGTTTGACTAACCTAGGGTTAGAGAGGGGGAGGAGGAGGAGGTGGTGGGGTCGGCGGCGGCTGCTCCACGGCGCCGCGGCGGCGGCGACTGCTCCACTGCGCGGCGGCGGCGGCGACTGCTCCAGGGGGGCCGGTAGAGGCGGAGAGGAGGGCGGCAGAAGGGCGGGGGGCGGGGGAGAAGCACGGTGGGCTGGGGGGAGGGAGGAGAAGGCGAGGGAGGAGGTCGCTGCGGGGGAGGGAAGAGAAGGCGAAGGAGGAGGTCGCTGCGGTGGGCTGGGGGGAGGGAGGAGAAGGCTGCGGGAGGAGGAGGCGAGGGAGGAGGAGACTGCGGAGAGGGAGAAGGAGGTCGCTGCGGTGGGCTGGGGGGAGGGAGGAGGAGACTGCGGAGAGGGAGAAGGAGGTCGCCGCGGTGGGCTGGGGGGAGGGAGGAGAAGGCTGCGGGGGGCTGGGGGGAGGGAGCAGCGAAGTCGGGGGGGCTGGGGGTAGGCGGAGATGGCGAGGGGGGGGGGGGGGAAGGCAGAAGGCGGCGGGGTAGGAGGAAGGCGAAGAAGTAGGAGGGCGAGGGGGAACGGAATGGCGGGGGGGCAGGAGGGAGGCGAAGAGGAGGAAGGCGGGGGGGAACGGAATGGCGGGGGGGCAGGAGGGAGGCGAAGAGGAGGAAGGCGGGGGGGAACGAGGAAGGAGGGGAGGATGGAAGAGGAAGGAGGAGTAGGAGGAGGGGGGGAAGGAAGAAGGAGGACTGGGGAAGGAGGAGAGGGAGGAAGTCGGGCAGAGAGAGAGAAAGAAAGAGAGAGATAAACGGGCGGTTGGGGGGAAGGGGTGGGCAGTTAGGGGAAAGGGGTGGGGGGCAAGGGCGCGTACCCCCGTCCCGCGCTCGTGCGCGGGGCGGGGTAAAAAAATTTACCGTGACAGGATTGAAATGACACGGGGAAAACGGTACGGGTTACGCGGACACGACCGGGGCGCGTGGAGATTCGTAAAATCGAAAATGGGTGCGTTCATGCGCAAAACGGGCGCGAGAAAAAACGTAAAAAGAAAGAAAAATTAATAACTCCCAATCCGGAAGTCAAAACGAAATAGCGTAAAAACAAAAAGTGGGCAGGACGGCAGGCGAAAAACAAGAAAAATATATGACGGAGATTCCGGGAGGGGTAAAGGCGGTCACGTGCAAAAAACACAAAAAACGAACCAAAAAATGCAATTAAAAATTAATAGCGAAAAATCCGTGCATCGGAATGAGGTGCAGAAAAAAGGAAAACTGTGCAAAAAGATGTGCCCGACAATCCTATCACATCAAAACATAATTCCAACGGAGAGAAGATGCGTTCACATGGAAAAAACCCAAAAAACAAACCTGAAAATGGGATCGAAAATTAATATCTGACAACCCATTCACCGGAATGTCATGCAGTAGGAAGGGAAAATGTCCGCAAGAAGGGGTGGCATAGGGTTATCACGTTAAAATGCAGTTCTGGCAGAAGTAGGAGGGGTTCACATGCAAAAAACGCCAAAAATACTCCTGAAAACTCATTTAAAAATTAATAAGTAAAAATCCGGAAGTCAAAAAAGGGTGGAGGAAAAAGAAAAAAGGGAGGGGAAGGCACAAGGGACACGGCTGTCAAATCAAATTGGAATTCCGATACAAATAGGGCAGGTTCATATGGAAAAATGTCGAAAATACGCATGAAAAAGTCTTAAAAACCCGGAAAATTAATATTGGACAAACCGTGTATCGGAATGATGCGGAATAAAAAGGAAAAATGTCAGGGAAAATTGGTGGTCAGGGCTAGGATGTCAGATCACAGTTCCGAAGCAAGAAAAGCGCGTTCACATGGAAAACCGTCTAAATTGCGTAAAATGCTTCAAAAATTAATAACTCAAAAACCGTGCACCGGAACAGGGGTAGGTAAAAAGGAAAAATGGACCGTTCAATGGGGGGAACAGGGCTATAAGGTTGGATTTGGATTGTGGTGAACTTAGGGTACATTCACATGGAAAAACCTCATAATCAGGGAATGAAGGAAAACTGCAAGGGAACAGCCCCAAGGGTGGGTGGAACATAACCGGGTGGTTGGGAAGGGATCCCATTAGGGTAAAAGCAAGTCATGGCATACATGCAGGAACAGGTTAAGGCAGATGCAGAAAAGTATGCCCGGGAGACGCGCAGGGACGCATCCCCACACTTAAAACCTTAACGGATAGGGTTAACCGAACAACAGGGACCTAAGACCACGCCACAGACCATCCACTAACTTTCCCACACTTAAAACATGACCGGCACGAAGAAACCAAAGTGTAGGGTTAGATAAACTTGGCCCGTTTCGTGAGGAATCAAGGTTGAGTGTCGACGGCACGTCCAGTGTGGTTGTCGGCGCTGGAGGGACCAAGGCATCTTTACAGCGCACACGTCCGTCATGGCAGGGACCACGTGGCAGCACCCAGGGAGGTAGCTGATGGAAGGAATCGCAGGAAATTCGTCGATGATGAGGGATATTGCACTCAACTCACAGTCACTCAATTGGAATGAAAGAACAGTCACTTGCCCCATGACTAATATCTCTTGAGGAATAAGGATTAAGACCCATATCTCATACCCGGTTGAGGAATCGTCAAAGGGGAATTGGTGCAGAAGGAGTATGCCAGGGTGCACAGTTGATGGTGCAGTAGTGCGTCCAACCCGTCTGGCATAGGTGCAAGGAGGAAGGCAAGGGAGCCTTACAGTGCAGCGTACAAAACAGGGTAATGTGCCTTGTGATTACGGTAAAGACCCATCCTGTGGGTGCACAGGGAAACGGGAACATACCTGACTCCAAGTGTCGTAACGTCCCTCAATCTCACCTCTTGGTATTTGATTGAAGAAACTCCAGTCACACTCAGCCCACCCTCTGTCTCACTCGCTGTTGATAAATACAGGAGGGCAGCCTTTTCCTGAAACCCATTGATGTAATCCTCACAGGCACTTGTGCAAAGATTGTATGCCTTGTGCGCATTTGATGGTGCAACTGTGCATCCCGCCCTGTGCCGGCATACGGTGCAAGAAGGAAGGCAAGGGAGCCTTATGGTGCAGTGCACAGGGACAAATTGTGCTTTGTGCTTTGAGAGGCCCATCCCGTGCGTGCAACTCTTCATTCACACTTCTCACCTCTCATTTGATTGGAAGGGAAAAGACTGGTCTCTCGACCCACCCTCTGTCTCACTCTCTGTTGATAGTTATAAGAGGGCAGCCCATACTCACATCCCCATCCGGTTAGGATGAAAGCTCACATCACTCGATTGTTTGTCGATGAAGATCGCGTCATCAATTGTTAAAGAGGCGTACCCAGGAAGGTAGCCATCAAATCGAACATTGTGTTGGATAGGAACATGTCGTCGGCTGGAGGACAGGTAGTCACTTTGCAAAGAGACCCAGGACACAGCGTACCAAGGGAAGCAGCTTCGGAATTGGATCCTGGGAATATCAATTAATGAATCCACTTTCTGGACTGCTGGGTGTTACCACCTTTTCCACAGCCAGCTTCTCGCCCAAGGGTGTTTACCACCTTTTCTTGGAACGAGGCCCGCTATGACAGGGAATTGCTTCCTTTTCTCTCATAACAGATTTGTTTTGTTTTTTTTTCTTGTTTTTTTTTCTTCTTTTCTTTTTTCCCTATTCCCGAGGGTGTTTCCACCTTTTCTCGAAGAATAGGTCGGCATGACAGGGACCTTAGTCCTTTTCTCCCATGACCGATATGTTTTTTTTTTGTCTTTTTTTTTTCTTTTTCTCTTTTCTTCAAATTGAACAAGGGAATGGTGGAAAGACCATGTGTCAGAACCCACCTCGCCACTGTTGCTGGTGGAAAATAGAGGATAAGAGATCAAGGCTAGAAGGGGGGTTTGAGGAGATAGAGGGTTGCGTCCACTTCATCAGGAGTGATCGAAGAATGACTAACAGAAGTATCATCATAAGAAGTACAGTGCCGCGCCAACGAGGGAAAAGATCAAGTGACCGTAATTGTCAAGATCCCCAAGGAGGGAAGTACTTCTTCAGGCGATATCCATTAATCAGAAAGGGATCATCAGAGGCATCAACGGTCTGTACTTGGACAGAGCCATTAGGGTTGACTGCAAGTACCTTATAGGGGCCCATCCACCGCTGCTGGAGCTTGCCAGGAAACTTGCCAAAGTGTGAATCATAGGCTAGGACCAAATCACCTTCTTTGAACTCCTTATGCTTGATGAAACTATCATGGTAAGCCTTGCGTTGAGCTTGCGTGGCTTCCATGCACTGTAGAGCCATCCTGCGAATTTCGTCCAAACATTCCAAGTGCAGGAGACGGCGTTGCAGTGAATCATCATCCCCCAAACGCTCTTTGATAGCCACTCTCAAAGAGGGTAGTTCCAATTCAACAGGAAAAACAGTTTATGTTCCATACACCAACTGGAAAGGTGTCTGTCCCGTTGCTGCTTTATGGGAGGTTCTATACGCCCAGAGGGCCTCTGTAAGTCGATCATCCCAATCACGACGATGTGCAGCAATTGTTCTTGTCAAAATCGAGCAGAGGATCCGATTGGTGACTTCGACTTGGCCGTTGGCTCTGGGGTAATAAGGAGTGGACTTGCGATGGCGGATCTTATACAACTCTGTCAACTCTTCCATGACTTTGTTGAGGAAATGAGTGCCTCTATCACTTACCAGCTCTAAGGGACTACCAAAACGGGTGATGATATTCTCGTACATGAACAGGGCCACGCTGTTACCATCGTCCCGCTTTAGGGCTTTAGCTTCACACCACTTTGTAACATAATCCGTACATACAAGGATGTATTTGTTCTTTTTCCTTCTGGTAGGAAGATCGATTGGACCTACGAAGTCAATGCCCCACTTCTCAAACGGCTTCAAAGGAAGGATAGGTTGCAGTGGCATAGCACTTGTCTTGGTGGGTTTCCCCATTCTTTGACAAGCATCACATCTTTTACAGTAATCATAGGAATCTTTGTGGATGGTAGGCCACCAATAACCTGCTAGCAGAGCCTTCCTGGCTGTAGCTTCTCCTACAAAGTGACCTCCACATGGCTCGTCATGGCAAGCCTTCAGAACAATCCCAATCTCATCTCCTGCAACACATCTTCTGAGCACTTCATCTTTGCCTTTCTTGTATAGTGCACCGCCTAGCAGGGTGTAGGGGGATGATTCTAGCATGAGCTTCTTCCTTTCCCGACTAGAAATACCAGGAGGGTACTGTTGGGTTGCCAGCAGATTGGCAATGTCTGCATACCAGGGAGTTACAGTTTCCACCAAGAATAGGGAAGCATCAGGGAGGTCTGGATCATCCTGCTCCTCGTCTGCAGTTTGTGGGATACGCGACAGATGATCAGCCAGAACATGGGAACGACCAGGCTTAGTAATCACCTCAAAGTCGAACTCCTGGAATAGAAGGAGCCATCTCATCATTCGTCCTTTCACATCTGCTTTGTTCATCAAGAAGGACAGGGCCTCATGATCCACATAAAATTTAAAGTGGGTGGATAGGAGGTAATGGCGAAACTTCTCTAGGGCAAACACCATTGCCAAGCACTCCAGCTCTGTCACTGTATAGTTCCGTTCCCTATCAGTGACTTTTCGGCTTGCGTAATAGATCGGTTGATCCAACTTTGAGGAGCCCTTTTGGCACAGGACAGCACCTAAGCCTTCAATTGATGCATCAGTGTGTACATGGAACTCTTTCGTCCAATCAGGAGGTTGCAGAATGGGTGCTTCTATCAAACACTGCTTCAGAGTGTGGAAGGCTTTGTCACATTCTTCTGTCCAAGTAAACTCTACTTCTTTCCTCAGGAGCTTGTGCAAGGAAGTTGCCTTTGTCGCAAAATGGGCTATGAACCTTCTGTAGTAACCCACATGGCCTAGGAATCGCCTCAACTGTTTGAGGTTGGAGGGTGCTGTCAAAGCTGCGATCTTTTCAATCTTTGCAGGGTCTGTTGATATCCCTTGTGTAGAGACAATGTGGCCCAACAGGACTCCGGAAGAAACTCCAAAGATGCATTTGTCGGGGTTGAGGGAAATCCCATACTCCCGGCATCGATCAAAGCATTGCTCCAAATGTCCCCAGTGTTCACTGATCAAACTATAGACACAAAAGTCATCCAAATATACCTCGATAAAGTCATGCAGATGATTCTGAAATGCAGCCATCATGACTCATTGGAAAGTAGCAGGGGCATTGCAGAGCCCAAATGGCATCACTCGGTAAGCATAGGTCCCCCATTCTATGGTGAAGGTTGTTTTGGATTGGTCTTCTTCTGCGATTTGGACTTGGTTGTATCCACTGAATCCATCCATAAGAGAATAAAGCTCATGTCCTGCCACTGTGTCCAACAGTTGATCTGTGAAAGGGATAGGAAAATGATCCTTCTTCGTCTTGGAATTAAGCTTCCGAAAATCCACATATATTCGCAATTTTCCATTCTTCTTGGGTACAACCACGATGGGTGAAACCCATTCACTATTTGCCACTGGATAGATGAACTCGGCTTCCAGAAGCTTCAGCAGCTCCGCTTTCACCAATGTGGAATAATTCGGGTTCATTCGCCTCTATCGTTGCCGTACTGGCTTGGCATCAGGCTCCAAGTCAATATGATGTTGACATATTGTGGGATCAATCCCCTTTAGGTCTTTGTAGGACCATGCAAACACGTCCAAATTTTCTTTCAACAAGTTGTACAAGGTTGACAACTCCTCTTCTGGGAGACTGCTACCCACCTTCAAGTGGCATTCAGTGCCTTCTGAATCCACAAAGGTTAACTGCTTTTCACCTTCTACTTCACGGATGAAGGTCCCGCGGACCGCTTCTGGATACAGATCCGACTCCTTCAAGGGAGTGGTATCCTCTTCGGATGTCCCACTAGAACCAACTTCTTCTTTTGGTGGAGACTTAGGTTGCTCCTTAAGATGTTGGAATGGGATTAAAGCTGTTTCGGGTTTGGTGTCAAAATTAATTACCTCTTGGCTTGAAGACTCCTCTTCTGATGATACATCCAGGAACGTCACATAACAGGGACCCTCTGATGCCTGTTGGGTTTGTGGGACTGGTGCTTGTTGGCACGGTGCATCATCATCATCTTTCTTCGGCAAGGATGGGTTAGGACGGCAGGAGCCACTCTTGAAAGACGGCTTGTTCTTCTTAATCCATTTCTTATAAAGGTTTTGCATATGAGAAGATCCATTTGCCAGACCAAATGGTATCATCACCATTCTGTCCCATAGCATGAGCTCATCGGCTTCTGATGCTTCTGGAACTTCTCCCTCAAATGTATCCTCTTCAAGTGGGATAGATTCTTCCGGCTCACTTTCATCACCTTCTTCGTCCATATCATATTCATCCTCTTCTGTCTCTGTCTTTGCTTCTGCTTCTGCTTCTGCTTCTGTCTTTGCTTCTGCTTCTGTTTCTGCTTCTGCTTCTGCTTCTGCTTATGTTTCTGCTTCTGTAGGAGCTCTGTAACAGAAGAACAAATTCTCTGTTTCCTCTTCTACCTCTGTCTCTGTTTCTACTATGGCCATGTAACAGGGAGAGCAATACATCCATGCTTCTATCTCACTATCAGAAGTGATTTCAGAAGTCATTCCCGGTTCAGGTAGGAAGTATTCACCCATTGATAATGGCTTTGCATCTTTTGGAAGTCGGCTTACAGTATCCACTGTTAAGGAATATGCCACTGTTTTCTTGGGAAGGATCTGTTTGACAGCATCTTCGTCTGCTGATGTTCCATCTATAGCCTCATTAGGGGAGTCAGAAGATAATTCCAAGGAGGTGGATCCATGTCCTTTTTGAGAACCATACAGTTTCAGCACCACTTTGTTGGGTCCTCTACCCAAGGTCAAGGTTCCTTTGAACCAATCCGTCCTTGCTCGGGCTTCAAAAAGCCATGGTCTGCCCAGTAACAGAGGATAGGATGTGCCATAAGAGTTTGGCTTCACCACCAGATAGGTTAGCCAATAATCTTTTCCAGCCACTGTAGTCTTCACATATGGAAGAATGCCCAAAGGCTTGATTCTACTCTGATCCGCCAGTCTGATGAGCCATTAGGTTGGTTGCACACCTTGTAGGCCTAGATCCTTCATTGTAACATCCGTCATAATGTTTACCGATGAACCACCATCAATCAGTGCATTTGCGATGAAGCAGCCTTCTATCCACACGCCAGTCTCTGGGGTACCCGGATCTAGGAAAGCATTAGCCACATCCACTTCTTTTACAGGTTCTGAAGCCTTGTTGGACTTTGTTGCTGTTGAGGGAGCAATCCTTAAGCCACGTCTTCTTGTCAATATACTTTTGAACCTTTTCCGGCAACTGGGGGACAACATCAATAATTGTCGGAATGTGAGATTTGGTCTAAAGGTATCTAGATCTCTGACCAAATCGTATTCCTTAATAGGATCCACTGGCTTCTCTAACTGATTAGGGAATGGGGCAACACCCATTTTCATTTTCCCTCTTTCTTCCAACAGAGGAATTACAGGAACTTCTTCTGCCACTTGTGGCACTTCCTCCTCTTCTGTATCTTGGACCTCTAGTCCTGTCTCTGTAACTCTCTGTGGCACTGTAGTGCTCTGTACGGCACTGTTAGGCTCTGTTCTGTTCTGTTCTTCTGGTGGAAGATTGAACTTCACTGTTCTGGCAGGAGGGTTATTTTCTTTCTGGGTAGGCGGTTCCTTCTGCTTTGCGCGCGTGATGGCAACAACTTCCAATTCCACTAAATTGGAGGTAGGCTCTTGGGCCTTAGCTGGACTATCAGTAGCACTGTTTTTCACTGGGGCTGGGCTTGGACAATCTTTTGCAGTGTGGCCTTCTCCTTTGCATCGACTGCATAAGGGCTTGTAATCCACCGTCCTTCGAGGATTTGGACAATTTGGTGATATGTGTCCCTTTTCTCCGCATTTGTAACATTCCACTTTTGATCTCTGACCACCGCCAGACTGTCTTCCTTTGTAACTTTGAGAGGGAAATCTTCTGGGTCCGAAATTAGGATCAAACTCTCTAGGCTTGGGTCCAATATCTTGTGTTGTCATTTTGGATTCCAGCAAGTTGAATATTGCGTCTTCTTCCTTCCTTCTCCTATCATGCATCTCCTTCAGAGAGCAAATGTCCTCTGTATGGTTCTTCCGCAAACAGTAGGAACAGAAGGCCCCAGGAATGGTGGGTTTTCGTGTACATTCAGTGGCTAAATGGCCTGCTTGATGACACTTACCACACCAAGTGTTTGACCGCATCACATCTCTTCCTGCTCCTGCAATGTTGGATATGCTAGCGGTATTCACTTTCAGCATCTGTAGTTGTTCTGTAATCACATCCATCAACTCCTTTTTGATGTTTGCAACTGAGTTGGATAAATAATCCTTCAATCTTTCTCCTTCGGACGTACTGGCAGGAGGGTTTTGAGGAGTCTCTGTAATCACTGCATAAACGGGTTGAGCCGGTACAGAGGGATCTTTGTTCTGGTTCTGATTCAGAGCTCATGTTTGAACTGTTGGCTGTTGACTCTAGTTGGTAGGGTTCCACTGTTGCTGCTGATTTGGCATTGAGGAAATTGGTTGGGACCATTGTTGTTGTGGTTGAGCCATCATTTGAGGCATGGATTGTGGCCACTATGAATTTGGTGCACTCTACTGTGATATCGGGGGTATCTGTTGGTAGGGATAGGGAACAGTCCCTGGGACTGCATTTGGTGGATACATCATTCCTGGCATCAGAGGAGGTAGAACTCCTCTTCCTGTATTCATCGCCAATCTAGCTTCCACTTCATCGTACAGTCTTGCACCTTCTGTTGCAGCTTGTAGTGTGGCTGGTCTTTGCAGCTCCACAAACTTACGGACTTCTGGTTGTAATCCTCTGAGAAACACCCCCTTCTGAGTGCCATCATCTAGATTATGGTTAGTCCATCTCTTCAGGATGGATTCCATTCTTGAGACATAAGCTTCTACTCTTTCTCCAGAGGATTGACTTAGGTTCATAAATTCCTCTCGCATCTGCTTTTCAAAACCTTCACGCCTGAATTTAGTGAGGAAGGCCAACTTCAGGTCGTCCCATGTGCCAAAAGTTCCTGCTGCTTGTCTCTCATACCACTGAAACGCCGCGCCCTTGAAAGTGGCGGGGAATATTGCTAACCAATGCTCAGGGGTTCTGGCATTGTTAGCCACACACGCTACCATGAACTCTGCTACATGAAGATCGGGGTCTTCATTGTACTCTCCCTTAAAAACTGGCAATGGGACTACATTCGCTGGCCTGTCATCAATATTTCGAGGACGGATCTGGCTTGGAAGTGGACCTCTAGCAGGAGGAGGAAGGGCTTGATGTGCCATTGGGACTTCTGTAAAGAGTTCCGCAAGGGCGTGAAAGGCGGCTTCTGCTGCGAGCTCGTTCTCAGCCTTGATTTTTGCTTTCTCTCTTCTCACGTACCTCTGGACTCGTTCTAACGCTTGCCTTTTTATTGCGTCATTCATCAGGGGGTTGGCTCCACTATGTTGTTAGTGCTCCACAGAGGGTTAACAGAAGGCCTCAGTCTCTGTAGGACTCTCTTGCCAACATTTCTTCTACTTCTTTCTTTTCAACGTCCCTGAATTCTGCTTTCATGCCACTACACAGAGGAAGGTATTCGGTTCTGAAGGTGTCAAAATGCATACGTCTGAGCATTGTGGTGGTACCATCATCATAGTAATGCCAGCTTCTGATGGTTTCAATAGTGTATGTTGTGAAAAACACTCTGCCTACCAACTTCCAGTGGGTTGCTAATTGAACAAACAGAAGATTATCAGTACACCAAGCATCCCATGTATCTTGCTGTTGAGCATCCATGAACAAATTCCAACTCTTTTCCTTCTTGTCTTTGTGAACCTCTACAGACCAAGACTCCTGAAGCTTCTTCACAATCTCCCACTTGATGTTATCTGGAAACTTCTCAATGAATGCCAAATCTTCCATGGATGTTCATTCTCTCTGTTTCTGCTCTTCAGTTTGTTCCCAAACAGTTTGCCACCAAGATGCAAGTTTCTGTTGCTTCAACAGGAAGAGGAAACTGTCCACCACATAGAGCACGCATCATGATGGTGATGTGTTTCCGCCATTGTGGGATGAACTTCTTGTGGAAAGTGGCTTTGATTATGAGAAATTCCAACTCTTCAGTGGAAGAAGGAACTTTACAAACATCCATTGAATTCTTCTCTTCTTGGCAATGCCATTTCCTTCATTTTCAGCCTCTTTTGGTGCTTGTTGATGGCAAGATTCCTCGGCTGCGCACCAAAAACATGGAGCCCCGAGAGGAACACCAAGGAAAAGGGAATTCTCTTGCAAGAAAATCTATCTTGTAACATCAACAAGCTTGTTTATCATGTTTCATATGATCACAATGAAGAAAAGAACACCAGGCACAACAAATCTTCATGCAGCATCATGTAGATCTCCCACGGATTTTAATAGAATCAACCATATTCTTCAACATCTTCACAAAATCCATCAATGGAACAAAGAAAGCAAAGAAATACACCATCTTTGAATGGAAATACATCACATAGTATTCATCTTCAATATCTTCATAGTCTTCTCTCTCAATCTCTCATATACAATCACTCTGTTTGAGTAGAATTGGCTATCTCTGACTCTCTCTCTATCTCACTTCATCAATAATACATCATATCCTCACTACAATATCTCAAAAATCACTCTCAATAATCACTCTTAGGTCGTGGATACCCCTCCCAAGAGGTATGTCTGATATGAAGGGTCACCAGAGCCACTACAGTGTCTCTTCACAGCTCACTACTGTCACTTCACTCTAGTCTTCTCTTGAGTCTTCAGTAGCTACTTCTTCCACTTCCTTCAGCTCTTTTGCACTTGTATTCACCTCTTTCCAAGGCTAGAAAAATTTCCCAAAGTCACACATACATTCCACAGAACACTTACAGAAGCATACAAAATAGTCTACAGAACAGTACCAGAACAGCTACAGTACAGAACAGAACAGAAACAGAACAGTCTACAGAAGCTCTACAGAAGACCTACAGAAGGTTATCAAAACCTCATAACTCACTCTCAAATCATTCCAAACTCTCACAAACCATTCAATAAGCTTTCACAATATCTCATTCTTCATCAATCAATACTCCTTCCCTCCTTACAGAAGACAATCAGAACAAAACAGACCAAAACAGAATAAAACAGAAGGTATACAGAACCATTCAGAACCTATCAGAACATCACAGAACCACCAACAAACATCATGATCTTCCAAAACACAATCATTATCATCCAAAACACTCTCAAACCATTTCCAAATCAATCAATCATCCCATAAAATCAACCATTCAGCTCTCAAAAACAACAAAAATCAGCCAAAAAACAAGTCATTTCAACACTCAACACTAGCATCCTTGACAACACTCTATCCATGTGTACCAATTGTTGCTGTAGGTTGTCCAATTGGATGTAGTGGAGCACGTGGCTCCTCCTGGAATATAACTCTATGTATCTCTACCACCTTCTTAGGCTGCCTATGCATCTTGTCTTCATGGAAGACGCCATCATGGCTACAAATGACTTTTCACGCCTATAGATCCCACAAGTGGTAACCCATTTCACTTGCATCTCCATAGCCAAGGAAAATGGATTTGACACTCTTAGGATCCAGCTTACGATGCTTGTCCTTGGGCACATGGCAAAATGCCTCACATACAAAGACATGCAAATGCACATAAGATAGAGGTTTCCAAGTCCATATCTCCTTTGCAACATGGAAATCCAAACCATTGAAAGGTGATCTATTTATGATATGCATAGTTGTACTGATTGCCTCAGCCCAAAAGGTCTATGGTAGGCCTACATGGCTAAGCATATTGCGTACACGCTCTTGGATGGTTTATTCATCTACTCAGCCAAACCTATCTAGGGTGGGGTATTGGGGGTGGTCAACTGATGCTTAATACCCCTCTCGTCACATAGTTGCTCAAAGGCATGTGACACATATTCTCCCCCATTATCAATCCCAAGGCATTTCAGCCTATGCCTAGTCTGGTTCTCAACCAATGTAAGCCATCTCTGAAACACAGCCAAGACATGTGACTTAAGCTTAATGGGATAAGCCCAAACTTTATGCAAAAAATGATCAATAAACATCACAAAATACTTTGCATCACCCATAGACTGACAAGGCATTGGCCCACAGACATTTGAATGTACTAATGCCAAGGCTTCACCCATGCCTATCCAACCAAACTTCTTATGTATATTCCTAGTTTGTCTGTCATGAAGACAATGCTCACATGAATCAAAACATGAATAGTCAAGGGGCGGTAAGTACTGCAAACCAGAAAGCATTTTCATTTCCTTCAAAGATATATGGCCCAAATGGGCATGCCAAAGAGATACATGTGGGATGGAACCCATTGACAAAACATGGTCAACAGATGACCCATCAACTACAAGAGGATAGAGGCTACCAGCCTTGGCACCTCTAGCAAGCACAAGTCTGCCACGTGTGATCTTCTAGGTAGAATCCCCAAATGAAACATAAAACCCAGCATCATCAAGCTGCCCACAGACATAAGATTGTGTGTAAGCACATGTACATGACATACATCATATAATAGAAAATTACTGCTAGTAGAGAATTGCAGCCGTACATCCCCAATGCCAACAATAGCAAGTGACCTGTCATCACCCAAGCGAACTGAACTAGAGATAGTGTGGTAGGAATGGAACCACACACGCCATGATGTTACATGAAATGAAGCACCAGAATCCAAAAGCCAGCACTGCGCATACATAGAGTGAACCTTGATCAATGACATAGCATCACAAGAACTAGCTGCAAGTATGTACTCCCCATTAGAATCATCAGTTGACATGACATTTATCTCCTCAATTTTCACATTGGATTTCGCAGGCATAAGGCTATGATCATAGGAATTTTCCTATACTTTGTCTTTCCCCTTCTCTTTGCACTTATCATTGCCCAACTCGTGACACTGTGGGCGTATATGACCCTTCTTGCTGCAATGATGACATGCCACATTAGCATTTCTCCTAGAGACTTGCTGCGCGACTTACCACACGACTTAGACCTAGGCTTCTGCGAGTCTCTACCATGTCCATATCCACGGCCATTCTTTCCATTATCATCTCTGCCTATAACAATCAAAGCATACGACACACAAGAGGCATCCAAGCTCTTACGGTTGATCTTTTCTTGGAAAAGAGCACTATCTACATAGGGCAAGTTCAAAATAGTAGTAGAAGCACATATAAGGCAGTGCAGAATACATCCCATGACTCACTAAGAGTCCCAAGCAAAAACAATGGAGTAACCTCATCATTAAATGTAATGCCCTGTGAAGTCAAGTTCTTGAGAATAGCATGGAATTGGCTCAAATGAGCAGATATTTTCGTATTCTCCTTCATGCACAGGTCCATAAGGTGCTTTAGTCAGTACATCTTACTTGTTGGACTTTTCTTATCATAGAGGTTCTTAATTTTATCCCAAAGTTGCCAAGAACTTTGTGCTTCCTCAACCACATTGTAATGCACTTGTTTAGTGAGAGACAATATGAGGGTGGTGGACTTGCATAACTCATCAAGCTCATCCCATTCGTCATCAGTCATAGTTTTAGGCTACTTTATATGCATCCTTAGTGGCTTTATCTTCGATTTCTGCACCAATATCTATTGAGAAATGTGCAATCACATCCACCATAGCCTTTTTGTATGGGACAAATAAGGCAAAGAAATAGAGTGTAAATAAAGCTTTAAACTAGGTCATGTATGCACAGTTTATTAAAACCATGGTTGTTGAATACCATGGTCCCTTTCCACCTATCTCCACCTACCAATACCACCTATTGTAAGCTTATAAAAGGCATTCATCTCCACACTCATTCATTAGTCATTATCAATCAGTTGTGCTTGCATTTTGCTTGGATAATATTAGTTGTTCTTCCTTGTCAATGCTTCTATCTCATTATGATTTTCTATTTGCTCATCAATGATCCTCCATAGCATGTATTCTCAGTATTTTAACATGGTATCAGAGCAGGTTTTAAGTTAGTGAGTGATCAAGCCACTAATTGAGTCATTTCAATTTGAATTTTTGGCTCCCTCCACTTTTCTTTGGATCTCTCACCTACCTCCATAGCTACCCACCTTCAGTGGAGGACTTGAAGATCCCAATCTAGGCCATTTTAGCTCATGCTTCCTTCTAGGAAAACCTTCCCTGACTCTAGGTGCTCCTCCCTATCACTTCAAAGCCCAACATTGCTACTTCTCTGCTAGCATTGCACCTGCAAACAGATCGCT
This sequence comes from Lygodium microphyllum, assembly GCF_053477565.2. Taxonomy (NCBI): domain Eukaryota; kingdom Viridiplantae; phylum Streptophyta; class Polypodiopsida; order Schizaeales; family Lygodiaceae; genus Lygodium; species Lygodium microphyllum. The sequence continues at coordinate 2,352,576 of NC_141141.1, read as the reverse complement.
GTGGAGTTTGCACCATTTGTAGTTTATACCATCAATTCAACCTACATGTGCATTGATGCTACCCATGACCGTAGGGAAATTGAAGCCACACAAATACACTATCTCTATCTCAGAGGGTTTGTAAAATGATTGAATCTACGTGCTGCAATAAGGGAAAAACCAGTTGCCTGTCAAAACCCTAAAGAGGGCAGCCATAGCTATCAAGCTTTAAGATCTTCTTTTACTTCATTCTCTCACTCTTGTGGCTCAAATCAAGTCACTGAATCTCTAATTTTCTCCAGCACTCAATCTTCAGCAAGCATTCAAGTTATTTACCAGCAAGGAGAGGAAATATTAACAAGATTCTCAAGCATTTCAAGAAACAGTGTCCATTGACACTCATCTAGTGCTTTTAGCACTAATGTCAGTTAACACAATTACTTTGCCTCTAATCAAAACTGATTTTTTTGCAACTTCAGCATCAAATCAAGGAGGGGAAGACTCAGACTTGCATCACATCTTGAATATTCCAACTTCATAGTCACTAAATTGCCTAGTATCTCTTGATACTAATCACCTAGTGATTCTTAGCACTTGTGCTCAACTGCAACTAGAATTGTTTGGAGCTGATTTGCTACTGATCTTGCAATCTCAAAATGGGCAAGGATTCACTGACATCCCAATTCAATGGTGTTGGATTCCATACATGGCAAACTAGGATCAAATTGATCCTAATGAAGAAAGGCTTGTGGTCAATCACAAGTGGTCAAGAGAAGAAACCAAGGGAAGCTGCACTTTTAGTTGTATGGGATAAAAATGATGATAAGGCCCAAGCTATTATCAAGCTCAAACTTGATGACAACTACATTCATCATGTTGATGATTGTGAAACCTCTTATGCGACATGGGATCAATTAGAAACCTTACTTAGACCTCATTCCAAATCCTCAAAATATGGTTTACTAATTGAATTTTTTAGGCTCGACATGCAAAGTAATACCTCACTTGCAACTTATTTGAATTATATGGAAATCTTGTCGACACAGCTTGTAGCAATCAACTTGAAGATGGATGAAGACATTTGCATTGGAGTGCTTCTCAAAAGTCTTCCACTTGAATTTGATAATGTGTCTACCACATTAATCAACATGCCAAAGTCGAAGCTTGTGGACATCAAAGCCTCTCTCCTGGAAGAGGAAAAGAAGGTCAAGAACAAAGGAGAAATAAGCATCCTAAGAGGAGACCAACAACTCCTCTATGTGAAAGGGAAGAAGAGCGTAGTCTGTGACTTTTGTAAGAAACCTGGGCATATTGAGAAATTCTGTTATGCTAAGAAAAAGTTTCAAAGAGCATATCTTGCTACAGTCAAAGAAGATGAAGAAAACATTGAAGAAGAAGGAGAAGAAGAAATCCAAGATCAAAAGGATAAGACTCACCAGTCCCTCTTTTGTAGCTCATTTTTTTATGATAGATTGTTTTAAAGTTCAACATGTGGACTTGCCTTATGTTCCCACCATAAGCTTCTAAAACTCCTAATGTAACCTCTGCACACTATAGCCTCTACACACTTAGTGAGGCCTTGTAACAGACTCTAGCTTTGTATGGTTATTTTTTTCTTCCATGTCTACACTTAGCAAGGTTCTACTCACAACAGCCTCTGTATACTTAGTGTCTTTTACGGTTGTGATTGAGGAGGGGTGTTGAGAAATGTGCAGTCACATCCACCACAGCCTCTTTGTATGGGAAAAACAAGGCAAAGAAATAGACTACAAATAAAGCTTTAGAGTAGGTCATGTATACACGGTTTATTAAAATCATGGTTGTTGAATACCATGGTCCCTTTCCACCTATCTCCACCTACCAATACCACCTATTGTAAGCCTATAAAAGGCACTCATTCATCAGTCATTATCAATCAGTTGTACTTGTAGTTTTTTTGGATAATATTAGTTGTTCTTCCTTGTCAATGCTTCTGTCTCATTATGATTGTCTATTTTCTCATCAATGATCCTCCATAGCATGCATTCTCAGTATTTTAATAATACTTGACAATCTTGGCTCTTCCAATAGGCATAATTTGTACCATCAAGATTACTAATGTTAAATATAGCATTGTCATTGGAAGAAGAACCCATAATGCAGTCCAAAACGGTGCAAACAGTTCAAAACTACTTGCTATTTTCTGTTTGTAAACAGCCAAAATACCACCAAAACCAAGGCAAAAAAACCACAAAAACTGATAGCTAATGATGCTGCCCACCAAGTACCATCAAAAGTACATAAATTTAGGATGATTCAGCATAAATATTCCACGTAAATCCATGCACAATTTCTTGTTGTAATAAATGATAGCCATGTACAATGAGAGCAACTTGTAGGCAAAATGAATGCACAAGTCAACCACTAGATGTCAAACCATAACCAACATCAAGAAAACATAAATAAGCATGTGACAGTCATACAGACATCGAGAAAACACCCAAGCATGTCAAATGAATCCATCAGTAAGCTGGCACACCCCCTGTGTAATAGGGAAAACTGTATACAACATTGGAAAGACCTGACACAAAGAGGTGTATGCTCAAGGAGTGAAAAGTCCAAATCAGCCCAAGTACATCTACGAGGACCACCGCATATCAACCATGCAACATCCGAGTGAAGATCCTAGTCTCAAGTATTGGAATGCTCAATTAGCATAAACCACATGCTCAATGTCTATCAAGAATATCAAGATGCTCCCACTGGCACAAAAGCCATAAATATCAAGCAAAGAAGCTCAACAAGGGCATATGATATCACCAGTGCTAGAAGATCCAAGATCAAGCATCAATAAGACCTCATGAGCATATAGGCCGTGTAGCATTTGTTTATGGCATCCATAGACATCAAGTACATCCATACTATAACTTTGGCAAGCCGAGAAATAGCCAAAGAGAGCTCTGGGAAATCAAATGTCAAGCCAAAGCAAGGCTCAGTAGCATCCAACTCCAAACAATGTACAAGCATGTAGTAGTGGCATAGGCCAAGCATATCAAGACCGGTCAGACATAAGCAAAGTACATGCCATAAGTACATCAGAGATGAAGATCCAAATTCTATGTGAAGTGAGCTCAAGCTCAACCAATGATTCGAGAGAAAATCCAAGCTCTATGTTGATCCTTGAGAGTCATTACATTAATGTATACATCCAAGACATAGCCCAAATCCAACAAGCATATCAAACATAAGCAAATAAGCTTCAGCCTTGAATATTCTAGTAGAAAATAAAAGTCCAAAATTGAGAAAATAGTGGCTCAATCCAAGCTCAAAATCATAAACAAACCATAGGCATACTTTCCCATATGTATAGGCACCAACGAGGCATAATCAGGCATCAAATGACTATGTAGCATGAGCATAAAGTGTAATGACAGAGGGCTGCCCTATTTTGGGTTGCCTATGGACTATGTAAAATAGTCAATGACTTAGTAAATTCATCTCCAAAATCATCTCACATCATAGGTATACATTCCCCTAGCATTCAGGGTGCATTCGCCAACCGAGCAACCAATGTCAATGCCAACCAAGCATAAACCTAAAGTGCTAATGTAACATTGTTTGTGGCTGCATATGGACTATGGAAAATAGTCTTGGACTGAGGTAAATTAGTCCACAAATCAATGCCAATGATAACCACCAATGTTGAGCATCAAGGGGGTGTTCCCAACTGCCAAATGAAGTGTTTTCAAGCTACCAATGACTGCCAAGGGAGGACTGAAGTAAAAAATGAATTTTTTTCTAAGTCTTCAAGCTGGCCCAAACTTATCTGGGGCCTATGGAAGGGTTGGGCAAGGTCAAGGCAAGGTTGGGGGAGTAGTCAAGGACCCCGAGGAGCTCCCTCTTGAAGGGAAAAGTCACTAGTAGAGAGTAGGCATCACAAAAAGAAAAAGGACATGGCTGCCCTACTTCACAAAACCTGTGGACTGAAGTAAAATAACAAAAGAGAGCTCCAATACCTCTAAAGGAATGCCTTGAGGGTGCCCAAATGGGCTGGGTAGGTGCTTGGGAAGTCAAGGAGTGACGAGAGCTCAAGAGAGTCAGCTATGGCTGCTAAGAAGGAGACCCAATGAGTGTAGGTAATCGATAGGAAGCTAAAGGATTCATGAACCAAGTTGGAATGCTCAAGCAACCATGCTATGATACCAGTTGAAAGGTGAGAAGGATCGAATATTTCTTGTTGGAATAGCTATGGCGGGAGAGCAAGAACAAAAACTAGAGAGAGAAACCAAATGGGAACTTCAACAGTCACAATGTGTGATCAGGCCTTCCTTTATTCAAAATGTCACTAAAAGAATAAAGAATAAAGCTAGGGTGATGGGCACCTGCAACCTACAATGTGCAGTGGTGAGCACTGTCAATGTAGTAATACATGGGCGGCTAGGCAGAGACGCCTTTACCCCCAACATATATCTAGACTATAGCTATAGAGAAGAGTCTTTGGAGCTTGATTTTGAACACGATGCATCAAACATAATAGTAAATAGTATTTTAGGACTACCGGACCCTATTACACACATTGTGAGAGAATGAAGAAAGACAAATCAACTTGTGCATGGAATGGATTTCGAAGAAAATGCCATGCAAACCTTACAATGCACATTCATATGCACAAGGATCAGAAACCCAAAACACAATATGTGCATAGTGAAGTTTGACATAAACAAAAAAACCTAATATATTAGACTACATGAAGCATAGCATGATAGTTTCATACATTGGGAAGCACCATTTGTGCTTTGTTTGGTTTGCCCTGTAAATCATCAAGAATGTGGGAGAACAATACTTGTAATGCAGGAAACGTTGACTAGAGTTGGCATGAGTAGTAGAAAAATAGAGGAAAATGGACCATTAGATCAAAGGAGTCGACATGCAAATTTTTTAAAAAAAATGTGTAAGATTTTTATCAATGGGAGCCACACATGCAATATGTCATTGTGTCACATGTTAAATATGGAGCAGATCACAGAGCTATGTGTCATTCACACTAGATATCACGGCTAACACATGGAAAATGCATGTTGAAAATCTTGGATGCTCCATGGCAAAGCATGCCAAAAATCTCAGGCTCCCATATGGGAAGGCATGTTGAAAGAACTAAGTTCCACATAGCATGACATGCCATACTTCATAGGTTGACATGTGCCACATATCAAGCATCCTACAATTTGAGTATGATGTTCCACATGTAGCAAATCTTGCGTCCTATGTAACCATTGACAATGATATCATCAAGATAGTGACTCTTTATAAATACACACATTGCATGACATATGATATTTTTTTTCCCTCAAAACACATGACACACTACTCTCCATTATTATTCCTTTTGCGTGATTAGTCTCAACCATGTTATATAGTCCAGTTTCTTTTTCCTTTTTGATAATTTTTTCTTACTTATTTTGTAATGGTAAGAATATTTTGATTCACTCAACAATGTATTTTTCTCTTGCAACAGTTCCTCTTTTCTTGTTAATTGCTTGTGATTGTCTCATGGTTAAATTTCTAAGGGTACACTGTCATTGTGCTAGTATTGTTCATTCCACATTCATATCTTGAATGTTATGTACTTAATTTATAAGTCAGAACCAAGGACGCACAAGTATCAATACTAATTGACTTTCAATTTCTTTCCCTATGTTGTGGGGACCGACCCATTGCATGTTGTCGCACTATTATAAAAAAATTTAGACTAGAACACAACTTAGTGTTGTATTTAACTTAACTAGTCTTTTCATAGCGTGCATGGAATGGGGTTAAAAATGAGATTTTATACTTTTTTAAGCTTTAGGACAAAGTGTGTGGCAATTGTTTGCTTTGTAAGGGTACGATTTCATAATGAAACCTTAGGTAGGTATGATTTATCTTTGATAACCAAAATTTTGGCTATGTTAGGATGACATGTAAGCCTAAATGAATTGAAAACAAAGGCAAAAGATCATAGAGTCACATTAGTTTTAATTTAACTATTATATTTTCCTTTTAAAAGAAATCCCCTTTCTTTGATGAAGAAAATTTTGTGGCTTGGATACAGCAATGGGTCCTTGCATGATGTAAAGTTTTTCATTATTGTGCAAATATGACTATTTATTATTACTTGTCAAACTTAAGTTCTCATTGACTAATACGATAACATAAAAAATGTTGTGATTTTGTCCATTTGGATCCAAGGGCACATAAGATAATTCTCATCAACCCCAATGAATCTTATTGTGCCATATGGACTAGCCCATTGCACATTGTCAACCTTTTCATAGATGTATTGAAAACATATCTTTAATATAATGCCATTATTCAATAGTTAGATTCAAGGGCACACATGAGACAATTCTAATCCACTCCCAGACTCTCTTTCTACACCTACCCATTGCTCACTCATGCATTCTCCAAAAATATTTAGCCATCTAATTCTATTGCAAAATTTCAACTTGTAATGGGCTACTATTAGATCCTATGCTACAAGAAGCATTTTTTTTCCACAATGAAAGATAATTCCCACACTATAGGGTTTGGTTCTTCCAATTTACTAGGAACCTTCATAGTTTCCCTTCTTGTTTCTTTACATTCTTATTTAGCCATTGTCATACCCTATGATGCACAAGGACCATTTCTCCTCCACACCAAAATCTTATTCATATAGCATAGGGACGAGGATGCCATACAACTAGGTACTTCAATACGTAAGGCATTGAGATTCAATATGGAAGGAATTGAATCTACATATTGATGTTCCTCTTCTTTATTTAGGCCTCACAACAAGCAAATTTGTCACTTCTATAGTCTATTTTTGTCTTTTGTGTCCTATGGGGTTTGATTTTTTTCATTTAGCCATTATATTTGTTTGTAATATTTATATCCTTTAGGTTCAAGTAAGGTCCAATGAAATTTAATAAATATTTTTCAAGTTTGAAAGATATTTTCGTTGGTCAAGAGTACCCTATTATAGAACAAGATCTATTTCAAGAGGATTCTAAAATCAAAGCACTTGGTTGAGCATTGATAGCACAGGATCCTATAAGTTTCAAGGTGATGTCAATGTTGGAAAGGATGTCATTGTTGAGGAAACTTCAAGAGAGAAGCTATTGTCATTCCTTTACAAAGTTAGGCATTCTTTAAGTTTTGATAATGCAAGGGTTATGTTCAATGCTTCCTTTGACGTGAGAGAGGTAATTTTTGCCAACTTGGGCTTCCTTAAGGATGAGTTTGAGGCATTCAAAGACCTTGTTAAGGCAAAGAAAGACATGGAATACTTCAAGTACTTTATACATTTTCTATATGAGGAAAGGAAGTGTAATCTTAAGAAGTTAAGAAGGAAGCAACTTCAATATGTCCCAGTGAACTGTAAGAAGACTATGGATTGTCTATTCCACAAAAATACATGTGAGTTCTTTGAAATATTCTCTAGCTTCTCAAGAGGAGATTGCTCACCCTACAAGGCTTCAAGAGATTTATGCTTATTGGAAGAGCATCACAAATAATAAAGAGAAAGACATAGACATGGAAGAAGTCTTGCCTAATAAATAGGAGGAAAAAAATTCCAAATGAGATTATGTATGTAGGAAGAGTGTAATGAAGGAGACCTAGAAGAGAGAAGGAGAGAAGGGAAAGACTTTAGAGAGGAGAGAGAGAGGAAGAAGATGAGAGAAGAAGAGAGAGAAAGTCTAGAAAAAGAGAGAGAAAGATAAGAAAAGAGAGAGAAAGGGAAGGGAAGTCATGAAAGCTAGAAGGAAGGGCAAAAGGGACTTGGTTATTGATAATTGATGCCCTAATTGGATTTTCCAACACCTTAAATACCCCATCAATATAACTAGGTATTCTTGTGCTAACCCATGTCCTACCCATCTATCCCCACTCTTTTATAATCCATCTCGACTTCGAAGGTTTTTGCCCTAAAAAAAAAAAGAGAGGACTTATTGGTGTGGCTCACAAGGGGAAAGGGAGGTTGGAGAGTGCTACTTTGTTCAGCATTATGGAGGAGAATATAGGTATGGGGAAGCACAATCTCATGTGTAATTGGGGAATACAAATGTGTATATGATGTATACAACATGTGCAAGTTGATAGTATATGAGTTTGGCCACCAATTCTTGACAATTGGGGGTTGACAAATAGTGGACACCATGCTATCCAAAACAGGCATGTTGGAGAAATTTGATCATAAATTCCTATAGGTAGCTCTGATTGAGGCGTGTGACATGTCAAAAAAAAGCTAATGAAGCATAATTTCAGCCCATATACATGACACTTTACTCTCATTAATGCGGGGTAAAAACTATTCTAAAAAAGTGTGCTATTTGCAAGTTGTATGCAATGCAAACATGGAACATTTAGCTAATTCTCAGTCAAAATTGCACCCTTGAAGTAGGGGGAAAACTACACTAGTGAATTGCTGATCAGGGTAGGGATTTTTCAAAACCATTCCATTCCCTGAGATCAAATGGATAACCTACATAATAAGCATCAAGAGCATATGGGTCATCCATACAAGCATGGGTCACTGTACTACCATCATGGTCAAAAAGGATGATTGTGATCCAATGCATCCGCTATATCATAGAAGTAATTTATGGTGTCATCTTCAAGCAATGATGGTGGCACAAGATCCTTACTGACCCATACTATAGCATGCATTGACTTGTCCATAAACTCATTGGAAAGCATTACACTAGGTAGAATTGGAGCAGATGAGGCTCCAATCACTACAACATTCATTGCAGCAACACCTAGGTGTTTCATGTCCATGAATCACACGTGTGGCTACTATTGGGCATTCAAAGTTAAGGGCCTTGGGCTGATGAGGCGCCTACTCATGTAGATGTAGTGAAATGCTCTCATCATGGCATCCTTCATGAGAAGCATCATGTTTCTCATAAGGATGTGCATGTTGCTCATAGTAATGATCAAGTAGCTAATGATATTGAGCACTCTATTGTTGATAATGAGGTTACTTTGCATGATGTTTCCCATGCACATAATTTTGTCTAGATGGTTGTCCATGTATGTGACCATCATGTAGCTCATAAGAATATACATAGTCATCGGATGCATGCTGTTGCTCAAAAAATGCGCAATCATCATATACATGCTGACCATAAGTAGGCACATGCTGCTTCCTTTGCACTTTAATTGTAGCCATTTGAGCAACTTGAGTCATAAGGGTTGCAAGTTTGTCATTTATTACCTTGGCTTGCATGTTGGTGACTAAGAGGGTTGAGACCACTCACTCCATCTTAGACATGAATTGACTATGTTTCTCAATTAGTTGATTGTTGCTTGCAGCTTGGAGAGCTTCTTGTCACCATAGAGTAGCAGTCAATGCATTCATTTGGGGATGCCAAGAGTGTGAAAGGAATTGGAATAAGGATCCATGACCAACTTCATCTAGCATATGCTCACTACTGATCACCACCTCATGGACCTCTTAGATACTAATAACAATGTGCTTTAATGCATACATGTAGTTCAACATTCAAGTGCTCCAACAGGAGTGGTTCACCCTGGGCATTTGGGGATGCCAAGAGTGTGTAAGGAATTGGAATAAGGATCCATGACTAACTTCATCTAGCATGTGCTCACTACTGATCACCACCTCATGGACCTCTTAGATATTCATAACAATGTGCTTCAATGCATGTGTGTTCTTGCTTCTTATTCTTACCTTTGATGCATGGAAGCCTACTCGATTAACCCCTCAAGTAATACATGACAGCTTGCTGCAATGTGTGTGCAAATTCTTTTCCACAATTCTTGCTAGGTGTATAGAATGAGAATACTGGCACAACAAGTCTAGCACCTGTAGTTCTGCATTCAAGTGCTCCAACAAGAGTGGTTCACCTTGGGCATTTAGCCTGGGTGCAGTATCTTCAGTATAATATGCAAACAATAACCCAATTCTGCAATATTCACTTGCTAATAAAACAACAACTCCAACTGCCATAGCCATAGTTGGTGCAATAATTGTAGATTCTGCTACTCATTGCTATCCTATCAACCTTGCACATACTTTTTATAGTCTGTACATTCTAGTCGCAATAGAGTAGGACATGAGATGAGATCTTTGTTTGCTATTGGTTTAGAGCTAAGAGTTGAGTCATAAGCAAAAAATCTCTCAGAGAGAGAGAAGATCAAAGCTCCCAAATCTCACATCACATGAAATAATCCCCCAAACATGGCTTTAGAGCTTAGATGCTAGGGATACCGTCAAGATGAACTACAAGCAGATCCTTCCTTCTAGTTTAGCGCCTGCCTATTCCTCCACAAATCAGTATAAACAATACCTAAATTCTTCAATGCACATACAAGCTGATAAGCTACCAACATACTTTGTTCAACCAGAAGCAATTAAGATGCTATGAGAGCTCAAATTCCTCTTGAAAAGCATGTTTCTATAGATTATTCAAAGCTAAGTCCTATTTTTCTAACAATGAATTTTCACCAAAATAACTTCAATACATTTCTTCACTTTCTGTCCTTCTACAAGATCAGGCCTGTTAGTTGTAAATGCAAGAACAACAGCTGATGTTGGTCTCCATCTACCCATCCATGTGAATCAAATGACAAGTCCCTCGTCGCCCTAGCAGAAGAGAGAGTGATGGAGGCTCCAATAGTAAGGGAAAAATTCACAATGATGGACAATCATGCTCCTTTTCTAGGCAAGAGCTTCTCGGCCCCACATTCCCACTAGTAGCGAAGTAGTAAATACATCTGCTTGTGCCATTCCTATCTTTGCTAATAGGAGCTTGTTTCTTCACATTTCTCCATGATGATGGGAAGAAAAACATGATGGATGGTAATCTGTTGGTGGAAAAATTTTCTAGAAGGGTGGCCAGGTGCTTCATAGGGGGGTCATCCTCCTAGTCAAAGCTTGTTGTTGGTTCTTCATTCCAAGATTATGACAATTCTAGTGTCGGTGAATAGAGCTTGCACCTTGATCATGTTAATAGTTATGTACGGGCTTGCATGCTAGCTTGGAAAAGCCTTGGATCTGGATCAGTATTTAGACTCAATCCATCGGCCTAGGAGGTCTTTAGTGGTGCTTCCTCCTATGACAAGGCCACAAACTCAAAACATTCCTCCTACATCACTTCTATGCTCGAGAAATGGCCTATAAGGTGTGCAATTGGCTGTACTTATGCTTCCACCTCTTGCCTCACCTCGTGCAGGAACTACATGGGGCTGAATATGTTGGATAGCTTTTCAACTAGCCCATTTATAAATGTTGAGAATTCTAAACTCAACAATATGAACCACGGGCTAACTATCGAAGGAAATATAAGCTTGCATGCACAAGGGTCTCATGCATTAGGCTTGAATTCAAGCCAGACAGGATCTCCCTCTCTACATTGGAACTTGAGTGTTGGTGTTGAGCCACTTGCATTTAGCAAAACATGTTCATTGGTGTTACCTACATCACCACTTTCCTATTCATCCAGTAGTTTATCTAGCACAATAGGCATGGTCTCACAATCATTAACCCTTCAAGGGCCTGTCAATAGATTGGATCGATAGGACCCTTAGCAACTATAGCAATAAGTAAATGATACAAACTCTCAATTTTCTCATGAAACACAACTAGCTTAGAAATAGCTAGAGAAACATACATAGGTGTAGGATTTGGGGGACTTCTTAGTCTGGACAAGGTTAGTAAATGGGGTTACACCATGCACGCAATCAACAAGGCTTTGGTTTAGGAACACAAAAACAACTTGTTTGCACACACAGTCTTGTCAGACTAGCTCCATCTATCAATCTCCCCTATCAATCCATCATTTTCCATCGATCCCTCCAACCCTAGGAGTACCTTTGACCGTCAACGCTCAGAATGCCAGGTCTATGGTGAACAATGTAGGTGTTGTCACTGCAATGCACGTAGCTAGGGAATAGGATAGCAAAGCCCTACTTAAGCATCAGTCAGGTTCCTTTCTTCCAACTTGGACTCCTCCAAAGCCTAGCATCCTTGGTCAATGGTATGTTGGCCTAGAGTAGCCAGCCACTTTCTTCCTGAGCATCAAAACTCAATCAACACCCCCCGTTTAGAAGCTAGCTACAAGTTCTAGGCCTTGTGATCCGATGGAGACACCATCAGACTCCATGGACTTCCCTCCTTCAAAGAGCCGAGTTGTAGGATGGCCTCTAATAGCTACCTACAATTAACAGCAAAACCTTGCCAAACCTGCCCCTTATTTCACCATGAGAATCTCAAAAGCAGCCACTATATCTGCCTGGAGCCAACACAAATCTCCATGAAGATGTCTCCTACATGGTTGAACTAATCCACCTCAAGAGGGTGCTTGAATGATAGAGAAAAGCACAAGGGAGCTTTTCCTCAAGATGTTGCAGATGGTTTGGAGCAAGGAATGAGATACATAATCAAAAGAGAGACCATGGTAGCATGAAGCAAGCTTGAGGGAAGAAGAGGAAGAATGCCTTTCTTGAAAAGTAGTAGTAGTTTTACTCTTCTCTAACTCCTATGAGCCTCTTTCAATCTCACGAATCCCTAAAATTTACCTCAAAATTTGTGATGAGCTACTAAAGTTTACTTGAGTTCCTCCAACTTTGCCATAGCTCTATGAGATCTCCAGGAAAGGCTCCTAGCCCCATGTGGTACTCCATCATTGTTTCTTATAGCTCCTGTCCTTGTTGTACTTGTGTGACTAGTTTTTTTCGTGTAAAATATAATTGCATATGAGGAAAGAGAAAGAAGAAGGGACCAAATACCTAAGTGTTGATACCAACTATAACAAAGGAGACCTAGGAGAGAGAAGGAGAGAGGGAGAGAGGAGAGAGAGGAGAGAGAGAGGAAGAAGGAGAAGAGAGAGAAAGACTAGCAAAAGAGAGAGAAAGACAGGAAAAGAGAGAGAAAGAGAAGGGAAGCCATGAAAGCTAGAAGGAAGGGTAAAAGGGACTTTATTATTGATAATTGATGCCCTAATTGGATCTTCCAACACCTTAAATACCCTATCAATATAAGTAGGTATTCCCATGCTAATCCATGTCCTATCCATCTATCCCCACTCTTTTACAAAGAGGTCCAAAATGACATTCCAATGTCCATTAAGTCCCTAACCCTTTCCAATATCCCTACCATTCCCATTCTTGAGGAGTTCTAGATGCTTAATGATAGTCTTGTGAGAATGAAAGGGATTTTGTTGATGATTTCCAATAGAAATTCCATATATTGGATAGCAACATTTCATATTTTTTTCATGTAAATGATGCTTTAAAGATCTATCTACAAATGGATCTTGAGCACTCTGAGACACTTCCATACAAAGAGGAGTTCTTGGAGACCCAAAGGAAATTTGGTATTGAATGTATGGGTAAGAAAATGGAGTGAAAGAATATTTTGGACAAGCTCATCAAGGTTCTATCGACTTGTGGATCGATGATAAGGTTGCAAATGAAGAAAATCCTCAAAATGTAAGTTTGTTTACTACTCCTTTTCTCTTATTGCTCAAATCTTCAATTGACTAATTGTCTCATATATTCCACATGTATTGGTATATGATGATGATGGTTTCCTTGCCTAGTTTGGTGGCACACAAACCAACGCAACTTCCCAAAGCTTGATCTAAATATTGTAAATATATTTCATTCAAAGTATAGTGATTACCAATCTCTTCCAATGATTTTTCTTAAGTCCTTGTCAAAATATTTAGACCACTCCAACATTTTTGCCCACTTTAACAAATGCTTCCACCAAATGTTTTATAGCTTTCTTGTATCTAAAAAATATCTTGCTTTGGTGTAAGAGTCTTACAAAGTTGTCGAGCACCATCAAAGCCTCATATTGCATGCTCACAAATTCTTTCCAGCATTCCCATATTGCATCTTTGGGACATTATCAAAGTTAGAGAGAAATATTCTAGCCTTAAATTGCCTCTCACATTGATATAGGTGTTAAGACATTACCTGATTTTCTAGATTATTGTATATCCTTTTGAGCTTGCATTTTTTTGGATTATTGTATATCTTTTTGAACTTGCATTTGGCTACCATGAAAGCTCACTCTTATAGGAGTTCTTTACATTTCTTGATGCAAGCATTTGAAAGTGATGTAGACTTGATAGAGTAGGTGTAACCTAGATGTGATCTTAAAGCTTATCAAGAATCCAGATCTCTACATGCAACATTTGAAATATGCAATCTTTCTAATGGAATTTGAAGGATAGCCTCTCAATTTCTATCTTGTGATTCATCAGTGGTACTACTATGTAAACTCCCTCCTAAACTATTTAGAGCCCTAGCAGCTTGACTATTTTTCTTGTATCTTGATGGGTCAATACATATGCATGGTGTTGCTCCATGAGCAATGATCCCAAATATGCATTTTGAGGCTTTGAGGTTAGCACTCAAATGCCATTCTACTTCAAATGACCCAATTCCTTCTATCTCAAGTAGCTCTCCTTTTCCTAATGACTCTATGATGGGTTGTCTATGTGACTAACAAGCCATTTGAGGGTCTCATGGCTCTCATTGAACACCTAAGCTACACATATCCACCATAGATCATTTTTGGATTAAATGCTTTTAACCTTTCCCTATGATGAAAAATCCCTCTAGTTTCGAGTTTCATCTAGTTTCAAGACAAATATTATTCTCTATATTCTCTGTAGTCATAGTATAAGCATGTACTATTGCAACTTGCACACTCTTTAGGTCCACCCATATATTATTGATTTCATTATACTAAAAAATTAACATATATTTTTTCTTTCCCTTTGTAAAATGCATTGATTTTTTCATATGCTTGTAGACACCCAGGAGCTTTGTTATTGCCAAGTTTCTCCTTTACCTCTCTTTTGAAATCATAAATGGTTTAGGAAAAACCAAATCACTTTGACAATGTTTATGAGGATTTTTCACCATATCCTTGTTAATTGCTCTATATCCTTATCTACTTATAGAAGCATTGTCAGATGCTTCCAAAACTTTCCCTAGTTCAACTATATTTTGAAAATCCTTGGTTAGCTCCTTCCACATATCTTTTTGCAAAGATAGTGAAGCTAGGTTTTGTACCAAATTGACAATGTTCTCTTTGTTTTTGTGTGATATTTTCCTCATGAAATGAAAATTGTTGAAGTCCATACATGTATATTCTTTTTTATTCTTTGCCTAATATCTCCACCATTTGGTGCTAAATTGTCAAGCTTTTGAAATGTCTTTATCTAAATCTAAAACTAGCTGATATCATGAAGTTTTCAATTTTGCCAATTGATCCTTTTGTGATTTATTTTTCTCCTTGAGCTTCTCCATTTTCTCCTTTGTTGTTTTTAGCTCTATCTCTACGTTGATGAATCTATTCGCTTGTTGTCCATATTTTGCCTCCCAAGAAGAATGGTTGTGATAAAGCAATTCCCTCAAATTGTAAACCTCTCTTACATATTGAGAACCCAAATTATTGCAATACCCCAACAACCATCCTTTCAATCCCCATAAAACTTGATTGTGTAGAGTCCAATGTAGGTGGTTGGCCTATCAATGTATCTATGGGATATAACCCTCCATTTACCCACATATGAATGGACTACTTGCCTTCATCTCTCAACCTTATAGAGTTAAGTTCATATCAAAGAACCTTACTGTTCTTTTCTCTCCATGTGGAATATTGTTTTTTCACACTAATATGAATATGACTCCTCTTTTTCACTAGAGCTTCATCCATAGTTTTTGAAAGCAAAAGAGAGTGTAAGATCTGCAACATTGAAAGACATGGTTACAAGTGACTTTCCAAGAAAGGCCCTTCACTATGGAAATGACATCTAAAACCATTAAAATTTTTACATTACAAATACCTTTGTGCCAACTTTCTTTCTTCTTCCAATAGGGCATGCAAAATGATTTCTCAAGGTTATTTGAATGGCATGGATAAGCACAAAAAAGGAGAATGCTAACAAGAGGAGGAAGGAAGGGAAATAGTGAACAAAGTAATAAAATAATATATGGGACACAAAGATAGCTTGGAAAAGTGAACAATCTAGAAAAGTTTTAGTTCACAAAAAAAATGTAACTAGAACTTGAAAAATAGGTTTCTAGAGGTCATTATCAAATGTCTTGGGAGATGTGGTGTCACCATTAAGCTCTTAGTTGAAATATTTGGTAATGAGGTTATTAAATGCAAAAACAAAAGGAAGAGAGAGAAAAGAAAAGGTTGTACCATTATTTTATGTTGATTTGGCACTAAAATTAAAGAAAAATGAGTAACTAATAAGGTGACCTTCTATCCCTATTTTTATCTAATGTGAATGTGATGAAAAGTTAATCCAAATCCTTATAGGACCCTTTTGGCCTTAAAATTAGCCCTAATGGACTAAAAAACGTATCTTAGATATTTCTATCATGATGTGCAACATGTGTGGAACTCATTATTATACATGGTTGAGTTTTCTTATGATATCTCTACCTATTTTGACATTGGTGTTTCTCCATTCAAGGCCTTATATGGCTATGAAGTACCCTTTTCTATAGTTCTCTTCAATGAGAGAATTAATCCTCATAGGAAAGAAGAGTTAGAATGTCTGTAGACCCTTCTTGAGAAATGCAAGTTGAATCTGAAGAAAGCCTAAGAGTAGATGAAGTTGAGCATAGTGTAAGGTGAATCTCGAAAGCCCAAGAGTAGGTGAAGTATGTTGATGACAAGAGGCACCCCATGGAATTTCAAAAAGGGAAGCTGGCATTGTAGAAAGCTTCTAATTATTGATACTCCATTTTGAAAGATAGTTCAAGCAACAAGATTACACACAGGTTTTATGGGCCATACACAATCACATAGATACTTGGCTTATCATTTGAAACTCCCTTCCCCCACACAAGAGTCATAATGTGTCTCATGATAACTAGCTTATGCCTTTTCTTAGCACATAGATTGATTATGTGGAAGAGCTTTCGCCTATAGATAAAGAGTGCACTATACAATACATACTTTAGGAGGTCATAGGATAGCGAGAAAAGAAGCTTTGCTCTAGGTTTATTATTAAATACTTGATCACATGGAAGGGTTTACCACTTGAGAAGGATTCTCTGAGGTCCATGTCCATATTCGAAGAGTCTTCCTATCTCTAGGACACACTTTTGGCTCAGAGTTTGTCATGTTGGCCATGTTATTCTGCAAGCAACAGTTAGATAATATTCTATTTTTGAATAGATGTTAGTTTATCCCAACTATAGCAAAGTGTAGCCTACATAGCAAAACTACTTTAAAAAAGCTTCAAATTGGTATGTAGCATGCCTCATTCAAATCAATATATGAAAATTGGTATTAAATTTTGTCCAGCAAGGTCTATTTTATGCAACAAGCTATCTACTGGTTGCAGCAAACATCTTTTCATGAAGATTTTATGGCTAGGAATTGATTTTGAAGATATCCATATGTTGTATACTAAATACGCTTATTCTTGAATCTTTATTTTAGCATAAATTATTGATTTTTTCAAAAATTTATATATCTTTGCAATGTGGAAATAGCATATTACTCTAAATCATCTTAGTTTCTCTTATAGCTTTCATGTATTCTCTATCTTTCTCTCTCCATTTTTAGTATTTCTCTCTCCTACTTATTTTTTCTCTATTCTCTTCTCTCTCTCTTCTACACTCTTCTCTCCTCTCAAGTCCCCTTCCTCACATCTACTTGGATTGAGAGCTCAATTAAATCATGAAGGTATGGTAGCAAATAGTCTTTTAAAAAAAGTAAGCACATGATTATGATAATAGAAGATTAGCTTATCCATACTCATCCTTATGAGGTTGTGTCAACAAAGCTCAACTGGATGTGTTATTTTACTTTTCTTGAGCATTCCCTACTTGCTTTTTTATCTTGATGGAATGCATGTGTTGTCTGCGGTTTCTTCATAATGTTTCTACATACTTTATAGATGAGAGTAGATCATTGGAAAGAGTCAAGATTATTATGCAATTCATGAAGAAATATGTACATTGTAGTGATCTGATGCATAAGATCTTTAATGAAATTATCTTTTTTTATCTCCAAATTTTTGGGGTTTTGTTACCATTCAAATTGCTATGTTGCATGAATGTATGTTTTAATGTGTATGTTGGTGAGTATGTATTATCCTCATCAAAGTCAAAGTCAAGATCAAAGTCATGGTGGATCTATTGAAGACATTGTAGTGAAAGCTGATCACTTGGTTAGTGGTTGGTGGTAGTCAAGATTTCTTGGTTGAATATGTGTTGACATGATATCAAAACTCTTATATATTTTAATGGTTTGAGTTTTTTTTTTCATTATTAATGGATTGGTAAATGATAGTTGAAGGTTTTCCTTTCATATCTATGTATAGAACTAGGTTGTTTATGAAGATTGGATGGGGTCACGATTTTGTTTGAGAATGTCAATTCAGTGAAGTATCCAACTAAATGAATAGATGGTTATTTGAGCTATGTATTCTTCTTTTTCTAAGGTCATGAGAGCACTCCCTTATTAAGTGTGGGGATATGTTGTAGGGTCAATGTGATTGATTTTTAATAGTCTTTTATTGTTTTTGAGGTGTTGAATGGTTAATTTTTTATTTGAATTGTTGGGTTTGAGAAATTTTAGAAGTAATTTGTAGAGCTTTGGAATCATTGGAATTATTTTGAGAAGCTTATGATGATTTTCGGTTGAGTTATGATGTTTTGATAGGTCCTGACATATTTGTGATTGGTTTTGATAAGACTAATTTTCTTATGTTTGAGCCTATTTTCCTATTTTTAGAGAGGTTGAGATTGTGAATGATTAGTTTTGAGTGTGTTTGAGTATATTTTGGATGATTTTGATGAGTATGAATGGTTTTGGTTGAAGCTATAAGAATTTATGGTGCACTATTGATCCTATGTAGAGTATTGTTGAGCTTATGTATGTCTTCTATTTGCTTCTATGGGTGTTCTATGGGATGAATGATTAAGCTAAAAATTAGTAAGCTCAAATGAAGAAGTAGCTAATGAAGTATGGAGTAAAGAGTTGAAGTGACAGTGACAATGTTAGACTATGAAGAGTCACTATAATGACTTTGGTGCCTTCTCGAATCAAACATACATTTTTGAGGGAAATTCAAAGACCAAAAGATGATTATTGATAATTATTCCATGATATTCTCATGTATTATTGAGTGAGAGTACGTATGAGAGAGATCTTTATGAGATAGAGTCACTTTTGATGAAGAAATATTTTATGTATGAGAGAGATCAAGAGACAGAGACAAGATGTTGATGACGAATGAAGACTATGTGATGAATTCTATTCAACATTTAGTAATTATTTGTGTATTTCATTCTTGTTTTATGGTTTCTGTGAAGAATATGTTATTTTCTGTTGAAGATAAATATGTGGGAGGAATTTTTTATGATGTTGCATGAAGTTTTGTTGTTCTTGATGTCGTTTTCTTTCTTATGGTCTATTGAAGAACAAAAAGAATACTTTTTGATAATACAAGATATAATTTTTTGCAATATCCTTTCCATTTTCTTGGCATTCTTTAAAGAGCTCCATTCAACCTACATAATGTGCATGAAGGCCTTGCAGCCCTTGAGATGTCATCAA
This sequence comes from Lygodium microphyllum, assembly GCF_053477565.2. NCBI lineage: Eukaryota > Viridiplantae > Streptophyta > Polypodiopsida > Schizaeales > Lygodiaceae > Lygodium > Lygodium microphyllum. The sequence continues at coordinate 2,333,027 of NC_141141.1, read as the reverse complement.
GAAGTTTGAGTGTTCAAGAGCCCTAATCCCCCCCACACCCCCCTTCTCTTGATCATGCACCCCATATACTCTATTTTTTGTGCTAGATTTTCCACATCGATAGCCTTCCCCAACATATAGTTCTCTTAAGTCCTTTGACTCCCAAATATAGTCATTAAATTTTATCACTCATACCTAACTCAAGACAAATACAAACCTCTACTTACCCAAGTTCCAAATTGACTTGCCAATTTTTTCTCTTCTATTCATGTTCAATGCTTGTCATTGCACCCATAGTTGAGTCATTGTAGTAAATGTTAGAAATGCAGTCCACACTTGCTAGAGAAAAACTAGCACACTATTGGTGAAGTGATGATGAGTTGAGACTAGGTTTCAATCCTAGTCCAAATGGAGGAAGATTTCCATAATTGATAGAGATAGGAGGTCATCCATCATCTTAAGGTTTTGGGAACCAGATGGCTAGCCCAATTATGGAAAACTTTTGGTTAAGTGTGCAGTGGTGTTTACAATACTGGGATGGGTGACCTCCTGAGAAGGGGAGGTATAAGAGACCCCACCTAGTTTCTTACTTGGTATCAGAGCTACACAGGTTGTTGAGATTGGGTGGCACTAGGACCTCCACCAAGGTGTAGCTTGAGGGGGGTGTTGGAAATGTAATCCACACTTGCTAGAGTAAACTAGGTCACTATCAGTACAATGGTGATGAGTTGACACTAGGTTTGAATCCTAGGCCAAAGGGAGGAAGATTTCCATAATTGGATAGAATGGAGGTCATCCATCACCTTAAGGTTTTGGGGGCTAGATGGCTAGACCAATTATGGGAAAATTTTGATTAAACGTGCAATGGTGTGAACAATACTAGGATGGGTGACCTCCCGAGAAAGGGAGGTATAAGAGACCCCACCTAGTTTCTTACTTGGTATCAGAGCTGCACAGGTTGTTGAGATTGGGTGGCACTAGGACCTCCACCAAGGTGTAGCTTGAGGGGGGTGTTGGAAATGTAATCCACACTTGCTAGAGTAAACTAGCTCACTATCAGTACAATGGTGATGAGTTGACACTAGGTTTGAATCCTAGGCCAAAGGGAGGAAGATTTCCATAATTGGATAGAACGGAGGTCATCCATCACCTTAAGGTTTTGAGGGCTAGATGGCTAGACCAATTATGGGAAAATTTTGATTAAACGTGCAATGGTGTGAACAATACTAGGATGGGTGACCTCCCAAGAAAGGGAGGTATAAGAGCCCCCACCCAATTTCTAACTATAAATAAACCAACTTGGAATTTCCATCTCAACATGTCTTGTATGCATTCTATTGAAGTCATTAGGGTATGACTTTCCTTCCACATTCATACCATGGATTTAAATTCTCATGACAACTTGGTGATTTTTTTATAATGGACAATAATGCAATTTTTTATAGTCATAACAAGATATGTGCTTTTGAGAGGGAAAGTAATGGAAAGTAAGGCTTATGAGACCTAGGTAAGGGTGGAGGTTCCCATTTTAGAAAGTGAGGAGAAGAAGGAACAAAAGAAGATGACAAGAGATAGATTCAAAGAAGGAGGGATGAGATGGATTGAAACAAGGAGGGAGAAGTTAGACTAAAGGATAAAAGGGTAGATTTGTTCTTATCGAAGACATGAAGAGGAGAAAACAAAATTTGAGGCCTTAACCCAACTACAAGGGGTTGTGATTGTGGAATGGAGGAGAAGATTGAAGCTCTCATTTTAATGTTGAATATTGAGTTGAATTGCAAGTGTGGAGTTTCAAGTTCTCCCACCAGTGTGAACTTCTATCACTTTTGGTTTTGGGAAAGTCTATGTATAGGTGATAGTCAAGAGTTAAATTGCTATCATGAGGTTTTGGTGAAGCTTGTTTGTGAGTGTTGGGCTATGTTGATATTATTGCTTTTTTAACCTTGGATTGGTAGTTATGTGTTTCTAAAAGAAGACCATGAGTATAAGGGAGCTATCTTGCCCAATGAGGAGAGAATCTTTTCAGTCATTGTACACGATGTCCAATGAGAAGATCATGAGTACAAGGGAGCCATCATGCCTAGTGAGGAGAGCATCTTTGTAGTCATTATACGTGATGTTCTGTCTATCCCACTAAAGCACCCTCATGGTGTCATTATAATGAAGTTTATGAAAGAAATGTTGTAGGAGACATACCCAAAACAACTGATATAAGCTTTAACTACAGTAAAATATTCCTAATTATTTATAGAAAGTTCCATATTTCTGTAAATAAGTGTACTATATGCGATACTAGCTTTAACTATAGTAAAAGCTTCCCAAAACAATTGATGCAATCTTTAATGACATCTTCACTACTCTTATGCATACACTTCTCTGTAATGAATATTGTACATTTCTTTCAATATTTTTCTGATGGCATTATCATGGATAGGCCAATTACTGTAATTCCAATCAAGAAGAATCTTCTCCAAGAGGCTACAACTATTGTCTTTGTCCTATAAGTGGAAGAGATGGTCGTAGAAGAAGATTCTAGCCTCTGCAAGACTTTTTCAACTTCCTCCTTTACATACTACAATTTCCCTACTTGAGCATGAGTCACATACATAATGCCAATAATGCACCTTGTAGGCTCCCATTCTTCATATGATGATTGTAGAGATTTGGAGAGAGAGAGAGAGGGAGAGAGATGGAAAAAAACTACGAAATATTGTGATTATGATAGGAAAAGTTACTTGACTTTTCTTTGATCTTCAATACTTATAGTTAACCTTGTGTGTTCACAAAGCCTTGTCCTACTTAATTTCTTAAGTTTTTGATTGTTTGAACTTATCATTAATCATATTCTATGTACTAGCTATAATAAGTTCAATATAAAATATCTATTGACATACTAAACGTCCCATCTTGAAATTAAATGTTTGGTACTTACATTTATCAAGTGCATGTGCTATAGTTTTATATGCTCCCTTTGGTGTGGCATCATATATCATGATTTCTTTCACCACATTAGAAGTGAAAATTTTCTATTATGTGTTGTAGATCATACATATTGCAATTTTAGAGAGAGAGAGAGAGAGAGAGAGAGAGAGAGAGAGAGAGAGAGAGAGATTGGGGGGGGGGGGTAAGCAGACAAATAGATAGTATTTATAAAAAGGATAAAGTACGACAAGTGGGATTGTGGGCTCAACTAGTATCATAATTTTTTTTATTCAAGTACAATACAAACATCTTCTTTCTAGATTTGAAAATATCAATATGTTTACATAAAACATGCTCATGATATGCTTTTTCACGGCCCTTTATGGTGATTTTGTCTACATATGACATATCCATACAACTTTTTAAACATTGGGAAAACTTCCAAATAGTTACATTTTTTATCTTGATGGATGTATCAAAGGGATTTTGGGGTTGACAAATCAGATGTGAGAGCGATTTAACATAGGGAAGAGCAACAAATTATATTACTAGAAGGAGAATATAGGGGATTTAGTGAGTGCCATCTCTACAAGTCCAAGGTGTTAAACTTGTCATTGCATTGTGAAACATTTTGGAAAGTGCTCAACTGCTCTTGAGAGAAAGAAATTTCTTTAATAATGAAAATTATTTGCTTTGTTATCAATAAAGAAATATTTTAGTAATTCATATTTATGTATTTTAATGAAAGATAACTCAAGATAAGATAGATCCTATCATAGTGATTAATTTTCATAGAATACTAGCATTACATAATCATTCAAGTGCTAGTCCATATTTGATTACATAACAATCTCTATATGTGGAGTTGTGAGTTCAACATATTTATTCAATCATCAAATATTTTTCCTATTCATCTTATAGATGTTAATTTTCCACTATATACTTAGGAAAGTTAATAAATTTAAAATCCCACCTAAACCTTTTTATGTTGTACACCTTAGAAAATCTAATGATTTGAAAGCTCATTTGTATGATTTACGTTAAAATTGACGATCACATATCTTTCAACAAAAACATTTGGATGATGGTTGGCATCTTAATCAAGCTTAAAACTTATAAGTTTTTCCTTGTTTTTAATCAATTTAAGACATTAGAAAACCTAATGAAGTGAAATCCCATTTTATAATGTATAATAAACAATACCACCATGTTATTAGTCTTTTGAAAGAATTTTGAATGAAAATCTCATATCTAAATTTTAATCAATGTATGTGATAACCACATATCTTACAACAAAGACTTTTGGATGATGATCTATATCTTAATTAATTTTAAACTATATACACATCTTCTGATTTGCAATACAATTGAAAAAATAATAATTCTAAGTAAATTTAACATGTGTGGAAACCTTTTTTGGGTTCTAATCCAATTGAACATATTTTTAGCCAGATTAAACATGTAAAATCTTTCCTTTCCTAATAAGTTTTGGCTATCATTGCTCACAACATATCTCAATCTAAATTATCTCAACATTAGAAAAGTTCATCAATCTTTATCTAATGTCTCAACATTAATAAAACCATGGCTAGTTCCTCGTGCCTTAAGTAAAACAAAAATTCATAGAAATTATTGTTATCCTTTGTTGATAAAGATAGCCTCAAACATTTTGACATTGTGTAATTGTACTTAAAGTTTAAAGGTGCTTACCAATTGATTTTGAAGTAACAAGTCCATCATTGAAGAATATTGTATAGATTCTAATCTCAATGTATCTTGATGTACTTTCTACTTTTTTATCCATCAAGCTAGTGTTATTTTTGAACTTTCAACATCAACTAGAAAGTTAGTAATGGGTGAAAAAATATAGTTGGTTACCATCTTGAAAGTATTTGACAACTACATAAGGTTTATCTTTTGTCTCCCTCTCTTAACTTCATCACATATGTTGATGGGAATCTTTAAGCTCCACAAACCATAAACTAACATCATTATATAAAAAGTTATTGAGTTGGTACGAGCATGTTAGGCTTAGAAAAGGGTAGGATAAGTTTTTCACATTATGTTAGATCATTTTTTTGGTGATAAGGACACATAATTCTATTCATAGGTTTTATGAGAGTGGAAAGGAAATCGATAATTAAATAACACACCATAATGTTGTCAACTATCAAATAAGATGGCTATTTGTCAAGTCAAATAGAAATGAAAATGATATTGAAGTATAATTTTCCATATATGTGCATATTAGTTCCCAATGGCCAATAATTTTTCTTAAAGGATACATATGACTTTCGTACTTAGGTTTTTAATGGTAGACACAATCTATAACTTTTTGAATACTATGTAGTTTGATCACCTTGCAAGGCTGCAAGGGGTCCGTCTTATAGAACATGTAAGATACCACACGAGTTCAAAAGAAAGGGTATTATATTTAGTAGAATTTAAAATATTATATTTACAAAATGGAATTTTAAATTACAATTTGAAACAAATCCGTAAGTTTAGTAAAGTAAAAGGGGTCATTTCAAGAACTTATAGCATGTAAAGAAAGGGCATTTCTTAATATCATTTGAATGCACATTATATAGATGATTGCTTATAGGTGGAATCCCCGAGTGGTATAAGGCACAATAGGACTTTCATCTAAGTTCACTATCATATAAATAATTCTTCATATTTAGCATAGTAAATAGGTCCACATATTCTACACACCAAGTATGACTATGAAAGGTAGAGTAACACATCGTAAAGTCATTCTAGGCCCTTTATTTTGAAATTCCCTAGCATAAGTATATCAATAATAGAGAGCCTCCTCCACAAGCTCAATGTTCATAAATGATGCCACTCATATGGTTACCCTAGTCAGTTTTGATACATTAGGGTCAAATTTCTCAATACATTTGAAAATGATGAAAGGATATTCTGAAGGATGTTAAAAATTGTATTCATCTTTCCAAACAAAAAAAGCAATGCTCATTTTAAAAAATGCAAGTGACTGAGCTATGTGTGTTGGTGATGTGGCACAATATTATTCAATGGTGTGTTAGGTGATTGACATGAGGATACAATAGTGATTCTACAATTGGACTAGACTCACGTAATCTATTCTTCGTTATGGCACATTTATTGTGCTAGGTTTTCTTTCGTAGTGTGGGTTCACACTTAGTGACCACATGTAGATACATTGTTTTACTTTGATGTTAGTCATTTATCATATTGTAGACTTAGTTCTTTTGTGTGAAAGAAGAAGGAAGAAGAAGAAGAATATTTTAGCCCTATCTCTCTATGTCCTCAAGGCTCCTTTGCTTTTGTATGTGTGTGTGCTCTAGAGTGCTTCCCCTCTCTTCCCTTTTGTGTGCTTTCATGGTATTAAATCCATCTCATGACTATGCGAAGCTCCTGAGGTCAAGGTGTTGGATTAAGAAAGTAAGCAAGCAAGAAAGAAAGCAATAGGTAAGAAGATCTTTCACTTTGCTCAATTTTCCTTAGGTTATAACCACAAGAGGCTCCTAAGGTGGGCAAGGGTGCAGTCTTTAATTGCATTGAAACTTGGTCAATAGATTGAGTAGTGTATATATTGCAACAAAGCTTATTAGGACATATCCAATGTGATCTTTGGCATTTGAGGTTATTTTATCCGCCGTTTTGAACTTGCAAGTGGTCCCCATAGTAGTTTCTAGATATACTATAGTTTTGATTATGTTTGGTGTTTGTTGAGTTTGAGATGCATAATCTAGAGTCTCCAAGGGGCTATGTGGAGATAAGGGATGATACATATCTCCCCATTACTCATTTTGAAAATGTTCCTTTGAGTATGCAAGATGGAAAAACTAAGTACTTGGCTGATGTGCTACATGTACCAAATATTACCAAAAACTTGGTTTTGTTGGTCATATGGTAGAACATGCAGGTCGATGGTAAAAGGGAAATGTGCTATTTGTTATGTAGATAGTTGTTATGTAGAATATCTAAAAAATGATTGCAGGTTGATTGCAAAAGGGAAATGTTCTAGCAAAATATTTACTCTTAATGTAAATATGCTTGAAATGGATGCTACCATGTTTACACAAGGTTTAGATATTGTGTCTGATATTGAAATTTAGCATAAGAGAATTGATCATGTGAATGTGTAGCGGTGTAAATACATGCAATCAAAATAGATCGTGGATTGCTTGTAAGTTTAGAGTTGATGGGATACACAATGTAAAGCATGTCAACTTGGAAAGTAAGCAAGGCACATGTTTCCACATGAAAAGCATGTATGCAAGAAGCCACTTGAATTGATACATTCTAATGTGTGGGATCCTAAAAAGACTACAACATTGAGTGGTTGTAGGTATTATGTTTCCTTTGTTGATGATCATACTAGAAAAAGTATGGGTTTACTTCATACATGAGAAAAGCGAGATATTCACTCACTTTAAAAGATTTAAGGCTTTGATTGGGAAGGGGACAAGGTTGCATATTAAATGCCTAAGATCAGATGGAGGGGGAGAATCTCTCTCCATTCAGTTTTCTAATTTCTTGCAGCAAAATGGCATAGAGAGGTAGTATACATGTAGATATACTGCACAACAAAATGGAGTTACTGAGTGAAAAAATATGCATATTACAGAGGTGGCTCCTACATGTCAAAAAGAAATTCTGTCTTACTATTGGGTTGAAGTAGTTTCTACTAATATATACATTATAAAGAGGATACCCACTATTGCTATACATGGTATGACACCAAAGAGAAGTTTATGGGTAGAAAGCCAAATCTATCCCACCAAAAAGTATTTGGATATTTTGCATATGGACATATTCCTTATAAGTTGTAGAGTAGATTGGATCCTAAAGCAAAAAAATGTGTGTCTGTTGGATAGTCCCTTAAGCAGAAGGGTTATAGATGCTATGACCCTATTACACATGAGTTGAGAGTTAGTAGGGATGTTGTTTTTTATGAAATGAGTAGCTAGTATAGTAATGTGTAGAATATAGTGATAACCATGAGGGTATGGTTGTGTAGAAAATATGTTAGTAGTGGGAGACATTGAGTGGACCACAAGAGTCTCTTAGTCATGGTTATGTTAATAGACCTTTGGAGTGGAAGATTGAGGTCACAAGTTACACCACCAAGTATATTAGAGATATCAGAAAAAGGTAAAGGGAAATTTTGGGACTCACCTATTGTAATAGATGTATCATCAAGTTTTTCTCATGTTGATGCCAATTCAAATGGCTTTGAGTAGAGCTTGGATGTGGAGTTTGAAATTCCATCTATTAAAACACATAGTGTGCAAAAGACACAAGAGGATGTCAAAGAACCTAGTAGTGTTCCAAGTCCATGTAGGTCAAGTAGAGGGAGAAAGCCAATGCATGTGACGATTAACATATAATAATAATATAGCTCATTACTATGCATACATGGCTAAGGTTGTGCAAGATGTGGAATCCACTTCTTTTGAGGATGTAGTGGGTAATGAGTATTGGGATCGTGCTATGGATGAAAAAATGGCTATACTTATGGATAATGATACATGGGAGTTAATGCCATTACCTAAAGGCAAGAATGCTATTGGCTATAAATGGGTTTACAAGGTCAAAGCATAAGTTAGATGGATTTATTGAGCATTATAAGTGTAACGTGCCCATGTTTGGCTCTCTAAGCACACTTTAGCGGTTCGTCGAGAAATGAATATAAGCGTAGTCGGTCGGCACTCCCATGGAATGTTCCAGGGTTTTTCTCTTAGGGTCTTCTTAGTCTGCCTTGCAACAGAACGTTCACGGTCAAACCCACTAGGATGAACCTAAAATCTGGGTTCCTAGGGGTTAAGGTCTCTTGATTGCATTCTATCCTTGGGTCCTGGACATCCTACTTTACGTAGGGATACCCAAGTTGAAGCAGATCCATACCACACTTGGTTCAAAGAGAATGGGAAAAGAGAGGGATGCACTGCTCAACCTCTCTGCCATAAGGCAAAGTCCCATTCAAGTCCCCCAAAATGGCATGAATCCAGTTCTAATCTAATATTACCTAAAGATCGTTCATCTATAGAACCTTTGAGAAGCCTCCCAGCTCTCTGGGAGACCACCTTTCTGTTGGACAGACTTGTCAGGGGTTCTACCCATCCACTTCCCTCAATGGGCATTCTTTAGTTACCTATTTAGGTCCTATCACATTTATGTGGGACATTTAAAAATAGCTTCCTTAATTAATCCTTTTAAGAAATAGGGTTCATTTGCGCAACTTATGGCAAGACACAAAAACAATTCAAACAAGTTCATTGGAAGTAAACTTTATATTATCATATTAATTGAAATAGAAGTATTGTCCAAAAGGGACAAATTCCACGATCCGTGAGGATGCATCTTGTTTCCTCCAAGTATTCGCCCTTGCACTAGTAACAGGGCCTTGATATTTTATCCCAAGTTACATAGATTGTTTGAGTAGGACCCAAAGGCAAGGAATTTATAGCGAGAGCCCTCCTGTGGCATCGAAGTATCCTCCTACATTCAAACTAACCTACGGAGAGACCTCTCGTGGCGAGCTCGGTCCACATTCCCATCATAGTTATTTGGAACCCCCTTGGCTAGGGTTGGCAGCTAGCTGGGGGTAGCTTGGCCCACCTTCCTTGAATTCAACTTGATTCATTATTCAATTTCCTGTTGTGAGCTTGGGTCATTCATTCCTTTCACAAACATTGAACCTAGATTTACAAGCACAAACAAACAGTGAAGGCGAGTGCTCTCAAGACATCTACTAAGGTGGATTCCTCATCTTTGATGCTAACATCCCCTTTCTTAATCATTCCTGCCTTGGCATCATTTTCCATTATTTATCGGGGGATGGGGAATACCCTCTGCTTGACCTCACTACTATGTATTAGGGTGGGCAATTTCACTATAGTTTTAAATGATGGCTTCCTTGGGTTACTATCCTTTGATCCCCCCTATCTTAAGATCTTAGTCTAGGGTTTTGTTGGGTCAATTGGTAATCATATTTTCCTACCTTAGAACTCTATCAGTTTTAGGTTCACCCTAGGGTCTCCTTGTCTTCAAGATGATGGATACTTATATTTACTCTATCAGTTCTAGGTTCACCCTAGGGTCTCCTTGTCTTCAAGATAATGGATTTTTATATTTACTCTTTTTGCAAGACAACGTACACCAAGTCTACTTACCATTCTGAGATAGCTACGAGCATCGAATGTAGCTTGGCGAGTAGTCATTCTCCTTGTGGGTACTATATTCGAGCTTCCTTGTGTTAGTTTTGGGATGTTTCATATTCCGAAAATGATATACCTAAGTATGTTTTGGGCTCAGCGTGGTTGGCTATTGGGGTAGAGACCAATGAGTGTGTTGGTTTCAAGTCAAAATATGGTCATAACGGCAAGCCGATTTATCTTGCAACTAAGGTCCTAGGTGGGTTGAGCTAAACCTTGGCTTTGCTTATCAGCTAGGATCTTATTTACCAAACTATTCCTTTCAAACAAGCTCAACAATTCACATGTGCATCCTAATCTACATTTTTAGATGCATATCCCATTATGTGGTGCAATTGAAGCTATTCACGATGCCATGCAAGTACCAATGCAAGTCCCTCCTAAGTTGTTAATGCGATGCGAGGTCCCTATTTGTAGAAATCCCTTCCAATACATTTATGCAACTCAAAAGGCATGACTTAATTACTCAAATGTGAGTTTACATGCATCCATTGAAAATGCAAGTTAATTCTCTACGATGGTCTATGGAGTATAATTGACCTAGATGGAATATTTATGTACCCTGACCATCTCCGATGCATCTGTGGAAGTTAGATCTTATTTCTTGACTTGTTTTCACAACACCCGTAGATACCCAATTTATTTTTGACATTCCATGATTATTAGACCCCTTTTTGGCTACCTTTCAAAATATGCAAATTATCCGACGCGAGGCATGACTTTATTTCTAATAACGCCTATGCTTAAATATTCAATTTTAGTTTCTAACATGGTAGCGGTACCTGGTTTTGGAGAGTCTAGTTAGCATTTCCGCTTGATAAACAGTTCGTGTTGATAGTGGCATTTTTTTTCAACCCTTCCCCTGTAGTCGCAGCTTTTCTAGTCTCCTAGGCGAGCTTACACTTTGGGGCCATTGTGGAATTGGAGGAAGCCTTCTCTTCCTTCAAAAGACTCCTTGGTACCGGAGTTACCTACGCCTTCTCTTGCCTTTCGTAAACTCCTTGTCAATTGGAGGCAATTTATGGAGAGGTTATGAGGCTTACAATGGGGGAAAGACGGTACTCGACCCTTTGCCCAAGGAAGGGGTTTTTTCTTGAGCCTCTTCTCCCTCTCTCTCTCTTACTCTCCTTCACTACCTCTCCCTCTTTTCTCTTTCTCACAAGATGGCCGCAAGGGAAGGGGATGAGTAGTGTATTCGTGGTAGGGAAGGAGAAGATTTACAAGATGTGGGAGTTTTCAACCAACCGCTAAGACCCACGGACCGCTTATTGTTTCAAACGTTCCAAGCCGAGCACTAATGGCTACCTCTCACATAACCGACGCGCCATCCATATCTACGAGTGTAGTGAGCTTACCTTGATGCCATTTGAGTTACCTCCTCTCCTGCGCACTCCGGTAGCTCCACGATCCAAGTGCAAGCTTCAAGCAAGCTCCATCCTCAATCTCCACCCTCCAAGCTCCATGTCTACGAGCAAGGCAAGAGAAGAGAAGAGAAGAGAAGAAGAGAGGAGAAGATGGAGAGCTTCTCCTCCTCAGTCCCTCACTCTCACACACTCACTCCCTCACACTTCCTCTCTCAAGCACAAGCTCAAGCAAGCAAAAAGAAGGAGAGGAAGAAGAAGAGGAGAGCCACTTTTGGCCACACACAAGAATGAGCTTCTCATTCACTTTTCAACTTTATATAAAAAACCCTAAATCCCTTTTGGGCGGTCATCCCCTTTTCCCCTTTTTTACATGGCCGGCCGTAGCCTAGGCCCTTTTTCCTATTGTCCTTCTATCTTCCTAGCTTCCTTTCCACCGCCCATCTACATTTACAAATTGCACGGGTGAGAACCCGGTGCTCCTTGAATTAAACCATGATGCGCTTGCGCTCTTTTACAAAAGTTTTGACTTGCGCTTTTCCTTGTGCGCCTTTCTCCCTTATTTAGGACTCTTCTCCTTGTGTGTCTTTGTCTTCCATTTCTCTTTGCCTTGGCCTCTGTATTTGTCTTCTTATTTAGCTTTTCCGGATTTTCCACCTTCATTCGTTTGAGGGTTAACATTACCCCCCTCCTAGATGAGTGCCAGTCTCATGGCATTCACCGTCGTAGGTACTAGGCTGTAGCATGCACCAAAGACATGGGTGACAAGGACGCCAGTGGTTTCCGTGGAGGAGTGTTGGTGGTGGTGCGGCAGAAGATCCTGGGGGCCTGTTGGTGGCCAAGGTGGCTGGTGGAAGGTTGTTGGAGTTGGCGGTAGGGCTATTTTGTGTTGGGGATTGCATTGATGGCCAGCACAAGTGTTGGTTTGTTGGGGATTCCTCACATGATGATCCCTTGCGGGCTTGTCGGATAGTAAGGGATAAGCATTCAGAGTTGGGTGTTGATGAAGATCGAACAACACTTTCTGTGGAGTCTTCAACACCTGCAATTTGAAAACCTCTCGTGTGGTCTCTCCCTAAGGGGTAGTGCTAGTCTTCTTATCGTGCGCAAGACATATTTGATTAGTTTGGGAGACAGGTCGAACTCTAAGCAAGCCTAGAGTATTGTCCTGCACTTGAGGACCCAAACTGTGGATATACTTTGGTGCAGATATTATGTGAGTGCTCATGCATACTTAGATATTACGTAGTTAGAAGACCGTGGGCTAGTTTCTCATAACAATGCGTGGATGAAGCAAAGTTGTCCATGTGGAGAAGAGGTACACGTGAAGGTATATGAGACATCCTTTGCATTGTGACTGCACGACATAGCATAATTGAATACAAGGACACCGCACTTTCAGTAGCTAGAAACTATTGGACTTGCTTGATGAGTACGGTGTACTTTTCATGGCCAATCGTGCGGTGCTTATCACTACTGATTGCAATGGTACTAAGGCAGAGTGCAAGAGAGAATTGTGCAAGTGGGTCAGGGTGGCAGGTCTAACCAGAGGCGAGACAAACTCCCCAGGTATGTCTTGCCCTTGATGTGCCCTGAACAATTGTGGGTGATGGTAAAGGGATAGGGGACTAGGGACGAAGCCAGTCAACCAAGGTCACTAGATGTACCTAATTTGAGGACCCCTAGGTGCTGTGCTGTGATCGTGGGTGCTTCTTATTTTTTCATTCATATCTTTTTCTTTTCTTTTCTTTTCTTTTCTTTTCTTTTCTTCTTCTTTTTTTTTTTTTGGCTTGCCTGAGTACAACCATTACAATATGTTGAGGCTATTAGCCTTTCAATGGGTTAGAAAATGTCAAGCTTCGAAGGCTCAGAAAATGGGTAGTATAATGATGATTGTCCCCTAGCCTCGTTGTTAGAGAAGCAGTTGGCGAAAGCGGGAGATACACTTGAGATATTGCAACCCTCCTTGCGGCACATGCGATGTTGGTACAATTGAGGTAACGGCTGCCGTGAGCCAACCATAGAGCTTAACCCAGAAAGGGAGCGTGACCCAGGACTGTGTTATGGGCCATGCAATGTGGGTGGTTGGCAAGGGTGATTCGTGATTTCGGCAGCGTGGCCTTGCCACGGCTCCTTGGGGGGTCGATGGTCTTGTGGTGATCGGGCATTGAACACTTTTGCCCAAAGATCTGTCTCATCTTGTATCCACTTGTTGCTTCATACGAGTACATGCATGGCACACGCCTCAACTATAATAAACCAGTGCAATGCAAGGAGACATCACTGATCTAAATTCTATGGTGTTGACTTAGACATTTATCACCTGCGCTTGATTAGCTTTTTCTTTTGCTAAAGACGTGAAATATATTAAACGCAGATATGAAAGTTCATACAAGTCGGGAACATGTCAACACTTAACAACTCGAGAACACTTAACCAAAAAACAAACAGTTATGGCCAGTTAGCATTTGATAAGCCCTTTTTGCATCATGGGCTACTCGATTTGTACGAGGCGGGGCAAGTCTGGGTGGCCGGGTGATTGGGGCTCTGCTGGTGTGGGGCTCCTGTGAGGTTGAGCAGGGAACATGTTTGCCGAAACATGAATGGTGTAGTCCCGGCCCGATACCATCTTCAGAATGTCTTTAAATAATTCATTAAATTCTTCTCTTTCTCGAGCTGCCCTTTTTGCCTTTGGGCATCTAGGGCCCGAGCGGGAGCTGGGGGTTTGTGCCACTAGTGCTGCCACCTGTTGCGCGTTTTGAGTCTCAACTTTCTTAACTCGAGGATTCTTCGGCCTTCACCCTGGACAGTGTCGCTTAGGGCCTTGCTTCTTGGCATACCTCTTGATGGTGGGCACATAGCGCTCCGGTGGAGGGGCGCGTGCCACATGCTCCCATCTGTTGCGAAGAGCATCTTTGCATGCTAGATCTCCATGATTCTCCATGCGTTCTGCCACAAAAGGAAACCTGCAAGACTCAATCCAAGGGTTAGACCTAGATATAGGATACAACTGTTTGCATGGAAGGGATTTTAGTGTGGTCTATGAAGTGCATATGACAAGGAGGGGAGGGGTGAGGCATGTAGTGTTTGTTGTAGAGGGATGGCTCCCATGCTGATGTTCGCTTTGCCTCCAGTCCTTAGTGGATATTGGCTTATGCTAAGTTGCATGGACTCGTTGTCATGGAGTGGGACAGGGTACATCCTTGGAAGGGTAGACCAAAAAGGGAAGAAGGTGTATAGAAAGGGACTACACCCTATCCACACCATCAAAGTTGTTGGTCAAGGCTTCCTATGGCGGCAATATGGGTTGCATGCCCTTCACTTGGAGGTGGGGCTGGTCACACGGTTTTTGAATGTGTGATGAGATGGGGACTTGGGGAGCTTAGTTTATCTCACCCCATTCTTTTCCCTGCACTTGACTATCATTGCTTGTGTGTGTTGACATTGTTTATACATGGTGACACAAAAAGCAGTGTTTATTTATATACATATTTATGAATCCATGTCACTTCACGAGGATAAGAACCAAGTGTAGAACTTGGGGTTGTACCAGAGCGTGGCACACGCATCTAGTATTCGTGGCAGCTGACTTAATACTGATAGATATTTTGCCACGTCGAGTAGCATGGAACCTTGACCGAGTCTACTGGCAATATGTAACTCCTCCTTAGTGAGAACCTTATCAATCAAAGGGCCCTATAGCCTAGTCCCAGCTAAGTCCATACCCCGAATGTCAGTCATCAGCACTCGAAGGGAAGTTGGTGCCACATAGGTTGGGTCTCTTTGAGACTGCCATTTGGCCAATCGCTCTTTTGAGACCATCATTATCTGAGCCCCTAGTTCGGCCATTACAACACGGCTTTCGCACCAATGCTGCTCAAATTGACTCTGGCCTGCTGACAGTCGCTTTAGTTGCTCTATTTCTACAAGATTCGATCGGCAGAGCATTTCATTGAACGTGACAGTTAAGTGCAGTTCGTCAGCCTCCTCGTCAGGGATGAGTCACATGCATTCATGCAGGAGCTTGTCGTAGTGCCCGTTAAGATGTTCTTGTTCCTCCCATGATAGGGGAAAGGTCAAGTAATCTCCAAGCTCCTCCTTGGGGATTGTGCCCATGTCCGCAAGGATGTAGACTTGTGTGACCACTTTGACCTTAGCATCCAACTCAGTTAAGCATTCTGTGACACTTCTATGTTCAACGAGGGCTTGCTCGGTTGCTATCTCATGCAAAGTTCTAAGAGCTTCCTTAGGCTTCAACATGGCTGGGGGGTCAGGCCTAGATGAGCAAGACTGGTCAACGCTAGGATTTCTAATGCTCTTGGGGTTCTCACGTTTCTCCTGAGGTTTTGCTGCTCTTTTCTCATGGTTCTTCTCAGATGTGACTGGTCTAGATTTGTCACCTTGTTGTGATGACATTGTATCCACTCTTCATTTGTCAATGTGAGTTCCATTGTCAGTGGATAGAGTGTTGTGAGCAACTGTTGATGGCAACGGTTGCTTTGGTTTTTCAGAACACACGGATGTGTCTGAGGTTTCACCGCTATTAGGAGAGGCATCAGTGGGTTCATTGATGGATGGACTCGATGCTTTATTCATCAGCTCTCCAATGCCCTTCGTCTCAATGTTCTTGGGGTCCACAACCACCTGCAACTGTTGTTTTTTTCTCTGCTTTCTCTTCTTTTTCTTGGTCAGTGAAGGTGCCCCTCTCAACGACTCAGGACCTTGGACTAGATCAACCGTTGATGTGCTTGGTTGAGCCTCAGCCTTCTCTTCCTCTAGTGTGTCCTTACGGGACATGGCTGTGGCCTGCTGAATAGCCTTGCTAGGTTGTGAGAACCCAATTACCTCCCATTTCAGAGGGTCTAGCTCTTCTGCCAGCTCCCTTGAGTTTAACTCCTCCAGCCTAGGCTTTAGGCCCTTTGAAAGTGCTGGAGTTTTCGAGGAAGTTGGTTGCGACACCTCTTCCATATGTGAACTTCTAAGGACACATTCCACATAGCGTATTGTCATGGCCAAGGGCTGTGACTGCTGTGATCCCTGATTGGAAGTAGTAGCAGCTAGTTTAGTGGGCTGGCCACCCTTGGTGGATTGCGGTGTCAAGTCCCTAGGGCGATTAGAAGTGGTTGTGTCTTTTGTTGGCCTTTGAGCACTCATCTGTGTAGATCGAGCATGAGTTGATTTAGTCACATTAGGTTGCTCATGCATATCCTTGGGTCGAGAGCTATAGATGGCGTCATGTCCCACCTCTTGGACATTTGGAAACTTAGATGGAGATATAGATTGGAATTGAGCGGTTTCCCTTGACAACCGCTATTGTGCTTCCTGTGTAGTTTTGGAAAAAGAGGATGTAGGAGATCCAGGACTCTTAGATGGACTTGGCACTGGCTGAATGATTTGCTCGAGGCTATTAGACGATTGTGTCATTTTCTTTGTTGAGCGATTAGCCTTGCCTTGAGCAATGTTGTGCCTATGATGCTTGCTCTCCCCTTGGGAAATCAAAGGCTCCTTGGGCACTAATGATTTTTGTGCACAATCAATGGCTGCATCTGATGTCCGCTTGTCAAGCACACTAGGCTGAGGATCTACTTTTTGATAGGCCATGTTTGGTTTCTTGATTTCAGTAGTGAGGGGCTCAATCACTCTAATATTTTTGGTTCGAAACTTGGCCTTTCGTTTAGTTTTCCTCCTACGCCTCTTTGCTTTGGACATAATTTGGGCTTCTGATAGAGGTGGCCTAGCAAGGAGTTTGGGCACCCAAATCCAATGATTGCTTGCATAATACCCTTGAGCACGAAGCAACGCCTTGGATATCCATCGTGGCGTTGTCCTAGCTCTCCATCGATGCTTGCGTCTATAAGGCTTGGGCTTCTTTTGGGGTCTTCTACGATATTTGTAAGTCCAAAGTCTGTCCTTGGCATTGTCTCTTGACCTTCTTTTTTCAGGCCTAGCCTCACTCATTGGTTCTCGTTGTTCGACTCGTGCTTGTATCAGCTTTCCCAACAAGTCCTTGCTCTCGTTAGTAGGCTTGACTATTACGTCAGCACCTTCCTTGCCCTTCCCTTGAGGTTTGATGAGGTCACTCTTGCTAAAGGTTGTGACTATCCTTACACCCGGTAGTGCCAGGTGTATCCTCTGTGTTACATAGTCAGCCTCACATTTGGTCGCCCTTTTGAAGGGTCTTCCTAGGAGAGTTTCTTTCCCGCAGCTAGCACTATTTGGAGGAACATGAAATAGGATATGCAAGATTTATGTTTCAATTGTCGCAAGGATTTTGCACTTCCCTATGAGTGCTTGTAGGTGTCCCCCATAAGGGCTAAGAGTTGCACTAGTCGATGTGAGCTCTGGTTGGCCTAGTAGGGTCCATGATTCATAGGTCAAGATGTTAAAATCTGCTCCTTCATCAATCAGAGCATCAATAGTATGCTCTCTTTTCACGGTGAGTTTGACCCTAAGATAAGCAAGTGGTACTATGTCTTTATCTTCCGGGTCTTGGCTTGTAAATTTAAGCCTTCTGATAGATGCCCTTGAGTTCTCGACTACACGGCTAGATGTGGATTCTTCACTGCTGTCTTGGATCGTCAGTGCAGTGCTATTCAAGGTACATCTCTCGTCAAGAGTGTCATGTCTAGTCATCTTCGCATTTGTAGCTTGCTGAAGTTGCATTTTGCTCTGACTAGACACGGTTTGAACACAATGTCTTTGTGTTCTCGTGGTGTGGCATTTTTGCCCTTGATGGCTAGATTGGTCCATTGATGTTCTAGGGTCTCTGTTTCTCTCTGTTCGGGTAAATGGGCTTTTGGTTGCTCTATTGCAAGTGAGACTCCATGCTGGTGTAGAGCCATTACTTCACTAGGGTCCAATTTGGAAGACCTGTCATGGCGTGTGTTTTCTCTCCAACCTACTCGGGGGAGGTGCGGAGGGGCAGGGGTCCGGGGGGGGGGTGGGGGGGGGGGGGGCAGTCCCCCCCGGCCCACAGGGCCATTACGGTAAACACCATGCGCAATTTGGAGGACCGTTTATAGCCAAATTTTGAACTATTTGCTCTAAGTTTCAGCCCAGTGATCGATCTATGATATGGTTTCGGCTCTGTATGGTTTCTCGGTTAATTTCACTGTCTTCAAGCTAAAATTTGAGAAAATCTAAATTTAGCCCAACAGGTCTGAATTGCAGGGTTCGATTGGGTCACTCGGACTGGCCGAGGGCTAAGTTGGAAGGGCCGAATGTGATTGGTCTGAATGTCAAATTCGGCCAGTCCGAATCTGGATGTCTGAAGGCCGAGTCGGCCCGGCCGAGTGTGTCGCTCGGATGGACCGAATGAGTTTTTGGGCTGAGTCGGCCGGGCCGAGGCGGGCCGAGGGCCGAAATCTGAGTCTCGGACGGGTGTTTCCTCGGACGGTCCGAGGCCGACTAGGGTTGGTCGAGTGAACCAGGTGGTTTGAGGGCCGAGTATGGGCCTCGGACCAGAGTCGACGTGACTCAGACGCCCCGAACGCTGCAGTGTTTTTGCCACCGCTCGCTTCAATGTGTAGGGTGCTGGGGGTCTTCCCCCTTGTCGTGCAACTCCAAATTGGTCCCACTACTATAGGGGGAGGTGTAGAATTACCTGGGCTAGATGTCAAGATTGAAGCGGATTTCCTCACCAAGCTTCCTCTTCTCTCCTGCTCTCCTGAAACCCTGCAATGTACACTGGCCTTTCTTGCCACTTATGGCCCTTATACCCTCTTCCGAGTATGGTATTGGCACCTCCAATAACTCACTTACCGACCTTAGGCATCACAAGTAAGTCTTTTACCACTTTTGCACGATTCTTGCCCTGTTTCTGCCCTGTTTTACAACAGTAACCCTAATGCTTATTTTCTTTGTTTTTCTTTGTTTTCTCCTACTCTAATGCATCCAAATCACAAAGTAAATACCTACACTACTCCATCTCACAACATAAATCTCAAGAAAAACAACAAACCTACTTGCCAAGGAGATCGAATACCATCTTCAATCCCCTCGCTTCCTACTTATCTCAAGCACTGGTTCGGGGAAACCCTTACTTCGATGCCCGATTTGAAGCGAGCAAGCACTCAAGGCTTGAATCCGTAGGTCCCGACAATGGAACCAAAATGTGGAAGCTTTCACTCAACCGCCAAGACCCACAAACCGCTTATTGTTTCAAATGTTCCAGGCCGAGCACTAATGGCTACCTCTCACATAACCGACACGCCATCCATATCTACGAGTGTAGTGAGCTTACCTTAATGCCGTTCGAGTTACCTCCTCTCTTGCGCACTCCGGTAGCTCCACGATCCAAGTGCAAGCTTCAAGCAAGCTCCATCCTCAAGCTCCACCCTCCAAGCTCCATGTCCGCGAGTAAGACAAGAGAAGAGAAGAGAAGAGAAGAAGAGAGGAGAAGATGGAGAGCTTCTCCTCCTCGGTCCCTCACTCTCACACACTCACTCCCTCACACTCTCACACTCCCTCTCTCAAGCACAAGCTCAAGCAAGCAAAAAGAAGGAGAGGAAGAAGAAGAGGAGAGCCACTTTTGGCCACACACAAGAATGAGCTTCTCATTCACTTTTCAACTTTATATACAAAACCCTAAATCCCTTTTGGGCGGTCATCCCCTTTTTTACATGGCCGGCCGTAGCCTAGGCCCTTTTTCCCATTGTCCTTCTATCTTCCTAGCTTCCTTTCCACCGCCCATCTACATTTGCAAATTGCACGGGTGAGAGCCCGGTGCTCCTTGAATTAAACCATGATGCACTTGCGCTCTTTTACAAAAGTTTTGACTTGCGCTTTTCCTTGTGTGCCTTTCTCCCTTATTTAGGACTCTTCTCCTTGTGTGTCTTTATCTTCCATTTCTCTTTGCCTTGGCCTCTGTCTTTGTCTTTTTATTTAGCTTTTCCGGATTTTCCACCTTCATTCGTTTGAGGGTTAACACAAGGAAGGAAGGGAAATAGGTAGGGAGGAAAGGAAGAGAGGAAAAAATATTATCCGACCTCTTAGGGAGGGGGGTTTTGTAAGGGTGAGGTGGGTAAAGATGGGCGGGTTCTTGTTAATATCATTGGCCTCCTCTACTACCATGTCACTTATTGTGATCTCCTCCTCTACCTCCGTCGAATGCAAGTTTCCTCTACTTTCACCTTTGTTATTTCTGAGTTTGTCCCCTCCCCTCCATTATCATCAATACGGCCTCCTCAACCTTAGATCCAACTTCCCTTTTCCTCTTGTAGTTTAACTCCCCCTCCCGCCACCCACTAACGGCGGTGACAAGGGGGGGGGGGGGGGAGAGAAAGGTTAGTAAAAATAAAATTATTTGTTTTTATTTAGTGAATACATTGGGGGGGGAATGACGGCGATGATGACAGAAACTAAAAGGGGGGTGACATCATTTTGGCGGAGGGATGGCGGCGTGTTACAATAAGGCATGGTTGGTTGCCAAAGGTTATGTGTAGACTCATGCTATTGATTATGAGAAGACCTTGGATCTAGTGGTTAAAATGACCACTATAAATGATTGTCATAGCAGTGACTACATTAAAAGGTTTGATCATGCATCAAATGGGTGTTAAGAATGCCTTCTTGCAAGGGGAGTTGCAAGAGGAAGTTTATGTGGAGCAACCACCTGTTACGTGAATCCGAATTGTACATATTGCATATACAATATTTGTAAGGCCTTGTATGGATTGAAGCAAGCACCTAGGTCATGACATAATAGGATTGCAAAATACATTGTTAAAATTGGATTTCATAAAGCATAGGTTGATCACTCGCTCTATGTATATAAGAGTGATGCAAGTATTGTGGTCACTCATTACTACATATGTAGATGATTTGATCACTGTGGGTGATACTGAGACAGAGATTGACAATGTGAAGGGTCTTTGAAAGGCTAAATTTGAGATGAAGGATTTATTTAGTAGAGCTATACTATTTTCTTGGCATAGAGATCATCAGGACTCCAGAAGGTATATGGTTGTCATAGAGACAATATGCATTGGATATGTTGAAGAAGTATGCTATGGCTGATTGCAAGCCTATTTCTATACCTTTGGATGTTAATGCTAAATTTAGTGCACATGAGGGTGACTTGATTGAAGATTTCACTATTTATCGAGAGATTCTAGGTAGCCTTATTTATTTTACAATCACTAGGCTAGACCTAAACTACAGAGTTGGTTTGGAGAATTGGTTTATGTAGCTTCCATAGAAGGCACATTTAGATGCAGTGTGATGCACATTCTACTATGTCCAAGTCCACATTGGACTATGCTTTATTCTATGGTGCACGTGTACCATTGGATTTGCATGGTTACAAAGATGTAGATAGGGTTGGTAGTATTTCAAAGAGGAGATCTATTAACGGTTTTATGTTTTCCTTTGGGAGTGCTGATGTTACTTGGAGTAGTAAGAAATAGCAAATAGTTGCCTTGTCTAATGTAGAGTACAAAGGTGCTACAATTAGAGCATATCAGGTAGCTTGGTTACGTAAGCTACTTGGTGATTTAAGGATGTAGGTGGATAAGTAGGCTACCATCTACTATGATAACCTTAGTAGCATTCAATTGGCTAAAAACCCACTATATCATGAGTAGACCAAATACATAGAGGTCCATTACAATTTCATTTGAGAATGGGTTCTAGCAAGTGATATTGACTTAGGTTATGTGAGCACAAAGAATCAAGTTTCTGACATTTTCACCAAGGCCTTGGGAGCCGAGAAGCTTCAATGCTTCAGGACTATGCTTGGAGCTCACAAGCTCATGCTAAGCTTGAGGGGGAGTGTTTAAATATCAAGCTCTACATGAGAAGGCATCTACTACATCCCTTGGTGATGTGGTACAATATTATTCATTGGTGTCTTAAGTGACCAACTTGAGGATACACCAATGATTGTAGAGATGGGACTACATCCACAAAGTATATTCTTGGTTATGGTACACTTACTTCTTTTGTATAGAAGAAGAATGAAGAAGAAGATTTCAACTCTATCTCTTTATGTTCTCAAGTCTCCATTGCTTGTGTGTTTGATCTTGAGTACTTCACCTCTCTCTCGTCTTATCTATTTTAACCAACTATTCTTAAATCTTACTTTTAACATATTCAATAGGAGGCCTATGCTAGAAAACCCTAGTTTTAATGATCTTGATCTTTAGGTCTCAATCAACAATTTAGAGTTGTCAAAGGAGACAATGATAACATGTACATCTTTCTATATTTATGCAATATATGAGCCTATGGGTCTTCCTACATATGTCTATTGCTTGGATTTGGAGAAGCTGAAAATCTCAATGTTGCTGTAGCCTTTAAAGGTTATGGTCATTCTCTTCTCCATGATTTCCCTAATATTGATGATGTAAGGTGTTGTACAAGTTGTTTTTGGGGCTCCTTGTTTGTCCCATCCATTGGGTGTTTGGGGATCTCATTTAGGAACACCATGCCAAAAGGCATGGAACACTAGGGAAAGAGGCATGGAGTACAAGGAAAGGGGGATGTCTAAAGTGTGATGCAAAGTTTGCATATATCAACATTGAGTGGATATATTTTAAGGATTTTCTTTTTGAGGTACATGGTGTAAATCTTCCCTATGTAAGGAGAATTGTATGAATTAAAAAAACTGTCATTGTTGTTTTATTTCTTAATCTCAAATTTCTTCAATTCTTAGGATTGATCCCATCTATAATACCAATAACTATATCCATTTTTTTAAATGAATGTTTGCTATGATAGCATCACACTTTTTTTTAGCTCTCAATATCGGTAGATTTATTTATTTTTTGTTGTACTCTCAAAGATATTGGTCATGTCTAAACCTACCCTTTATAATAATTTTTTCTACTCACACAAGGATTCTCTAATATCAATGCCACCTCAAGCTCCATATCTAGACTCTATCCTCCTCAATTTAATTTAATCTACATAAGACAACTTGACCAAATCTAGACAAGTTGCTTATATATTGGCAAACACAAACCATTGGTCACAAAACTTTGAATATATAAAGATACAATAGGCCAACCAAATAGTTTGGGCCAATTGATTTTTAGAAAGAGTATGGAGGGTGACATTATTATTGTCCTAAATTAGGAGATTTTTTATTTTGATATTTTTTATAAACTTGGGGAAAAGTGACATGGAAACTTCTATAATCCTTCATGTTGGAAAGTAAACCTACAAATCATAGTGCCTTGATCTCCTCCATCATTGTTCTTTCATATCATTTTGACAATGGATGAGAAATCCATCTATCACTAAGATTGTACCTTGCAAGTAACCATTAAAGATTAAGAAGCATTGTTTATACTTACTTGCTACTAATTATTTCCTAATACTCTTACATTATTTTTTGTGCTAAGATAGCCCTTTTAGAATTAACTAGAAGCATTAAATCTCAATTTGCATTGTTTTCAAGTATTGATAATTTTGCTCATGGCTTTTGTATATTGATGCCGTGTGCTACATAGTGATAGACTAGTACATAGTGATTCCAATCTTCCCCCAAAATTAATTCAACTCATTTTCAAGTATTGATCAAATTTCTCATGATTTGGTTTCATTTATGACTTGCTTGATATGATAATAATCTATTAACTCCATTTTTTCTCAAATCTTGTCATGAAGGTATACACTATTGCATCATCTTTCAAACAAGAATTTGGTATGACCCCCTTTTTCACAAAATGATAAAGAATATCTTTGCTAGTATTTCATAGATGGAAAATAACGATATTCCAACTGATGAGAAAGGAACTAGAAGGTTGGTCATCTTAGACCTTACTTGGACGAAATAAATGGAGTCTATCTTATGATGTGTTTCACCATATATTTGACATTGACCAAAGTTGTGTGGAAAGAACTTGATGAGCTCTTTGGGTCTCAAGATATAAGTTCAAATATTACTCTTTTAATGGAATGCCATATATTGTATCTTAATAGTTTTGATACATTGATTTCACTTATCCATATGTTTAAAAGTTTGAAAGACCTCTTGGCTAGTATTTGAAAAGAGGAAGAAGAAGGTGAGGCAGTGGTTATTATTATATTGAAGAAGAAGACAAAGGTTGTGAAAAAGTGGTGACAACCTTAAAATTTGTTCAAAAAAGGAACTTAAGTATTGTAAAAGCAACATTCTATGATCAATTAGTCACGCTTAAAACAATAATTGAAAGTATATCCACCTTTATAAGCTCAAGAGATGGGTTGCTTTACACAAAAGAACCACCCAAACGAGCAGGGAACAAGATTTCTTTATACAATAATTGGTCATGATGATCAAAATTTTTAGAATAAAGCAGACCAAAATGTACTAAACATAAAAATTTGATCATATTGAAAATATATGATGGATTCATAAAGCTAAGATCATAATTGATTTCCAAGATGAGTATGCTTCATATGATGAGGCATTAGATCATATTTCCTAGAATTCATACAAGGGGGATCCTACTTCTTACTTGACAAAGTGTTGTTTATAGCACACCCTAGTACTAAAGGAGGGGAGGGTGGTTTGGAAAATACAGTGCTAGATCGAATCAAA
Organism: Lygodium microphyllum; assembly: GCF_053477565.2. NCBI lineage: Eukaryota > Viridiplantae > Streptophyta > Polypodiopsida > Schizaeales > Lygodiaceae > Lygodium > Lygodium microphyllum. The sequence goes on along the minus strand of NC_141141.1, from coordinate 2,308,032 downwards.
AACTGGTGAAGGTTAAATGTATGAATTTAAAAAATATTATTGTGTCATCATTTAAAGTTAGTAAAGTTCATTTGAAGTCATCATGTAGGTCTTAAAAAGTAACAAGCGGGGCATGACTATGTTGTTCCAAAGAGTAGTCAAAGAGGTAGAAAGCACATAATGTTAGCCCACCATGATTCATGGAGAGGTGGATATATTTTACAGATGATATTTTAGAGATACATAATGAAAGTATTTCCTATATAAGAGGCTTATATGAATTAAAAATTGGGCTACTTTTGCTTCATTTATTGAACTCAAATCGTCTCATTTTTCAAGGGATAAACTTCATTGTGTTCATATGCAATTGCTAGTACATGAAAGCTAAGTACCAACAAAAATGAGTAGCCAAATGAAGTCTCCCATGATTGTGCAATGACAAGTCAATTAAAAACTAGTCCTATTAATGAATCTTGTAAGATCCATTGCTGACAATGGAGTATGTCATTATTGAACCCATTGGTATGCATGATTGATGGGGGAGGAAGATTTATACAATCACTAGGTTGAGGTAATGGAATGATAGTTCAACAATGGAGAGGGGAATAGGATAAATCATACAAAGTGGAAATGTTAGATATGGATGCTAGAAAGGGAGGGAAAGAAAGAAAAAAATATAAATAGATTCCATGAAAAAAGTGTATGAGACATGTGGAGCAATAGTAGGATGAGGAGGAGTAACTATAACAGTATGTTCAATGATGAATCACCAAGGGGCAAAGACAAGGATATGAGGAGATGTTGTAGGATTAAAGGTGAACAAAGTGGAAATGTTAGATATGGATGCTAGAAAGGGAGGGAAAGAAAGAAAAAAATATAAATAGATTCCATGAAAAAAGTGTATGAGACATGTGGAGCAATAGTAGGATGAGGAGGAGTAACTATAACAATATGTTCAATGATGAATCACCAAGGGGCAAAGACAAGGATATGAGGAGATGTTGTAGGATTAAAGGTGAACATAGAGATTGTATCATGATAAGTATTAAGAAGAGAGATACAAATAGGGAGGCATTGGAAAATATTTGATAGGAAAGAAGATCAACAAGATGATGGATAAACATAAGAGTAATAGTGAAATGTTTGAAAGAAGACATCAGTGAATAAGGGATTTTTAGAGATATAGGAAAGAACTTTAGAGCACAAAGACTAGATATCTGATTGATAGTGTGTACTCCATTGCCAACGTTGGGACCATCACATCCTCCTCCAAAGGTGGATGCCAATTATGACCTTTACACTATAAAGTCATATGGACATATTTTTGCAAACTATCTGAAAGTCTAAGCTTCACAAAGTAAACATAAAGGGTTTCCTATAGAATAACATCCCCCACATAAAGGTCCATATCCTCTTGGTCAAGAATTCACAAGTCTCTTGTGAGATACATGAATGATAGTAAGTGTGCCTCATGAAAAACGAGATCATTCCTTGGCCAACTAGTGGAGGTGCACATGGAAGGTCAATAGATAGTGAGACTTTGTCAAGTGATGAATTAAGAGAGGGATCCATTACAAAAGATGTTTTCCAAGTGACTCTGAATGAGTCGATAAAAGCTCAAGTCAAAATCAAAGATGCGGATGTGATTGAGCTAGATCTCAATACATTGAATGAGCTACAATTGATTAAATTAGGATCCATTCTAAGTTTGAAATAAATGAAGAACTATGTGTCCCTGATTCAAGAATTATGTGATATTTTTACATGTAGCTATGATGAGCTGAGGGACATTCCTCCTAATCTAGCTATGCATACTATTCCCCTCAAGGAAGGTAGTTGTCTTACTCAACAAAAAGTGAGGCATATGCCTTTTCAGCTAAGGGGTATACTATTTGAGGAGCTACAAAATTGTGTAAGGATGGCTTGATATTTCCTTTACAACACACAGAGTATTGTTTACCAGTAAATATTAGAGAAAAGAAAAATAATCAAATACAAATTTGTATAGATTTTATGGAGCTCAATAAATAGACGATTAAATATTACTATGTAATGCCATTCATTGATCAGATTTTAGATCAGTTAACAAGTAGAGATATCTATTCATTTATGGACTGCTTTGCTAGTTATAACCACAAGGATATTACAGAGGAAGATAATTTGAAAACAATATTTATCATTGTATTTGGTACCTTTGTGTATCATGTTATGGATTTTAAACTATGCAATGCACCAGGGTCTTGGTAATGCATGGCTGATAAAAAATTCGGTAATATTTTTCTAGAGAAGCTGAAAGTATTTTTTGATGACCTGGGGGGTAGATACCATAAGGGAGATAAATGATTTTTTTGAGAAAATGTTTTGAGCAATGCAGATAGTTTGAAATTACTCTCAATCCAATAAAATGTGTCTTTGGAGTGCCCAATAAATTGTTGTTGAGTCATGTGGTTAGCTTGGTTGATATTGCAATCAATCCTAAAAAGATAAAGGTTATCATCGCCATGAGTCCACATACTCCTAAAGAAGTCCATATCTTTCTTTCATCACTCAGATATTATCAATGATTCATTAATATATTGGCTGAGAGTTGCCATTAATGAATCTATTGTCCTTTAATTGTTTGTTTGTTTGGAGTGATCTGTGTCAAGTATCGTTTGAGGATGTAAAGCAAGAATTGACAAAAAGTACTAGTCCTAAGAGTACCTAAAAGGGATGAGATATTTTATATAATTTCAACATTTATTATGTATACCATCATCATTTTTTAGCCCAAATTTGGGAGAATTAGTGGTACCATCCGATTGCATTTTCCAAACAAAAATTGGAGATGTTCGAGATTAATTATACCTACATGTAGAAAATGTGCCTTGGGACGGTCTTTGTGCAACAAAAAATTTAGGCACTACATCCTATATGAAAATATAGTATTTTATATGAAGATAGAGGGGATGAGGCTATTATTGAATAAGTTGCAATCACCTGACCTCCTAGCAAAGTAATTGATCACTTTGTAGGAGTTTGATTATGAAATTAGGAGTAAGCTAGTGAAGTTATAGGACATTATTGAATATATTGTGGATTTTGGTGAGTCGAAGGAAGTCTTGGCTGAAGGTAGTGACCTTGAGGGTCTATCCAAAATTGATTTTGGGGAGTCAAAGGAATTCTTGACTGAATTAGTGACCTTGAGGGTCTATCCAAAATTGATAGGGCCTCCATTTCATCTTGATATGCTGCCATAACACACTACCTATGAATAGGAGAGGGCCCCTTTCTCAAATATTAAAAGGAAGAAAATTAGACAACAAATCTTGAAATTTTCCTTGATCTATAGGAACACTATGTTGGCAAGGGATTGACGATGTTTATCACTCATACATTATACTTTATGATGTTTTGTTTATCTTGGAAGAGTGTCATGGCTCTGCTTGTGGAGGGCACTTTGAACAATGATTGACTGCATTAAAATCTTTGAGAGCCAAATATTGGTGGGCATCCATTTTCTAGGATGCATTTGTGTATATCAAGATATGTGATACATGTCAAAGACATGACAATATGGAGAATAGGTTGGGCCCATAGACTCCTATCATGGCTATACTACCATTTGAGAAGTGAGATATTGATTTTGTTAGACCTATATATCCTTCATCAACTACACAGAAGCATTATATCATTGTACTGACATAATATTTCACAAAATGATATGAATCCTATACTATACTAGTCTTCCAGCCCCGTTGGGGTTCACGGAGGTAGGGAAATTCATCGAGGATGGTTGCTAGGCACCAAGAGGCTTCTTCCAAGGGTAGGCCTTGCCATTTGATGAGGTATTCTTTGATGGATCGAGATCGTACGTGCTTATCTCGCTGAGCCCAATGATTGCTTTAGGAACATATTGAGTGATGCCCTCTTCATTAATGGGGGGAAGTTCTTCCACACAGTCCATTGAGGAGCCTACAAAGGATTTCAGCTAACTAACATGAAACACATTGTGGATTTTGGTGGTAGGGGGAAGTTCTAAGCGGTAGGTCAAGTCGCCAACTCTCTTCAAGATGCGGCATGGGCCATAGAAGTGGTGGGCTAGCTTGTTACTGCTGCCCTCTTTGAGAGTGGAGTAGCGGGACTTGGGCACTTTCAAAAGGACCAATTCCCCTTCTTGGAATTCCAAATTCCTGCGTCTTTGATTAGCATAGAGTTTCATGTGTGTTTGGGCCGTCTGAAGATTCATTTTGCATTGCTGAAGTAAAGCTTGCATGCGATCCAATTCAGGAGGATTAATCTTATCAGTAAACAAGACTATAGGAAGGGGAACCTTATACCCATATAAGGCCTCAAAAGGGGACACTCCAATGCTAGATTGCGTGGAGTTATTATATGCAAACTCAGCCAAGTGAAGCCACATATCCCAACTGTGCTGTACATCATGGCAAAAGTGCCTCAAGTATGTCTCAAGCCATTTGTTCACTCTCTTAGTCTGGCCATCAGTCTGAGGGTGGCATGCAGTGGATGGAGCAAGCTTGGTCCCCATGGAGGTGAAAACTATCTTCCAGAAGTTGCTCATAAACTTTGCATCCCGATCATGTACTATGACTTGTGGTAAGCCATGCAACTTGAAGACATGTTCCATGACCTGAGTAGCCACCTGAGCGGCAGTATATTGGACCTTAGTGGGGATAAAGTGGGCAGCTTTGGTGAGGCAATCAACTACCACATAGATACTATTCCACCCTTTCTTAGTCACGGGAAGGCCGATGATAAAGTCCATTGTGATGTGAGTCCATTTTCCATCAGGGATGGGGAGAGGCTGCAAGAGGCCAGCAGGCCTGAGCATACTATCCTTGTTTTGTTGGCATGGAACACATTTGGTCAAAAAGTCCTTGACATCCCTCCATAAGCCTTTCCAATGAAAGCTCTTGGCAATCCTGTCATATGTTTTGAAAACACCCAAGTGACCGGCAGTGGGGCAAGAATGCATTTCTTCCATGATCTTCTGCGTGAAGAGGGAAGTGTGTGGGACGACAATCTTGCCATGGGACCAAATAAGGCCATGCTTGAGCTAATATTGGGAGTTTTCAGCCATAACCCCATGCTATAATTTTTGAAATATGTGGCTGAAATGGTCATCTAACAAGTAAGCCTCCTGGAGCTCTTCAACCCAATCACTGTGCAATTCTGAGATAGATGACACTCTGCATGCCCACATTCGAGAGAGAGAATCAGCCACAATATTATCCTTGCCCCACATGTGTGAAATGTCAAAGTCATAGTTTTGTAAGGTTTCCACCTATCACCTTTTCTTAGGAGTCAAGGTAGACTGAGTCAAGAAGTATTGGTGGACTCGATGATTGCTTTTCACTTGGAAGTGGCTGCCATACAAATAGTGGTGCCATTTCCTGATGGCATGGAGGATGGCCAACATCTCTTGATCGTATACATTCATTTGCATCTCCTTCTCATCAAGCTTGCGGCTTTCAAATGCAATCACACCATGCTCTTGCAACAATACTATACCAATACCCTGGCCAATAGCATCACAATGAATGGTAAAGAGATTAGAGAAGTCAAGGCAAACAAGGATGGGGACTGAAGTAAGCGTGTCCTTTAACTATTTGAAGTTATAATCTACAGTGGCATCCCAAAAGAATGACTCTTTTTTCAAGCAATCAGTCAAAGGTGCTGCAATGGGGGCATAGTGCTTGATGAAGCGTCTGTAGAATGAAGAGAGACCAAGGAAGCCACGCAAGGAGGTGGTGGTGCAAGGAGTGGGTCAATCCTTAACACATTGCACCATTTTGGGGTCAGCCTATATACCATTTTTGCTCACAATGTGTCCCAAGTACTCCACAGATGTCTGCATGAATATACAAAGAGTCGATGCTCTCTCAGTATGTCAAACACCCTCCGAACATGTGTCAAGTGCTCCATAGATGACTTGCTGTAAATGAGGATGTCATCAAAGAAAACAAGCATGAACTTGAACAAAAAGGGCTGTAGGATTTTTTTCATGAGGCTTTGAAAGGTGGCAGGGGTGTTAGTCAACCCAAAAGGCATCACAAGAAAATGGTAAAGTCCATGATCAGTCCTGAAGGCCCTTTTGATCTCATCTCTTGCCTGCATATGAATCTAATGGTAGCCAGAGTGCAAGTCAATCTTAGTGAAAAAGCATGCCCCTTTCAACTCATCTAGCAAATCATCAATCCATGGGATGGGGTAGTGGTTCTTCATTGTAATTTTGTTTAAATCTTTGTAGCCAATACACATGCAGAAGGAGCAATCTTTCTTTTTGACTAAGAGGATAGGGGATACATAGGGGGAAGAACTCGGTTCGATGAAACCCATCTCCAGCAACTCCTTGATTTTCTTGGCAACCTCTTCACGCTCACACTTGGAGAGTCTATAGGGGGGTTTGTTCACTGGCTTGGAATGGGGCTCTAGGTCAAGTGGTGGGTGGTCCACTTGTCTCTTGGGAGGGAGGCATGTAGGCATCTGAAATAAGTCATTGTATTCCTCAAGTAAGGCTTGCAAGGCAGAGTCATATGATACTGTGGAGGGCTAATCAGAATTGTCCTTATTTAATTGCAAAACAAAGATCTGTGAGCATTTCTTAAACTCTCGTTTGAGTTGCTTTGCTGTAATGAGCTGAAAATCAGCATGGTCTCGAACTCCCTCTAGGTGGATAGGCTGTCCATGCATCATAAACTCCATGTAAAGCTGAGAGAAGTCCATAGCAATTTTCTCCAATTGTTTCAGCCAATCACAACCCAAGACAACATCAATGGGCCCATATCTAGGGCAATAAAATCAATCATTACCACATAATTTTCAGCCAAGCATAAGGGAACTGCGGGACATACATGTGTGCTAATTTCTTCTTTTTCGTTTGCTATTTGGACCTTCAAGGGGTGGTGTAATGCCATAGGAATACATTTCAACCGATCAATGGCTGATTTATTGACAAAATTGTGTATGCTTCCGCTATCCACAAGGATAAAAACATGCTTCCCATTGATACTACCTTGAATGCGAAGGGTACTGGGGCTACGCGAACCTGTCCAAGCATAATCAGAGAGCTGATGCTTGCTACACGTCTAGAATGAGCTAGGACTAACTAGATACTGAGTGCTTACAAATGAGCATGTGTTTCTTAAATGTTATGCAAGAATTTTATCAATGAAAATACATCTTGGTTTGGGGGAGTTAGGCATTGACATCTTGAATATTGCAGTAGAGACATAGAGATGTAAACATGGCAAATGTTGATAAGACATATAATATCACACAAATAGTGGGTGAAAAGCTAGATAACAAAAATTATGTAATATGAAAATTTCATATGGTTAATTTCTTGATTGGAAGAGGATATTGGGAAATATTTATAGATGATTAGGCTAAATTTAATCTTTCAAAAAATTCCCACTACTAAATAATAGAGAGCACATCGTGTGTGGCTTGAATGAGCTGGCAAAATCTTGGACTAGCTTTCACTATGTATCTTTAATGCAATGGTCATGCATATCATGAATTGCAAGTCACTAAAAGATGCATTAGACATCTTGATGTTGTACTATGGTACTACTACTAGTGCATAGAAAATCTAGCTAAAACAAAATTTTAACACCAAGGATAGGAATGGACGTTCAATACAAGACTATATCATGGAAGTTAAGACCATTGTTGATTAGCTAGCATCTATTGGAGTGAAAGTTGATGATGAAGATTTGGTTGCATTTACATTGAATGGTGTTTGACTAGATTATAAGTCATTTAATACATCTGTATTAGTATAATAAGAAATTATTGAGTTTAATGAGATGGTTGCTTTACTTGTTTATGAAGAAGTTAAGCTTGGATTAACTAGTGGCGTTAGTAGTTTTTACTAAAATTGAAGAGGCTAAGGTAACCATGGTAGAGGGTCCTCTTGTGGCTGAGGGACTCATCACAATGCATCTTAAATTGTGAATAATAAACATGTATAGAATACTAGAGGTTGTGGATACTTTTGAGCAAGGGGGAGATCCAACTCTAGAGGCTGAGATTCATGAAAATCTTAAAAAGGATTAGGAATGCCATTGTTGTGCGAAGTGTGGGAATATTGCTAAGGAATGATAGAAGACACAAGAAAACTAGAGAGACAAGCAATAGGGATATTATGCTTCGTATAGTCATGCAGAGGATGCTATTGTTGATAGGTTGTTTGCTATGAGCTATGTTCAAAAGAATGGCACTAAGGTTGATAAGATAGATTATATATGGTACATTGATCTAGGAGCTTCCAATCACATGAATCCACATGGTGAATGGTTCACTCATGTGGTTCTTGACAAGTATGGTTATGTTTGTACATGTGATGATACTCAATATAACATTGAGCATAAAGGTGTGGTTCCCTTGGTTATACATGATGGTCAAAAGAAGAGTTTGCATGATGAATTGCATGTTGCTTCCATCACTAAGAATATGCTATCAGTTGGAAGCAAACTTTGCAAGTTTGATTCAATAAATGTGGCTATTTTATTCTCTAGTAATTCACTATATGTATACCCTCTATATCACGTGTGTCAAGGCCTATTTATAAATATCCTTATCTGTGAATTTTTCCTTAATAAAACATAACCCTTTTCTATTTAGTGTGTAAGTGACCCCTTTACATAGGACCCTTATATATATAAAAAATGTGTAAAAATTGTATTTTAAAAATCCCTTATGATGAGTCCACATGATACATATATATATTTATGACTAACCTCCCTAGGATTTTATTGAAGTGTTTGGAAATGGTTGTAAGATGATTGCTAAGGGCAAAAAACATCGTCAAATGTTTACCCTAGATGCTAGTATTCTCCGAATGAAATCAATTATGTATGTATATGTATAGGGTGCTGCTAGAGATCTTGAGATTTTACATAAGAGGATTGGCCATGTTAATGTTCAAAGGCTGCATACTATGCAAAAGAATCAGTAGGCTTGCAAAGGCTTATCTACACAAATTTAGGTCATGTCATGCATGTCAATGTGGTAAGAAACCTTGGTTTCCATTTATGAAACATGTTTTGAATAGCTCTAGGCCATTGTAGTCAATTAATTTTGATGTTTGGGGACCATCCCATAATTCTACTCTTGGTGGATCAAGATATTATGTGACATTCATTAATGATTTCAATTAATATACATGGGTGTATATCTTGGAGCATAAAGATGAGGTACTTGCTATTTTTAAGGACTTTAAGTGATATATTGAGAGAAAATTCAATTTCTCAATCTCGTGCTTGAGATGTGACAAAGGTGGTGAATATGTATCCTATGAATTTGATAGATTCTTTGCAAAGAATGGAATTTTCAAGTAGCTTACTTGCACTTACAATCCACAACAAAATGGAGTAGCGAAAAGGAAGAATAGGGTTCTTATGGAAATTTCTCATGAAATGCTTAATTAGAAGAATATACCACTATATTATTGGGTTGAAGCTAAAGTGAGACATCTATGTATGTGTTGAATTGTACTCCTATTGTAGGGATTCATGACATGACACCATATCAAAAGTTGTATGGGCATAAGCCAAACATTAGCCATTTGAAAGTCTTTGGTTGCATTACATATGTACACATTCTAGATGAGAAGAGATGGAAGTTGGATACTAAAGCACAAAAATGTGTGTTCCTTGACTATGCTCAAGAGACGAAAGTATATAAAATGCCTTAATCCATCTACATGGGAAACAATAATCAACAAAGATGTTATCTTTGATGAGTTGGCATTGTGGTATGGTTCATCTACTACTATTCCACATTATGTATCTTCAAATCATGCATCTACTAATATTTTGTAGCAAATTAGTATTATGTTTGGCCTACAAGTGATATATCTCCAAGTGTTTTTCCTTGGATTGGAAGGTTACACAGTCATGCATCACCATCTACTGATAACACTATGTTAGTGAGGGGGAGAAATGAAGCAAAAGGTGAAGAAGGAAAAGGAAAATAGAAAGTTATTAATGATGCTCCTTGGATATTGACTTCTAGATATGATTCAAGTGATATCTTGGAATTTCGGCTATGCATACTCTTGTAGTTAGGTAGACTAGATATGTACCACCTCATGAAAGAGGAGAATCAAACAATCCACCATAGTTGAGATGATCACAAAGGGTGAGATACCCTATGGACAAGATTACATACACTGGATTTTCAACAAAGCATTATGCATGTATGACAAAGTTCATGGAATAAAAAGAGCTTGCTACATTATGAAGATGTCATGGACAAGATTTATTGTAAAAAGAAATAGATGAGTAGATGAATGCAGTGGTTGAAAACTAGACTTGGGAATTGGTTGCATTGCTTGACAATAAAAAGTCAATTGGCTATGAATGGGTTTACAAAGTTCAATGCAAGTTTGATGGCAGTATTGAAAGGTATAATGCCAGGTTAGTGGCAAAATTATATGCATCATAGTATGGTCTAGATTATGAAGAGACATTCAACCATGTTTCCAAAATGGCAACTATTAGGATAGTGATTGCATGGGCTACAGAAAATGGCTAGAAATTATAGCCAATGGATGTTAAGAATACATTCCTAAATGGAGGCTTAGTAGAAGAGGTGTCCATGGATTAGTCGAAAGGGTATGTGCACCCAAAAGTTAAAAAAGGCACTCTATGGGCTGAAACATGCTCCAAGATCTCGGCATTCTTGTATTAATGCTTACTTGTAGGGTCTTCAATTTGCAATTGGAAAGGTTGATCGTAGTCTCTTTATGAGGAAAATATATGTAGGACTTCTTGTACTATTCATCTATGTAGATGATCTGATCATTACAGGAGAAGATGATATTGGGATACAAGATATTATGACCATGTTGAAAACTAAATTTGATATGAAGGATTTGGGAGAATTGAAGTTCTTTATTGACATTGAGGTTATAAACTTAGCTAATGGACATTGGCTGATGCAAAGATAGTATGCTCTTAACATGCTGAATAAGTATGGTATAACAATCAATACAATGTGGCTAGAGCAACTATTTGCATATCCAAATCTATCAATAACTGCATCAACCAAGCATTCTCACAAGCTATTAATGTTGCACCTCTATACTGTGCCTCAATACTAGAGAGTGCAACAATTGGTTGTTTCTTGTTGCTCCAGCTAATCATACCATTGCCAAGGCTAAAAGCATATCCACTAGTAGACCTTGTGGCATATAGACAACTTGCCCAATCTACTTTAAGTATGGCTTGGATATGTTATCCAAGTATGGTATGACAGCATGTAAGCCTCTTTCAGTTCCTTTTCTTTCTTTCTTTTTCTTTTCTTATTTTATTTTATTTTTCTTTTATTTCCTTTTTCTCTTTTTTTTATAGATAAACATAATCGACATCATGGATATAGGGGTGCTCTTAGGCTATACCCAATTCTCTTCTGATGATGCATTATAGGGTGGCCTAAGGGATTTGCTCAAAAAATGGCCTTGTCATTTAGAGATATGGTTGACAAAAAAAGGTATCCACACCTCATAAACCGGCTATTGTTCATGTCTTTGAGTACCTTTTTAAAAAAGAGGTAACAATGTAACCCTCATAACACAACTATCTATTCCTTGATTGAAATAAAAAAAGAGTGGAGGGAGGTGGGCATCCTTGGCAGTTGGCTTTTGCTTTAGTAGAAACCTAATAGTCCTAAGATAATTACAAGTTACGATGAAATGGGGGTTTGGACAAGATGAGAAATCCTTGAGAAAGCGCATGATTTGGCGGACGGATGTTTCCTGCCTTGAAGGTTAGGCACTCCTCGGGATTCTCTGCATTGGCATTGTAGATCTTGGGAAAGTCATACCTACCATGCTCCTCCCTATTGTAATCCACTCCGTGCCTATGAGGGTAGGGCATGTGGATAGGATCATTCCTTTCTTCAAGGAGTGTGCCATAGAATGCCATCCATGCATTAAGGTTTGTATCCCAGATCCTTCTCCATCACTTGGGATGTGCTTCGTAGCCTTGGACCATCTTGAGAATCTGGTACAACACCTTGTCCTACTAGTAGTTTGGGACCTCCCGCCTCCATTGAGTGATAACTATGCTCCGTTCCTTGACCCATTGAATGCCAGGTTGTTTGCCACTTGAACTATGATTTCGACTACTTTCACGGTAGGACTTAGTCCAAGACTCGTGGGTAGAGGAATGATAGCTTGAAGGGCCGGGTTTGGAGTTCTCCTTGCTCCCAAATACTCAGTTCTTGGGGCCAATTGACATGATAACATTCCTTGCATTGTGGCACAGGCTCTCGAGGAAATTGTTGGGGTTGTGCTTTAGCTCTCTATTGTACTTGCTCCACTAATTTTTGGCTTTTTCTCTTAGCTGAAATAATGTGCTTGGGTATTTGGTTGCCTTCTGGATCTTCTTGAAACACATCTAGCAGTGGGGGCTAAGCTCTTGGGCCTATTGCTCTTCTTCTAGCTCCTACTCAAAGTGCGGTCCTTCCTTTGATGGTTGCTCTTGTGAGGTGGTCGAAGCTGGGGGTGGATGCGGTTGCTCCTGTTCTTCAAAACCTAGCTCCTCAACCCATCGATGGAGAGGCCGACTTGCCTCAAATAGTAGCATTGTTATTTTCTTATTAGATCAGTGCTGATTGGAAGAGCATACTTTTGCAAGCTGTACTTCAGGGTTCTGGTGGTCATCTCTAACTTCCTTCTCATCCTCACCATAGAATCCTCACTATCCAGCTACGTTACATGGAGCACTGTGTTTAAGAAGGCTTGTCGTTGTGCATTTGAACTTGCTTTTGCAGCTTTGGTTTTGGCCTATGCCAACACTCGCTTACATTCTACTATAGCTAAGTGCTCAGCAAGTCCTCAAACCCGTTCCAAGTTGTGCTATTCCCACTATTTGGCTCTCTCTTCCAATTCCTCCTTTTCTCCAAGCATTCAATTTTCCTTTCCAGTCTCTCCTATTCCTCCAACTCTAGGGCAGTCCTCTTCTTCAAGTTTTCTATTTCTTCTTGATGTCTTCATGCCCTCTCTTTGCTTGCTGCCTCTAGCTCCTCCATGGCATCCAAGACATTTTTCATATCTCCTTGCAGCTCTTCATACAACTTGGCTAGCTCATTGATGTGTTGCTACATCCTCACTTGGTCTTGTGTCTTTTCACCTAGTTTTTCTTGCCAACTTGCTTTGCCTCTTCCTTAGCTTTGAGCTTCTCTTTTAGCTCTTGGATTTCTTGTTGATGCTTTGCTTCCTGGTAGGTTACTTTGAGCTTGAGTGCTTTTGAGGCTTGTCTTTCAATCTCCAACTCAGCTCTATTGCAGCTCTCTTCTCTTCCTTGGCCTTTTTTAGCTATTCCAGAAGCTCAAAGGGCAGTTACTAGTCCATCAAACTTTTGTGGACAAATCCGAAGACACCTCCGAGCTAGCTCTTCACTAGTCTTTTGTATCCCAGCACCAGCCATCTGGTCACACAGATTCTTAATCCGAGTGATGAATGCTTCAATCGTCTCTCCTTCAGCAAACTTCTCCGCTGCTAGTTGATTCTCCAAGTTTTGAATCCTTGTTTGGTTTTGTGTTTCATAATGACTCCTTAGTACATTCCAAGCCTATGACGCTTTGGTTGTATGCTGAATCAAAGTTAGAACACTGTCAAAACATCTTGTAACTAAGGCACACAATCTCTTAGGATCCTACCTCGACTCGGCGTTGCTACAGCCGATCTTTTAGCTCTTGAGGTGGGGATCCCTGCTCCTAAATATGGAGCTATCTCCTGCATCTTTGTTACCAAAAACTACTTTATGGACATTAACTTGCTAGTGTCCATGGAAACTTGTAGTGTCTTGGGTAGTCGAGGTGGTTGTGGCATGGTGCATGAAGATTGATGGGAGGGGGTGCATTGGGGCCTTGCCCTTGCCTTATATGATTGGGACTGCTTCGACCTCTAAGGCCTTAGTACTACTGCTTGGCTCTCCTTCCCTCTAGGGGTTCATGGTGGCTAGCTCTTTTGCACCAAAAGACTCCTCCATTGACCTATGCATGGCCTTAGAAATGTCTTCATCTTCCTTTCTCCTCAACACTTTTGCCTCTTCCTTTGCTTTTTTTTTCTATCTTCTTCAACGCTTCTCGATGCCTCTTCCACTCTCTTTAGCTTAGTTGCTTCCTTCTCTCGATGCCTCTTCCACTCTCTTCAGCTTAGTTGCTTCCTTTCCCCTTCTCTCCTCTTTGGCCCTCTTGGACTCTCTTTGGGCCCTCTTCATCTTTGCCCATTCCTCCTTGTTCATTCTTTCTTTTGTTTCCTTCTATGGCTTTGATGGGGTTTTCTTCTTTGGTGATCTGGGCTCTCTCTAGCTAGATTGTGTCTCTTGCTCTTCCCTATAACTTATAGTCCTTGGAGCCCCGAGAGGAACACCAAGAAAAAGGGAATTCTCTTGCAAGAAAATCTATCTTGTAACATCAACAAGCTTGTTTATCATGTTTCATATGATCACAATGAAGAAAAGAACACCAGGCACAACAAATCTTCATACAGCATCATGTAGATCTCCCACGGTTTTAATAGAATCAACCATATTCTTCAATATCTTCACAAAATCCATCAATAGAACAAAGAAAGCAAAGGAATACACCATCTTTTAATGGAAATACATCACATAGTATTTATCTTCAATATCTTCATAGTCTTCTCTCTCAATCTCTCATATACAATCACTCTATTTCAGTAGAATTGGCTATCTCTGACTCTCTCTCTCTCTCTCCATCAATAATACATCATATCCTCACTACAATCTTTCAAAATCACTCTCAATAATCCCTCTTAGGTCGTGGATACCCCTCCCAAGAGGTATGTCTGATATGAAGAGTCACCAGAGCCACTACAGTGTCCTTTCATAGCTCTCTACTGTCACTTCACTCTAGTCTTCACTTGTGTCTTCAACAGCTACTTCTTCCACTTCTTTTAGCTCTTTTGCACTTGTATTCACCTCTTTCCAAGGCTAGAAAACTTCCCCAAAGTCACACATACATTCCACAGAACACTTACAGAAGCATACAGAACAGTCTACAGAACAGTACCAGAATAGCTACAGTACAGAACAGAACAGAAACAGAACAGAAGTAGAAGCTCTACAGAAGGTTACAGAAAGTCATCAAAACCACATAACTCATTCTCAAATCATTCCAAACTCTCAAAAACCATTCAATAAACTTTCACAATATCTCAATCTTCATCAATCAATACTCCATCCCTCCTTACAGAAGACAATCAGAACAAAACAAACCAAAACAGAACAAAACAGAAGGTATACAAAACCAATCAAAACCTATCAGAACATCACAGAACCACCAACAAACATCATGATCTTCCAAAACACTCTCAAACCACTTCCAAATCAATCAATCATCTCATAAAATCAACCATTCAGCTCTCAAAAACAACAAAAATCAGCCAAAAAACAAGTCATTTCAACACTCAACATATCCCCACACTTAATAAGGAAGCGTCCTCGCGACCCAGGAAAAAGGGAATACAAGTGCATTGAAAAGCTCAACTTTGATTTCAATATCTTTTCTCAAAGAATCCATCCACCATGACCCCAACTTATAACCTGTTTCCAATATAAAAATACAAAGAAAGGAAAACCCTTTATACATTAATACCTCTTATCAAACTAAAAATCACAACAAATTTGTAAAGGATATAAGAGTTTTCTTCTTCTTCATCTGCATCTGCTTCAATTCTCCATCCACGACCCCATCACCACAAATCTCCAAAACGTAGCTCGTACACGAAATCCAATAAGAAACCACCACGTTCGTATTACATAAATGAACTCTCAACACAAACACTAATACACAACACAACCATCTGAATGACTCCTTCAAAAAGAGAGTTTTTTTATGAAAAGCTTCCACCATACATTGGAAAGGTATCAATGAAGATGATCCCTCTTAAAAGATTGATGTTGGCGGAATCGATCCATAGATAAGGATTCATCTACAAAGTTTTTGGGAGGATTTTGAAAAAATTGGAGACAGCACATCCTTTCCAACAGGACCAGGTATCTGCTAGGCAAACAGAGGGCATGAAAATACAATATCTCCAACTGTTGGGAATCAATGCTAACATTGACATTCATACACAACTTTGGAATAGGCTTGGAATCATTATGAGAGTGCCTATGCATATACGCCAGGTACCAAGCAAAGTGAGCAGTTAATCTCACTGAGGGATCTACAGACTGTGAATACTGCTGGGCAAAATGAACATAGTTCTGATAAGCTTGACTGGAAGCTGTCCATTCTCCTAGAATTACTGGCCAATTAATCTGCGGTCCTGTAAGGCAATCATCCGAACTCCATCCCCTTCTTCTGGAAATCTGATTATCAAACCCGTCACAGTCACTAACCAACTGAGGTGGTTGAGATATGGAAGTGTTTGGAGAGGGTAGTGGAATAAGGAAAAGTGGATGAAGTGAAGGATAGGAAAAATCATAAAAGGAAGAAAAAGTTAAAGAAGGAGTGGCAGAAATTTGTAGGGAATCACTAAGGAAGGGTGTTAACTGATAAATAGGAAATGTGGAGGGTACATTTATGGAGGGAGAAGGACAGGGTGGAGAAGGGGAAAATACCCTATCCTCAATAAAGGAACAGTAAGTAAAAATAGGAATTTGAGGGAAAGATGAAGGTTGGAAAAGAAGGGGTAAAATAATGGTGGAATTAGATTGACAAAGGGAAAGATATATAGCATAGCGGTGAGCCATTTGTTGGTAATAGAGGAGGGTAGGAACAGAAGGTCCTAAGAGAGATCATCTATGATAGGCATCAAAGAACGGAGCATTAAATGGATTATGCTTGGAAAGATAGGTTAAGAGATCCATCCTCAGTTGGTTAGTACTCTGGGCAAAGGTAGGAGCTGTGTTTTGTCTTTGATTGAGGACCACCAAATCAATCATGGGATGCCACGAATTATCATGACAATCAGCCACTTTGGAGGAATAACTGTGAAACATGTCAGCTATGCGCAACTCCAAATGATTGACATACAAAACAGCCTGTAAGACCACATCCCCTACATACCATGCCATATCTACCTCATCTGGAATTAATAAATCTCCTCGTAGATACATGTATGACATCAACATGGTATCTGGTGTGACAGAATCTTCAAAGACCATTCTGACTACCTCTGTCAACAACTCAGCAGACCAAGCCCCACTCCAGCCATCCTCTGGAAAAGGTAAATCCATCGTGGAAAGCTTCATGTAGAAGACCAACTTCTGTAAGTGGTAGTGGACAAAGAAAGAATGGTCTGGTAAGACATATTCCTGAAACTGCTTAAAGGTAGACCATAACAAATCCATTCTGGACTGCAACCTTTCCACTTTATCTTGGAATAGAGGGCACAAAGTAGCCTGTTTCTGAAGAGCAGCCAAGTCCTGCTGTAAAAGAGAAAGAATCAATGGAACATGAGGGCTTGGAGGAACAGAGCGGGACTTTGCAAGTTGATCTTGCAACTGCTGGATTTGGGAGGCTTGGTTGGCCACTGTGTCATTAGCAGTCTGTAAAGCTGAAAGTTTGTCATCTAAGATAGCTTGGAATTCCTTCGCTTCTCTGGACATCCTCTCCTTCTCCTCTGAAAGGCTAGTAACCTGTGATTGAGCCTCGAGTAACTGGGTCTTCAATGAAGAAATCTCATCGCTTTGGGTGGCAACCAGTTGGGTTTGTTGTTCCATTTGCTTAAATAAATCTGCTAGGGTATCCTTAGCAGAAGCTAACTTAGATGTGGCCTTATGCAACTGGTCCTTAGACTGCATGAGCTCTTCATAAAAAGACGCGTACAACTGTTGAACACAGGCTGTCACTGACAACTCAATGGAACTTTGAATATCCTTGCAGAGGAAAGGAATGGCATCTCCTGAGACGAGACTTGTCAGGGAAGGAACTGATATGTCTAATGATCCTTCTCGATGTGCTCTGAACAGGTTAGTGCAAGTGAGATACCCAAGGAGTTCACTGCCAGAGGTAGCAGGGATGGGTACGGAAGGAAGTACGGAAGGAGCTTTATCCGCTACCCTCTTCAAGTGTTTGCGCTGTATGACCAGGGGAGGTGGAGAATCATCATCCTCTATGTCAATGGGTTCTGACTCTTCTGAAGGTGGAGGAGAAGGTACTGGATCTGATGGAGGAGGTGGAGGCACAGTCTTCTGTAAACCTGAATAGGTCAAGAAGGCAGACAAATATGATCCATATGTGACATTGGTAACATTACCCCTGGTGACTTTAACAAAATGCTGAACCATTTTAGTAAGGAGGTAAGTGCTCCAATCAATAGCAACTCCTTTCAACACCATCCTGGAAGCTATGAAAAGCTCTTTGGACAAATAGTGGGATGGCGTTTTGGCAGGCATAAACATGTCCTGAAGGAACTGACAAATCGTCTTCCATACGGGATCAGTGATCATAGAAAAGGAAACTCCTGAAGAGTTTATCACCTTCTTAACATCGAGGATTTCCCTTGTCTGCTTCTGCAACAGCTTGAGAATCTCTTCATTAGAGAAGAGCTGACGAGTGGTCACAAAAGGTTCACCTTTGAAGGGAAGAGACAGAGCCTTCCCTAAGCCTCGAGATGTCAAAGTCATAGAAATTCCTTGGACTACACCTATCTTCTTGCTGTAAGAGGCCAGGAACTCATCACATAACGACGGATCCTCGGGAAGCAGGGGAAAAGAAGTAGCCACAAAAGCAGCGAGTCCCGCCTTCGTGAGAGGCTCAAAAGTAAGTAGGGAAGAGTAATCCCTACTAACTAATGGGACGTACTGGATAGGGGGAGGAGCATGAGAAGGCGCCATTCAGATGGTTACACACACACCACAAACACAGACAATCAAGGAGAATGCCTGCAAAGCAACAGACAAAAACCAAGGATAAGAGAATAACCAAACAATAAAACGTGACACAAGACAAATGCGACCGAAATCTTCATGCGATGCATCAGACAAACACCCACAACCCCGTATCAGGCAATAAAAGAAAAAAAACTGCATACCGTACCCTTAACCGAAACAAAAACAGGAAACCAAAACAATACCATATCCGACACATATCAAGACTATATCTGTGATAAACCAAGACTGGACCATGGAAAACAACGCTAATGACTGCGCATACCCATCCCACGAAACGGTTCATTAAAAAGGGGAATTAAGTGCAGTGAGGGGGGAATTAATTTAATGAAGGGTTGATTTTAATAAATTATTAAAAATGGGTGAATTTTTATTAAGTGATAAACCTTAGCAAGAAAACGGCGGTTCCTTATTAGAAATTAAATTACCAATTATTAGGTTAAAACGATGCTTTTATTCGATTCCCGGACTTCGATACCCGACTGGGTCTCTAAATGCAAGTTCATTGATTACAAATTAAGGTGATGTGGAGCGCTTTTTTGCCAGCGCGTGCTCATGTGACGGCTGGTTTATTTTAATTAAAATTTTAAAGTACCTCTGTAGCGCACGTAGCGCGTGCTAAGTGAACGGCTGGTTTATTTTAATTAAAAAGAATGTGTATGTTGAGCGCGAATGCGTGTGGAAACTGTGGGTGAATTAAAGGGTTCATTTTAACAATTAATTTGTGAGTAAGGGGGAAATGAAAATAAATAAAGCACATAAAATAAATACCTGGAAGGGGTGTATATGTAATGCAGAAATACGCACGGAAGAGTCTCCCCAAAAGAAGTGAATCCAGTAAGGAAAAAGTAAAGAGCACTGATGAAACAGCAAAGACAACACCTTAGCAGATGGGTGGATTTGGTTTGTGTTGGTTTTTTATTTTTATTTTTATTTTTATTTTTTAGTATTTTTATATTTTATTTTTATTTTGGGTGTTAAGTTGTGATTATTTATGGTTGAATGAATGAAAAATGAGCAAGGGAGGTGAGGGAAAATTTTAAGAATTTTTTAAGAATTTTTTTAAGAATTTTGTACTATTTTTAAATGAATTTTCTACATTTATTGGCAATTGAGGGGATTAATTAGGCAATATTGAATTTGCAGAAATTTTAGGGTAGATAATCGCCAGCGGACAAACTCCCAAAAATTGGCAAAAAGCAAAAGGAATTTTTAGAATTTTTTCTGAATTTTTTGTATGGAAAAATTAATTGAGAAATTAATTAAATCACATAAATCATGTTAATCAGATAAGTCAGTTAGAAGTAAGTCAGTTAAGTCTAGTTAGTGTAGGTAAGTCATGTTAGTCACAGGAAGTCAAGTCAGGTTAGGTTAGTCAGGGTAGGTTAAGTTAGGTTAGTAAACTAAGTTAGGTCTGTGGGGACTAACCTAAGGAGGGTTAGTGTAACTAGGCTAGAGTTAGGTTAACTAGGGTAGGGTTAGTGTAACTAACTTAGGGTTAGAGTAACCTAACTAGGGTTAGGTTAGGGTGAGTTAACTAGGGTTAGGTTAGGGTGAGTGGGGTCCTACTTAATCCTAGTTAGTGCTAGTTAGTCCTAGTTAGGGTTAGGTTAGCCTAGTTAGGGTTAGTTTCAAACCTGGTTAGGTTAGTGGTGGAGGAGGTGGTTGTAGGTGGAGGTGGAGGTGGTGGGGGAGGTGGGGGCGGCGCGGGCAAGGAGGAGGCGGTGGCGTTGCGGGCGTCAACGGCGGGCATTCAGCGGCGGACGGCGTCGACGCGGAGGCGGCGGTGACGGCGGCCAGGGCAGGTCGGCGGGCAAGCGTCTGGGGGCGGACAGCGTCGATTCCTAGGCGGCAGGCGTTGGCGGCTGTGGCGGAAGGCGTCGGCGGCCAGGGCAGGTCGGCGGGCAGGCGTCTGGGCGGACAGCGTCCTCTAGGGCGGCAGCGCTGGGCAAGGGAGGAAAAGGGGGGAGGAAAGAGGAAGGGGGGAGGAAGAAGGAAGGAGGAGAGAAGGGGAGGGTGGGAGGAGCCGGGAGAGGGAGGAAGAAGGGGAAGAAGAAGGGGAAGGAGGAGTAGGAGGAGGGGAGGAGGAGGAGGGAGGAGGAAGGTGGAGGTGAAGATGGAGGGAAGGAGGACAGACACGCAGAGCGGGAGGGAAGGGAGAGAGGGAGGGAAAGGCAGTTAGGAGGGGTGGGTGGTGGAAAGGATGGGAGGGCCGGGTGGATGGCCAAGGGCCCAAGGGGGGTGGGGGATGCCCAAGAAAAGGGGAGGGGTGGAATAGGGTAGGGTAGGGTGGGGGGTGGGCAGGGACAAGGGGTGGCGTATCCCCATCCCGCGCACGTGCGCGGGGCGGGGTAAAAAAATTTGCCGTGACGGGATTGAAATGGCGCTGGGATGACGGTACGGGTCATGCGGACACGACCGGGGCGCGTGGGGATGCGTAAAAGCGAAAAAATGCGCGTTCACGCGTAAAACGGGCGCGCGAATACACGTAAAAATAAAGAAAAATTAATAACTCCCAATCCGGACGTCAAAACGAAATAGTGTAAAAAAAAAAGTGGGCAGGACGACAGGGAGAAAACAAGAAAAATATATGACGGAGATTCCGGGAGGGGTAAAGGGCGGTCACGTGCAAAAAACACAAAAAACGAACCAAAAAATGCAATTAAAAATTAATATCGAAAAATCCCTGCAGCGGAATGAGGTGCAGAAAAAATGAAAACTGTGCAGAAAGATGTGCCCGACAATCCTATCACATCAAAACATAGTTCCGACTAAGATAAGATGTGTTCACATGGGAAAAACCCAAAAAACAAACCCGAAAATGGGATCGGAAATTAATATCGGACAAACCATTCACCGGAATAACATGCAGTAAGAAGGAAAAATGTCCGCAGGAAGGAGTGGCACAGGGTTATCATGTTA
The DNA here is from genome assembly GCF_053477565.2 of Lygodium microphyllum. NCBI lineage: Eukaryota > Viridiplantae > Streptophyta > Polypodiopsida > Schizaeales > Lygodiaceae > Lygodium > Lygodium microphyllum. Next base: position 2,286,253 of record NC_141141.1, on the reverse strand, counting down.
AACCGCAGTTCCGGTGGAAATAGGAAGGGTTCACATGCGAAAAACTCCAAAAATACGCCCGAAAACTCATTTAAAAATTAATAAGTAAAAATCCGGAAGTTGAAAAAGGGTGGAGGAAAAAAGAAAAAGGTGGGGGGAGGCAGAGGGGACACGGCTGTCAAATCAAATTGGAATTCCGATGCAAATAGGGCAGGTTCACATGGAAAAATAGCAAAAAGACGCATGAAAAAGTCTTAAAAAACCGGAAAATTAATAATGGACAAACCGTGTATCAAAATGACTTGGAGTAAAAAGGAAAAATGTCAGGGGAAAAGTGGTTGGCAGGGTTATGATGGCAGAGCATGGTTCCGAAGCAAGAAAAGCGCATTCACATGGGAAACCGACTAAATTGCGCAAAATGCTTCACAAATTAATAACTCAAAAACCGTGCACCGGAATAAGGGTAGTAAAAAGGAAAAATGATCAGTTCAAAAGGGAGGAACATGGCTATAAAGTTGGATTGGGATGTCAGTGAACGTAGGGTGCGGTCACATGACAGGACCTCAAAATCAAGAAAGAAAGGAAAACTACAGGGGAACAGCTCCAAGGGTGGGTGGAACATAACCGGGTGGGTGGGAAGGGACCCCATCAAGGTAAAAGCAAGGCATGGCAGACATGCATGAACAGGGTAAGGCATATGCAAAGGGGTATGCAATATAGACGCGCAGGGACACGTCCCCACACTTAAGACCTTAATGGATAGGGTTAACCGAGCAACAGGACCTAGGACCACGCCACAGACCATCCACTAACGTCCCCACACTTAAAACATGACCGTCACGAAGAAACGAAAGTTTAGGGTTAGAAAAACTTGGCCCGTTTCGTCAAGAATCAAGGTTGAGTGTCGACGACACGTCCAGGGTGGTTGTCGGCGCTGGAGGGACCAAGGCATCTTTACAGCGCACGTCCTTCATGGCAGGGACCACGCGGCAGTACCCAGGGAGGTAGCTGATGGAAGGAATCACAGGAAATTTATCGATGATGAGGGATACTACACTCAACTCTCAATCACTCAATTGAAATGAAAGAACAGTCACTCGCCCCATGACTAATATCACTCGAGGAATAATGATGGAAACCCATATCTCATACCCGGTTTAGAAATCGACAAGGGGGAATGGTGCAGAAAGAGTATGCCAGGGTGCACAGTTGATGGTGCATTAGTGCGTCCAACCCGTCTGGCATAAGTGCAAGGAGGAAGGCAAGGGAGCCTTACAGTGCAGTGGGCAGAACAGGGTGATGTGTCTTGTGTTGACAGTAAAGACCCATCCCGTGGGTGCACAGGGAAACGGGAACATACCTGACTCCAAGTGTCGTAACGTCCCTCAATCTCACCTCTCGGTAATTGATTGAAGAAACTCCAGTCACACTCATCCCACCCTCTGTCTCACTCTCTGTTGATAGATACAGGAGGGTAGCCTTTTCCTGAAACCCATTGATGTAATCCTCACAGTCACTTGTGCAAAGGTTGTATGCCTTGTGCGCGTTTTGATGGTGCAATTGTGCATCCCGCCCTGTGCCGGCATACGGTGCGAGAAGGAAAGCCAGGGAGCCTTATGGTGCAGTGCACAGAAACAAATTGTGCTTTGTGCATTGAGAGGCCCATCCCGTGCGTGCAACACTTCATTCACACTACTCACCTCTCATTTGATTTGAAGGGAAAAGACTGGTCTCTCGACCCACCCTCTGTCTCACTCTCTGTTGATAGATACAGAGGGTAACCATACTCACTTCCCCATCCGGTTAGGATGAAAACTCACATCACTCGATTGTTTGTCAATGAAGATCGCGTCATCAGTTGTTGAAGAGAAGTACCCAGGGAGGTAGCCATCAAATCGAACGTTTTATTGGACAGGAACATGTCGTCTGCTAGAGGATAAGTAGTCACTTTGCAGAGAGACCCAGGACACAGCGTACCAAGGGAGGCAGCTTCGGAATTGGATCCTAGAGATATCAATTAATGAATCCACTTTCTGGACTGCTGGGTGTTGCCACCTCTTCCACAGCCAGCTTCCCGCCCAAGGGTGTTTACCACCTTTGCTTGGAACGAGGCCTGCTATGACAGGGAATTTCTTGCTTTTCTCTCATAACAGATTTTTTTTCTTTTTCTTTTTCTTTTTCTTGTTTTTCCCTATTCCCGAGGGTGTTTCCACCTTTTCTCGAAGAATAGGTCGGCATGACAGGGACCTAAGTCCTTTTCTCCCATGACCGATATGTTTTGTTTTGTTTTTTTTTTCAAATTGAGCAAGGGAATGGTAGAAAGACCATGTATCAAGACCAACCTCGCCACTGTCGCTGATGGAAAATAGAGGATAAGAGATCAAGGCTGGAAGGGGGGTTTGAGGGGACAGAGGGTTGCGTCCACTTCATCAGGAGTGACTGAAGAACGGCTATCAGAAGTAGCATCATAAGAAGTACAACGCCGTGCCAACGAGGGAAAGGATCAAGTGTCCGTAATTGTCAAGATCCCCAAGGAGGGAAGTACTTCTTCAGGCGATATCCATTGATCAGAAAGGGATCATCAGAGGCATCAATGGTCTGTACTTGGACAGAGCCATTAGGGTTGACGGCAAGTACCTTATAGGGGCCCATCCACCGCTGTTGGAGCTTGCCAGGAAACTTGCCAAAGCGTGAATCATAGGCTAGGACCAAATCACCTTCTTTGAACTCCTTGTGCTTGATGAAGCTATCATGGTAAGCCTTACGTCGAGCTTGCGTGGCTTCCATGCACTGTAGAGCCATCCTACGAATTTCGTCCAAGCATTCCAAGTGCAGGAGACGATGTTGCAGTGAATCATCATCCCCCAAACGCTCTTTGATAGCCACTCTCAAAGAGGGTAGTTCCAGTTCAACAGGAAAAATAGCTTCTGTACCATACACCAGCTGGAAGGGTGTCTGTCCTATTGCTGCTTTATGGGAGGTTCTGTACGCCCAGAGGGCCTCTGTAAGTCGATCGTCCCAATCACGACGATGTGCGGCAATTGTTCTTGTCAGAATCGAGCAGAGGATGCGATTGGTAACTTCGACTTGGCCGTTGGCTCTGGGGTAATAAGGAGTGGACTTGCGATGGCGGATCTTATACAACTCTGTCAATTCTTCCATGACTTTGTTAAGGAAATGAGTGCCTCTATCACTTACCAGCTCTAAGGGACTGCCAAAACGGGTGATGATATTCTCGTACATGAACAGGGCCACGCTGTTACCATCGTCCCGCTTTAGGGCTTTAGCTTCACACCACTTTGTAACATAATCCATACATACGAGGATGTATCTGTTCTGTTTCCTTCTAGTGGGAGGGTCGATCGGACCGACGAAGTCAATGCCCCACTTCTCAAACGGCTTCAAAGGAAGGATAGGTTGCAGTGGCATGGCACTTGTCTTCGTGGGTTTCCCCATTCTTTGACAAGCATCACATCTTTTACAGTAATCATAGGCATCCTTGTGAATGGTAGGCCACCAATATCCTGCTAGCAGAGCCTTCCTGGCTGTAGCTTCTCCTGCAAAGTGACCTCCACATGGCTCGTCATGGCAAGCCTTCAGAACAATCCCAATCTCATCTCCTGCAACACATCTTCGGAGCACTTCATCTTTGCCTTTCTTGTACAGTGCACCGCCTAGCAGGGTGTATGGGGCTGATTCTAGCATAAGCTTCTTCCTTTCCCAACTAGAAATGCCAGGAGGATACTGTTGGGTTGCTAGCAGATTGGCAATGTCTGCATACCAGGGAGTTACAGTTTCTACCAAGAATAGGGAAGCATCAGGGAGGTCTGGATCATCTTGCTCCTCGTCTGCAGTTTGTGGGATACGCGACAGATGATCAGCCAGAACATGGGAACGACCAGGCTTAGTAATCACCTCAAAGTCGAACTCTTGGAATAAAAGGAGCCATCTCATCATTCGTCCTTTCACATCCGCTTTGTTCATCAAAAAGGACAGGGCCTCATGATCCACATAAAATTTAAAGTGGGTGGATAGGAGGTAGTGGCGGAACTTCTCCAGGGCAAACACCATTGCCAAGCACTCCAGCTCTGTCACTGTATAGTTCCGTTCCCTATTAGTAACTTTTCGGCTTGCGTAATAGATTGGTTGATCCAGCTTCGAGGGGCCCTTTTGGCAGAGGACAGCACCTAAGCCTTCAATTGATGCATCACTGTGTACATGGAACTCTTTCGTCCAATCAGGAGGTTGCAGAATGGGTGCCTCAATTAGACACTGCTTCAGAGTGTGGAAGGCTTTGTCACATTCTTCCGTCCAAGTAAACTCTGCATCTTTCCTCAGAAGCTTGTGCAAGGAGGTTGCCTTTGTTGCGAAATGAGCTATGAACCGTCTGTAGTAACCCACATGGCCTAGGAATCCCCTCAACTGTTTGAGGTTGGTGGGTGCTATCAAAGCTGCGATCTTTTCAATCTTTGCAGGGTCTGTTGATATTCCTTGTGCAGAGACAATGTGGCCCAACAGAACTCCAGAAGAGACCCCAAAGATGCATTTGTCGGGGTTGAGGGAAATCCCATACTCCCGGCATCGGTCAAAGCATTGTTCCAGGTGTTCCCAGTGTTCACGGATCAAGCTATAGACATAGAATTCATCCAAATATACTTCAATAAAGTCGTGCAGATGATTTTGAAATGCGGCCATCATGACTCGTTGGAAAGTAGCAGGGGCATTGCAAAGCCCAAACGGCATCACCCGGTAAGTGTAGGTCCCCCATTTTGTGGTGAAGGTTGTTTTGGATTGGTCTTCTTCCGCGATTTGGACTTGGTTATATCCGCTGAATCCATCCAGAAGAGAATAAAGCTCATGTCCTGCCACTGTGTCCAACAGTTGGTCTGTGAAAGGGATAGGAAAGTGATCCTTCTTCGTCTTGGAATTGAGCTTTCGGAAATCCACACATATACGAAGCTTGCCATTCTTCTTGGGTACAACCACGATGGGTGAAACCCATTCACTATTTGCCACTGGATAGATGAACTCCGCTTCCAGAAGCTTCAGCAGCTCCGCTTTCACCAATGTGGAATAATTTGGGTTCATTCGCCTCTGTCGTTGCCGTACTGGCTTGGCATCAGGCTCCAAGTCAATATGATGTTGACATATTGTGGGATCAATCCCCTTTAGGTCTTTGTAGGACCATGCAAACACGTCCAAATTCTCTTTCAACAAATTGTACAAGGTTGACAACTCCTCTTCTGGGAGACTGCTACCCACCTTCAAGTGGCATTCAGTGCCTTCTGCATCCACAAAGGTTAACTGCCTTTCACCTTCTACTTCACAGATGAAGGTCCCACGGACTGCTTCTGGATACAGATCCGACTCCTTCAAGGGAGTGGTGTCTTCTTCTGATGTCCCACTAGAACCAACTTCTTCTTTTGGTGGAGACTTAGGTTGCTCCTTAAGATGTTGGAATGGGATTAGAGCTGTTCCGGGTTTGGTTTCAAAATTAATTACCTC